>NC_141927.1:34500436-34812684 GCF_057802395.1 Ceratotherium simum simum | reverse complement strand
GGATCCAGCATCCATTAGTTTACAGTCACGTTAGAACCACATCAGAATCCAGTCAATTAAAAAAATAGACTTCAGTATAGTAGACTGTGCTGTGTATATGAAAGCTGTTTCTTCAGTGATCTTTCCACAAACATAGACATTATCTGGAAACAGTCTTTTTAATCAAGTGAAGCTCCTTTGCTACGGAAGAGTAGTAAAAGCTTCCCATGAAGAGCCTTACAACTGTTTTTGCAACAAGTTGCGAGGAATATTGGCTTTCTGGGTAAGAGTAAAATGAATTTAAATCTAGTCCAAGGTAAAAAGCTACTCTTTGCTTCATTTGGAAGCCTCTGCTCATTGAAGTAGGACCTCCTGTCTGAGGCAGCAGCTTGCACAGAGCATAGTGTTCAGCCATAAATGACTTATATCCTATTTCACTGTTACCCTATCATGGTGGTAAATGGTTATTTCCAGAATATAATTTTAAAAAGAAAACCTCAGCTCAGATGCAGTGCATTGGGAAGGCAGTGTAAAACTACTTTCCTAATGGTTTTTGTTTGTTTTTTGGTCTTTATGTACTTTGTTTGGTCTTATTGGCAGCACTGGAAGAAGCTGCAAAACGTTTCCAGGAATTGAAAGCACAAAGAGAAAGTAAAGAAGCACTAGAGATTGAAAAAAGCTCAAGAAAACCCCCTCCTTACAAACACATCAAAGTGAGTCTTTACCTATGAAAACATTGGTATTTGACAGCAAGATAAAATGCATTACTCTCTTAGTACAGTCGTATGCCACATAACGTTTCGGTCAGCAACGAACTGCGTATACGATGGTGGTCCCATAAGATTAGCACCGCATAGCCTAGGTGTGTAGTAGGCTACAGCATCTAGGTTTGTGTAAATATACTCTGCGGTGTTTGCACAACAACAAAATCACCTAATGACACATTTCTCAGGAACGTATCCCCGTCGTTAAACGACACATGACTGAAGTTAGAAGGCCCTTTTTGACTTGTGAAAACTTTTGTTTATTATCACCCAGTCTTCTGTAAACCAAACCAAGCGCTTTCTTTGGAAGCATCCATTGGCAGCCTGGCTGCCGTGCTGTGAGATGAGGTCTTTGATAAGCCGGCTCATACCTCAGAGCAGCATGTTTGCTGTGAAATCCTGTTCCTGCCCTACCAGGTTGTCCTGCAACCAGATGAGAATACAGCGATTTAGCCCCTTTCTTCCAGAGAGCCCACAGGTGTTTTCAGTTATGGAATTTCCATCGACTGGTAGAAGAAGAAATACACAGGATAAATAAGTGAGAATTCGCATCAGATTTTGATATTTTTGTCAACTAAGGAGAGGCAGTGGTTATTCATAGCTTACTCATGGGGAAGTTAAAATGAAGATAGAGAGGCTCTCTCAGAGTCACACTGCAAGGCAGTAGCAGAGCCAAGAACAGCATGGATGTTTCTGATGTTCCTCTTCACATGCCTCCCTCTCACTTGTGACTTTGTTTTCTAGGCTAACAAAGTAATAGGAAAGGTACAGATCCAGGTTGCAGACCTGTCAGAGATTCCCCGCTGTAACTGCAAGCCCGGGGATGAAAACCCTTGTGGCTTGGACTCAGAGTGCCTGAACAGAATGTTGCAGTACGAGTGTCACCCTCAGGTGTGCCCAGCTGGAGACCGCTGCCAGAACCAGTGCTTTACAAAGAGGCTCTACCCGGATGCAGAAATCATCCAAACAGAGCGAAGGGGCTGGGGCCTCAGGACCAAAAGGAGCATTAAGAAGGTAGCATGGGATGGGGCAGTGGTGGAGAGGGAACAGACCAGGACCTATGCCTCCTAGAGATGCTTTAGGAGGGATAAAATAGATAGGGATTTATGGAGAAATTTTGAAACTTCCCAAGCTGAGAGTTTAGCACTTCTTGAGCAAAGAAAAAGCAGGAGGAAGAAGAAGTAACACAATGCACATAAACTTTTGGTGTCCTGTGATTAGTCATAAAAAAGAGAGGGACATTGGTTATTTTCTATTTGAAATATTTTTTACTTTTTAACCAAAATAGATTTAAAAGACTAAGTAAAGGCAAAATAGTGAAGTTAAGAATGTAGTGGGATAGAAACTAGCAAACCCGGGGCTTTGCTCCAACATCATAATTCGTTAGCCATGAAACCATGGCCAAGTCACCTAACCTCCCAGAGCCTCAGTTTCCTCATTTCTAAAATGGACACAATAGGGGGCTGACCCCATGGCCAAATAGTTAAGGTTCCACATCCTCCACTTCGGCAGTCTGGGTTTCAGATCCTGGACGCAGACCTACTCCACTTACCAGCCATGCTGTGGAGGTGTCCCACATACAAAATAGAGGAAGACTGGCACAGATGTTAGCTCAGGGCTAATCTTCCTTAAGCAAAAAAAAAAAAAAAAGGAAGATTGGCAACGGATGTTAGCTCAGGGTGAATCTTCCTCAGCAAAAAATAAAATAAAATGGACATAATAATCCCTGCCCTACGTAGTTAAGGGTCATTGCTAGTCTCAAATTAGATTATATATATACAAAAGCAACTGGAAAAAGTTGAGTTCTTTAGCATTTATAAATTATCTTCATTCTTATACTTTGAGGCAATTTTTCAAAGCAATCTCTTTGTTTAACACAAGAAATGCATGCCTATTGTAGAACATTTTTTAAATGCAACAACTCAAAGAAAAATGAAAATCACCGGTAATTTCTACTATTCAAACAGTGACTCTCAGACTTTAGAGATCCTGAGAATCTCCTGGGGTTCAGTAAACAGTGTCTTACTGAAATATCTGGGACAGGCCTAAATAATCTGCATTTTAAAACAAGTCCCCACCCTGCCCCCACACCTGCCCCCACACCTGCCCCCTCCCCCTGCTTGCCTAATGCCAACATTTGGAACCTGAAGATGTATTCACTGTGAGATGGACCCAGTGGGAATTAACATTACTCTTGACTTTTTCTACCTTTTTAAAAAAATCACCTCTTTAATTAAAAAATATCATATAATGTAGTAAAGAAAACCAAACAATACAAAAAGATGATAAAGCATGAAATGCCTCCTTCATCCCCTCAATCCTGGTCTCCTCACCAGAGACGACCACTGTTAGTAGGTTGGTCTATAGCCTTTTAGAACTGTTTCTATGCAATTGTAAACATAAACACATTACAAATACATATTCGTATATTCTATATTTGTAGAGTTTTTTAAACATGAATATGATCATATATATTTTTTCCCACTTAGTATATGGTAAATATATTTTTATGGCAGTACATACAGGTTTGACCTCATTCTTTTTAACAGTCTCATTGTATTCCATAGTAAAATGTACCAAAATTTATCTAACCTATTTTCCAATAAATTTATCTATATATATTTTTAATTCTTTAATGGACATTCTTGATCACCTGTCTTCATGCACCTGTTTCTATACGTTAGATTTTTCAAGGTGAAACTCATTCAGCACATATTTGTTCAGCTTCTTCTATCTGCCAGCTCCTATTCTAGGTGGTTGGAAAACAGTAGTGAAGAAGACACCTTTGTGGGTCTGCTAGAGATGGATCATAAATAGATGTATGACGTTGAGTACCACTAAATGCTGCAAAGAAAAATAAAGCTGTCAAAGGGGATAGCTGGTGACGGGGAGTGCTGTTTTCAACTGATTGGTTAAGGAGGGCCTGAGGAGGTGACCCCTGAGCTGAGTATGTCAGAGGAAGGCCATGCAGATGCAGATGGGAGAAGAGCTTTTCAGACTGAAGACAAAGCCAAGGATACAGGCCTTAGCCTGCTCGCAGAACAGCAAGAAAGCGAGTGTACGTGGAGAGGAGTGGTAGGTGGGAGAGAGGAGAGACAGGGGTAGCCGGGGGCTAGGTCACATGGGGCCTTGCAGGCCACAGGATGGGAAACTTATGGAGGATTTTAGTAAGGAGTGACTTGATCTGATATGATGTATTCATTTTGTATTGCTGCATAACAATATTACCACAAGCTTGGCAACTTAAAACATAGCACACATTTGATTATCTCCCAGTTTCTGCGGGTCAGGAGTCTGGGCGGTGCTTAGCTGGGTCCTCTGCTCAGGGTCTCACAAGGCTGCAGTGAAGGTGTTGACCAGGGCTGGGTTCTCCTTCTTGTGCCTCGACTAGGGAAGGACCTGCTTGCCTGGCTTTTGGTAGAACTCTGTACTTGGCAGCTGTAGGTCTGAGAGCTTCAGGTGGTTTTTGTTCTGGTTTGTTGTCATTTTGCTGCTTTTAGCTTCTAGATGCTGCCTGCAGTTCCTTGCCAAATGGGGTTCCCAAACATGGCTGTTTGCTTCCTTACAGCCAACAAGGGACAGAGATACTCCAGCAAGATGGATACTAAAGTCTTAATGTGACACACTCATGCCATACATACGTCCTGTCACCTCTGCCATGTTCTTTTGGTTAGAAGCAAGTCACAGGTCCTGGCCACTCAAGGGGAGAGGATCATACAACAGCATGAACACCAGGAGGCAGGGACCTTAAGTGTCTGTCCACCATACTTAGGTGTCAAAAGAATAACTTTGGCTGTAGTATGGAGAATTTATGGTAACGGGGAAAGAGTGATAAAAAGGAGACTGTTGTAGTCCAGGAGAGAGATGATGGTGGCATGGACTACTGGGGTTGTAGCTGAGCAGGAAAGAAGTGGTTGGATTTCTGACATTTGAAGGTAGAGCCAACAGGATTTGCTAATGCATTGGATATGTGAATTGGGTTCCTTGGTCAAAGGCCATCTGCATTTCAAGTATCATTATATAATGCAAAATTTTTTATATTACTTTAATGCCATGCATATCACATGTACAAATTTTTGCCTATGATTTCAGGGGAGTTTTGGGGGCCATCTTGAAATCTATCCAGTTTAATTTCCTGTTAACACCTCTTAAAAGCAGTTGCATTTGGGGCTAGCCCGGTGGCACAAGCGGTTAAGTGCGTGCACTCCGCTGCAGCGGCCCGGGGTTCGCAGGTTCAGATCCCTGGCGCGCACCGACGCACCGCTTGGCAAGCCATGCTGTGGCAGCGTCCCATATAAAGTAGAGGAAGGTGGGCATGGATGTTAGCCCAGGGTGAGTCTTCCTCAGCAAAAAAAGAGGATTGGCAGATGTTAGCTGAGGGCCGATCTTCCTCACACACACAAAAAAAGCAGTTACATTTATTCTAAAATGTATTATAATTTATTAAATTAATGATATAATCAAGAATCAATGAGGATTATTCTGCCCTTTAGCACTTGAGGAATTGCTAATGTAAGACAATTGGTCTTTTACAAAATAGCTAGCAATATACAGTCATTGAAAAGCATAACTAAAAGACTTTGTGGCAACATGAAAAAGATTTTCGATATATTTAGAAGACAGAAGCCAAATGTAAAATTGAATGTACACAGTCAGTCCCCTTCTTTTCACACATAACAAATTCCTGAAAACAGGTGCCAAGAGTTAAACAAGGGACTTCCTGTTATGAAGTGGTTTCTTTCCTAGAAATTAAAGAATATATATTAAATACTGAATTACAGCCTTTTTGCCACAGTCTTTAAGGACAGATTTCTAGCTTTTTTTGAGTTCTTTATTTTGTCATTTTTGTTCACAGTTGAATTCACAATTAATGGTTTTAAGTCCAGTAAACAACTCCAAGGCTAAAGATTTGTCACTTTAGGACATCTGAAATATGTCTTTTACAAAACAGCTAGAAATATTTATTTAAAATGGTATCAAGTTTATGAGACTTGCACTTCCTCATGTTTGGTATCGGCACTTTAATTTTTCTATATCCACTCATTTTCATAGAATAGTAAATATAAACCATAAGTGGTCCTCAAGCTTTTAAAGCCACAGAGCCATTTCTTCAAATGAAATCTTAACCTTGAATCTGAGTATGTGGGAAAGGTGAAGTGGAGCTGATTTGGTTGAAATTCTGCTAAGTTTCCATTAAAGAAAACTTGCCATAAAATAGTAGAGTAACACTAGGTGGCAATGCAGCCAAAACGGCAATGAAATCTTCTACCTGTGGGGGCAGTGATACCATGTGATAGCGCCCAACGCCGTTCATCAGCTGATGTCGAAGCCCGACCTGGATGTAGGAAAAGCCATTTAAGGCTGACCGTACGTTGTACACAAACGTGCAGATCCATCCCATGTCCTTCGTGAGAAAGGACCAGAAGGGAAAAGTGGAGAAAATAAACTGCTCTGTTATGATGTTGTAGTTATAGATGAAATGTTTCTTTTTCTAACCTAATTCTTTGTCATAGCTTGTACAATCAATAAAAATGGGAGAGAAAGAAAGCCAGAGATCAACTTTTGTGGTGGCGGCTCCCCAGGTGAAACAAGTATGTAGCTCCGTGAAGCAGATTGGCTCCTCACTGCTCTCACTAGCCGCACACTGCCCAGGGGAGACTGGTGTACGGGAAGTTAAGTCGGTTCCTTCCAACTGGACCCATTAACTTCTTTCCTCTTATTACAGAAGTAACAATCTTTCATTTTTATCAATAGAGAAAGATTAAATATTTTTAAGAACATTGGCTTATGTTCTTAATGATTTACCAAAATCAGAAAATATAGTTCTTCTCTTTAGATTACTGCTATTTACTGTCAGTTCCGGAGGATGGGTGTGATTATAAAGGAGTAGCACAAGGGGTCTCTGTGGTGATGGAACCGTTTTGTATCTTGATTGTGGTGGTGGTTACCCAGTTCTACACCTGATGAAATTCCACCTGATGAAATTCCATAGAACTACACTCACAGACGAGTGCATGTAAAATTGGTGATATCTGGATAAGTTTTGTAGATTGTACCAATGTCAATTTTCTGGTTTTAATACTGTGCTCTAGTTATGTAAGAGGTTACCATTGGGGAAAACTGAATGAAGGGTACACGGATCCTCTCTGCACTATTCTTACAACTTCCTGTGAATATCTATAATTACTTCAAAATAAAAAGTTAAAAGAAAAAGGGCTCATTTGTTTCAGAATCACATCTTTTCCAGGTCTTACCCCCAAAGCTACAACAAACTAGTAAAAGTCTATTATAATACAGCTTCCAAGGCTTGAGTTAGCCTATCCCCAGATCCCAGTGATATCCCATAATAGTGTCCCTTGCACTAGAGAAATAATATTGTCAGCAAGACAAGACATGCAGTTACCACCTTTGAGGCACCGACACAAGAAAAATAGTGCTGTCTGAATGCCCATGCATAACAACTATTTGTTTAGAGGGTTGAAGTTATATTTCCAAGATTCTTTTTGGTTAATTCTCTTCGATCATACATGTGGTGTTAAGGAATGCTTTCAAATATAATACACTGATTTTACATTTATATATTGCGTGCTTCTCTGCAGGGCGAATTTGTAAATGAATATGTTGGCGAATTAATTGATGAAGAAGAATGCAGGTTGCGAATCAAGCGAGCCCACGAGAACAGTGTAACTAATTTTTATATGTTAACTGTTACCAAGGTAAAATTGCTTTTTTTTGTAAGAAAAAAGGATTTTTTGTTTTTATTTCATGATCTTAAGTTGAACTCAGTTTCCTCTAATTTGATTTTTTCAGGCAAATCATAATGATTTGCAGTAGCCAATATGCTATGTACTATAATGTGCTAATTATACTAGAGTACAAATGAATGACTATTGAAGCCTCACACGTGTCATGTGAGGCAGCACAGTGAGTGAAAAGATAAGCAGGAATAGGGTTAACGTGTCTGGATTTTAGTCCAAGCTCTTCTTAGTCACTGAAAGACCTGGCCCTCAGTTTCTTTATCACTGAAGGAGAGAATCAGGTCTGTCATTCTAAGTTATAAACCACCATTAAAGTTCTGATTTAGCAAAAATTCTAACTCTAAATTGTTGTGTATATTTAAACTTGTCTTTATGAGTTAGGAAAAAGGAATGTTGTCGTAAGAAAAATGACAGTACAACTGCTAGTTTAATACATGTCACAGTAAGTCCTATTTGATGCACATGACATCCATTATCTCATTTAGTTTCTTCAATTGTCCTCTGATTGACAGAGGACAAGAAACTGAGGTCCAGCCATGATAAGTGATTTGCTGAATATCTTGTTACATTTTAATGAAGAGCCAAGACTAGTACCCATATTTCCCGTGTACCAGGCTATCTCTAAAACTGAGAGTCAGAATACCATTAAAAGTAAGAACTAGCAATCATTTAAAAGGATTATTTTAACTGATGTCATTGTTTGAAAGTTTTACAACTTTCATGAACATGTATTTTATAAACATAAAATGCCATTTATTTATGATGTTCCCACTGCCAGTGACCCCTCCAGCCATTGACAACACTAGGGAAGCTCCATCCTCTAGAGCTTATCCAATTTATCAGAGCTTGAGGTCGGCCCGGTGGCGTAGCAGTTAAGTGCGCGTGCTCTGCTGCGGCGGCCCGGGGTTCGCGAATTCGGATCCCTGGTGCGCATCAATGCACCGCTTGTCAAGCCATGTTGTGGCAGCGTCCCATATAAAGTAGAGGAAGATGGGCACGGATGTTAGCCCAGGGCCAGTCTTCCTCAGCAAAAAGAGGAGGATTGGCGATGGATGTTAGCTCAGGGCTGATCTTCCTCACACACACACACAAAAATTATCACAGTTTAAATTCAGGGGGCCAAAATGTTGAGCTTCTTATTTTCAACTTTAGTGTAAGTAAAAAGAGAACAAATAGATAACTACTGGAGAGTACATCCCAAACTATAGCCCTTCTGTCATCAAATCTCCGAGTCTTCATTCAGAGGAGAAGTCTCTCATTTTTCCTTCTTCCCTCTTTACGGCCTCACCTCTCATCCATCTACCCCTCTACTAGTGTAGCTTCTCACTCAGAGTGGGAAAGGAGGGCTGACAGCCAAACACCATAGTTCTCGTTACAAGTAGCCATCTGAACTTAGAGTTCCTACTCAGAAAATACCTTTCCTAAACCTATGGCCAGCTAATCTTCTAAGTAGCATTATTCTATGGTCTGTTTGTTTCTAGAAACTTAAAAAGAAACTAAGTTCCACTTTATCGTGGATTGCTTTGACTTGAAGTTCATCAAATAAAGTAGGAACTTAGTAAACTGCACAGAGAGCCCCGCGCTTCGGAGTTGTCAGTTGTCAGACATCAGTTGGTAGCAAAATGCTGCTGCCTTGTGGCTCTTGACTGAGTTGGATGTTTCTAAGATAGGCTGATACTTAGTTTCATGTCCAAGGTACCTTTCATTTCTTTTCTTTCTGAAGGACCGTATAATTGATGCTGGCCCGAAAGGAAATTATTCTCGCTTTATGAACCACAGTTGTAATCCAAACTGTGAAACGCAGAAGTGGACAGTGAACGGGGATGTTCGAGTTGGCCTTTTTGCTCTTTGTGATATTCCTGCAGGTAAAAAAGTAAATGCTCCCCATGTCCCCTCCCTAGGGAGCATGCCCTGAAGGCAGAACATTCTTCAAGGTTTATGCTCAAGTATTTATTCAAATAAGATAGAGTTATATTTAGAATTGTTATCTGCCAATAAGAAGTAAAAATCTGTATCCTGCAAAAAGGAGCTTAGCAAGAGCCTTTATGTAAGAGAGGATATTACAGAATTCTGTGTGTCCATGAACCTACTGAATTAATTCTCCCAATTACTGCTCTGTATAATGTAACCAGATGTTGAAACTTTTGTTTTCTTTTTTTAAAGTATTAAAAGTAATTAGCCTTTGTTAACATCAACTGGCTTCTTGGTTTGTGTGTGGGGGGGTTGTTTTTTAAGTTTGAAAGATCAGTCTGTTTTAAATTAGACATAAAAAACTCCTGAAGCTAGAGTTATTGCTTTCATTTTTCCTTACCCATCCAGCATCTTAACAGGAAAACTTAGTTTCTCCTTGGTTAAGTTTGTAGAAAAATGGGTGAGAAGAGAAATGCTATATAGCTAAAAGAGATTTAAACCGTGTTTCTAGAAATCATTGTAGATTGTTCTAGCCCAGCTAAAAAGAAAGCTTGGGCCTCCTACTTTGAATCCCTGGATCTTTAGTTTATATAGTAAACCCACATTTTGAACTCTTTCTGATCATAATATAAGGCATTAATTACTGGAAGTAGTATGGTCATCACAATTCCATGGTCATATTGTTCATTTAGAAACTTAATTTGTAAATTAGCTTTAGAAAAGAGAGCTAAACTAGATCCCATTTTTCTTGAGCAAAGACTTTAGATTTGTAGTCTCTGTTACAGAGTTTTTGACCATTTTGATGAAAAGGATATGATGACTTTTGTAGAATATTTTTGCTCTAATCATTGGTGGATAGGGATGTTTTCCTCTAGTTTTTGGGTTTTTTTTTTTTTTCCTTTTTCCATCACTGTCTTCAGTGTGGGACATGGGAGAGGGAAAAGTCTTCATGTCAGAATTATGTCTCTTTTTTCATTATGAGAGTGTGTCTATGACAGCATTTCTCTTCTCCATAACTTGAGTATGAATAATTATTTCTCTTATGTTTTAGGGATGGAGTTAACATTTAATTATAACCTGGATTGTCTGGGCAATGGCAGAACGGAGTGCCACTGTGGGGCAGATAACTGCAGTGGTTTTCTAGGAGTGCGGCCGAAGGTCAGTTGTGCAGGGAGGTGCCCGGGCCAGCAGGAAACGAGGAGCAGGGCTGCCGCCCACATTTCTTTATGACCATCTCAGGAAAACGCTGGCAAATGGCCACCCGGCTTAGTGTGCGGGTTGTCAGTTGTATTTACCCAAAGTTTAGACTCTCTGACTTTCCAGGGAAGCACATCTTAGTAAGATCTGTTAGGTTCTGAAAATATATTTGTATTTCTGATTGAATTTGAAGTTAGCAAAATCCTTTTCAAATACTTTAAAAATTCACAATATATTAAAAACTACTGAATTATACACTTTAAAATGGGGAGTTTTATGATATGTGAATTATATCTCAATGTTCTTGCAACTTAAAAAAAGGCACCTCATTCAAAAATCAATGAAAATGAAGCCTTATTTTTATTATAGTACTGTTATGGGATAAGTCCAACTGGTGTTTTTGGGTAACTGAACAGATGAATTTAAATGAACGTGAGGTTGTAGGATTTTCTTTTCTGTGTAAAGCTTTATACACTGTGATCATTAAAACTGATCCTTTTTTCCTGCCAGTCGGCATGTGCGTCAACAACTGAAGAAAAGGCAAAAAATGCTAAGTTAAAGCAGAAGAGACGAAAAATCAAAACAGAACCAAAGCAGATGCACGAAGATTACTGTTTTCAGTGTGGAGATGGTGGAGAGCTGGTCAAGTGTGACAAAAAAGACTGTCCCAAAGCATACCACCTCCTATGCCTTAACCTGACTCAGCCACCGTATGGTAAGCTAGAACTTCAAGACGCTTTCTCTGACTTGCATCTTTGCTAACTGTGTGTAACTTAGAATATATTCCACTCTCCTTAGTGGAGCCATGGACTAGGAAATGTTGAATAGAACACACAACAATAGCAAACAAAAATCATGCTAGTGAAAAATCTGTCTCTCTGCAAATTTGAGATACCTGTGGGCCAGCAAGGGTTGGTTTCTTATTTATTATTACCATCGGTGAGTAGTTGGCTCCTGTGGTGCTGAGTTTTGGGCAGTAGCTCACAGCCATACTTAATACTACACCCAGACCTATGTTTGGCTGAAATGTGGAGTCGTATTCAATTGAATTGAGTCTCCAATCAGAGAAGAAGGTGGGAACTTGGGTTTTTCATGGGTAATCAAGACAGGCGCTAACTTGGGCTCTTTTCCCCTTTCCCACCCTGCATTAGGAAAGTGGGAGTGCCCGTGGCATCAGTGCAATGAGTGCAGCAGTCCTGCTGTTTCCTTCTGCGAGTTCTGTCCACGTTCATTTTGTAAAGATCACGAAAAGGGGGCGCTGGCTCCCTCTGCACTGGAAGGCCGTCTCTGCTGCTCTGAACACAACTCCGTATCTCCTGTGTCGTCAGAATACTGGAGCAAGATCAAATGTAAATTGGAATCACAAGACCATGGAGAAGAAGTAAAAGACTAAATCGGTGGTGATTTCCTTTTTTTGAAAAGAAAAAAGTACATAAAAACGCATTAGTAAAA
This sequence comes from Ceratotherium simum simum, assembly GCF_057802395.1. Classification (NCBI taxonomy): domain Eukaryota; kingdom Metazoa; phylum Chordata; class Mammalia; order Perissodactyla; family Rhinocerotidae; genus Ceratotherium; species Ceratotherium simum. The sequence goes on along the minus strand of NC_141927.1, from coordinate 34,800,623 downwards.
GAAGAGACTGCTGCAGTGCGTCCAGCCTTTGCCATCAGTACTGCCTTATTAAAGTGAAAACCAGTTCATACAGGCAGAAGCAGTTGGTGGTATCTGGTTTTTCTGTTTTGTTTTGCTGGTTTGGGGATTGTTTTATAGAGGGTTACATCCCCTTGGTCTTTTCTTGCCTTTTATTATGCTTCAATGCCTTTGCAGCTGGAAAAAGAGATGTCTTTGCTTTTAAAATAAGAACAAAGAGAAAAGAAAATTTTGTTAATGAGATAAATTTAAAGTCTAGGATGTGTTCCTTGGGTGTAAAAAGCAAAAGTAGCCATCATTCCTTTATTTATTTTCATTTTTTAAAATTTTGAGAAGTGTAGTTCAGATAGTCTAACCAGTGTATGTGTATGTGTTTTAAGTAGGAATTGGAGAAAGCCCTCTAGAAAAGGGTATGATGATCTTTTTATACCTCCTAACTGAGCAGTAGGTAGGCAAACTTCTCTTTCCCCTCCAAATGTCTTTCATAGTCTTAGGGAAAGGCTCTGTGGGAGTACTGAATCTGGCCTCTTGAAAACAAAATGTCTCAGTCGATTTTACCTCTGTGGTCTTTAACTAGGTGGGCTTTGTGACATGTAACTTTACCTTTATAGGAAAGGTATATAATGTGATTTTTGTTTTTTTTGTTTTGGAGAGAAAAACAAATGGATGCACTCACTGAGTCTGAAGCGTTTTCCATTGGTCGTGGGTATTTTTGATCAAGTGCATTTATATGGATGTGAATGCATAGTCAGAATGGTCATTCCTGTTATCTTGACACACTGCTAAAGGCAGCTAAAGGGAGATGAAAGGCACAGACCAAAAGTTGCATTATATAAGCACCATTTTATGTCCAATTTAATGTAGACCTTGGTCTGACTTGGAGAGAATTATGGGCATTTTATTTCCTGTCTCAGCTTCCCTCTCCTAATCAAACATTCCCTTTGTCAACTGACCACTCAGTGAAAACTACACAAATGAATCTGAATTGTATTTGAATAGATCTTTTTAGTTTAGATCCTAATTTGGGGGGTGAGAGAGGGAAAGGCATCCCCAAGCTATGTGTAAACAATTTCTATTTAGTATTATCCAGTACTTAAAATTGCCCCCATTGAGGAAGGGGAAGCACTTCTACAGGGTATATAAGAACCACAAAAACACACTTCATCTTAGGAAGCACTTAGGGGAAGCTCCCAAGAAAGCAGTGTTAGCAAAAACGGTGGGCTGTGACACTTGGCTCTCACAGATGCACATGCGCCAGGATGTCTGCCCACAAAACTCCACTTGCTTCTACTGCTTAGGAATATGTACATCCCAGTACTCCCTGTATGAAGTGATTAGTAACGTCCGACACTGTGGTAACGCTGTACTAGCAGAAATCTAGGCTTAGCTTGAATGAACGTTCACTTGCTGTGTGAATTCTGACTGCTTAAATTGCTGGTATCTGGTAGCATTTATTTTCCCTCAAGAAGTACCTAGTAACCTTATGAAGGTAGGGAGGATAGATGCTCTACCACATTCTTTCAGTTGTGTTATGTGTCTTCCTTTTTCTTATCAATTTAGAGCTCTCCTCTGGAAAAAAAGCTGTTTTGTGCCTCTTTTTTTTTTTTTTTTTTGGTATGTAAATGTGCAATTATACTGGATTTTCTCTTGTAAAAAAAAAAAACAAAAAAGAAACAACACTACAATTCCTTTACTTAAGCTCCTAAACTGCCATTTGCCTGATTCCAGCAATTAATTCTGAGGTAACTTATTGGGCCTCCAATAATTCTGTTGATTAGATATGGTCCCAAAAGAAAGAGCAAAATAGAAAATGCTATACATGTTACCAAATACAATTGCTACAAGTAACATGAATTACAGCTCACCAAAACACTAAACTTTGCTCTTGAGCAATTACATAGTTTGATGTCCTTTTAAAAAATAATTTAAGAAAATCTAGGTTTTATCATAGTAAAACTTTATTTTATATATGTATGATAAATGTTTGCTTTTTTAAACTTACTAACATGAAGGATTTCCTTTAATATTTGAAAGGCAACTCTTGTTGAAACAGTATCCCACATGAAATCTTATCTCCTTGCTTTGTTTTGGACTTAGTGCTATTTAATATCTGATGACTTTTCTATGGTAAGCCAGGGTATATCATATATACTACAAATACCTTAGGTTTAAGTATTTTTATGCAGCTTCTTCATTGTGTCACATTTTGTTTGTATATCTATAACAGAGCTCTGCTGAGATTTTTTTTATCTTTTTTTGGTGTGGAGTGGGGTGGTGACTAATAGGACTGCCCTGCCATTTCAGAAATCAGGGTAGAAAACAAAATAGCTAACCACAGCTCTGGAGTCTTTGTCCATGAGTGTACTTCAGTGGTCTAAAAAGTGGTTTTATTCATGCCAGTGCCAAGGAGCTCTCCTCACACCTCCACAGTGTCACTTCTGACCTGTTTTATATATTTTAAAGTTGTAGGTTATGGAAGCAGAAAGAGTGACTTTATGTGTGCATGGTATACATGCACTGTGCTTGCTTTGCTTCACCAGTGAAATATTCCAAAAACATAGTGCTCACTCGTAGTCTGAAGTTGGTATTCGTTAACTTTTAAATCTATATGTGGTCAGAGCATAAATGGTTTTTATTCTTGTCCAAAATTGAATTAACTTAAAGCAGCATGAGATAATGGTGGTATTTTTTTTTTAACCTCATGTTAATTCTTTGGAGGAAGAGGTGAATGTAAGATTTTTAATAATCAGCCGAAAGCTTCAGAAATTGGATGGATAACAACTAAAGAAGAGAGCCTGGGAAACCTTCCAGACTCTGCAGTGGAGGGGCTGGACCGGGGCCGTGTGCGGCATCAGGAGAGCTGCCTGTGGCTGGCTGGGGCAGGGGCGGATGGCCCTTCATCCCCAGAGAGCTGAAGCAGCTGGAGGAAGTGATTCGCTTCTTTAATATCTAATCAGGGCTAGAGTTAGGAGTGAGCTGGGTTTTATTTTCATTTTGTTTTAACAAGTTCCCACTCTATCTTAATTCTCAAAAATGATCTGGCCTAAGCTATAGAATAGACTGACTTTTAGAATCATTGAAACTTAGAGATTTGTGTGTTCAAGTCAGGAACATGTCTGAAAACTTAAAAAAAATAAGGGTGGGGGTGAGGAAGGCTGCTCCCAGCTCCCTTCTGCCATTTCCACATACTATTTGGAAACATACCTGTAAATAATGTTGTGAAACTCTGAGGTAATCATGTAAAGGACTCTCAGACAGGGCAGGCTCTTGGACAGCTTTCTTTTCCTGATTCATGAAGTAGAGTTTCCTTTTTGAGTAGGTTGTTGCATGGAATGTGTTCCAATCAGGGTCAAACCCAGACCTGCAGTTTAGAAACATAGATAAGCCGGCTACACAGAATGTAATCTCTGGACTACCCAGGATTTGTTGCTTGTCTTTCATTTCATTTTTAAATACAAAGCTCTTCCTTTACCATTCATCTTAAAGTCAAGGTGCTGTCACATGCGATGTCCCAACAGGATAAGAAAACAACTTGAGAAGCTTACATTTGATGTACTTCTACATGAGGTGTGACGACAGTGGGAGGCTGCTTTATTGCTGGGTGGTGCAAATTAGACTGGAATTACTTTTTACAAATCGGATGCATCTAGCCACCCCCAAGTTGTCCAAGTTGCTGCAGACATGAGGTGATCATTTGGAACAATTTCCTCTGGCCTACAGCCACCTAGAATTGGTCTCTGGTTATTTGTAAACAAAGTAGAACTCCCATTTTCAGATAGGCTAGGGAATAGATATAATTAGACAGCTTTGCCATATATTAACAAATATTGAAAACTTGGAAATGTGTATATACTGAAATCTACCAACTTTTATCTGGGGCTGGGTACGGGGAGAAAAGGGTTATAGTAGGGGAAGGGAGGGGAATGATGTTTACCACAGGTACGAAGTAGTCACTTTAACATTGAGACCTCTGCCTCACTGAATTCAGGTTTTTTAAGTACTTGAAACTCTTCAGATTCTCCTTATTTTACAGTTATTTTTAAATTTATGAACTAGAAAAGCATTGTTTTATATACTGTTTTGAAAATAAATAGCCTAGTCTCTTATCCTCTGTGACTTGGATTAAAGGCAGAATTCTGCAAATGGGAGCGTGTTCACAGTTGATAGCTCAGATTTCATGTACAAATTTGAGGAAGAGACTCCTGCATGAAATACCAGCAGCATTTGTACAAATATTTCCTATGTATGTTCTTTATTTTGTCATTTTGTCAGCCCTATCCCCAAGCACTTCTTTCAATATATGCCTGTGTTGGAAAAAACAAAAATTTGCACTTATGTTACACTCCTAAAATGCTGGGTGTAACCTGTGTGTTTCAAAAACCATTTCCGTTCTTTTTTTGTCAGTCCATTGCTTAAGTGACAAGTTCAGGTGCTTGTGGCACATATGTGTGAAGGGCGAGGAGGAAGAGAATCACTTGTCCTTGGGTAGCCTCAAAAAGTCATTAATGCGTAAGAAAAAAGGAAAAGATGAATGTCGCCAAAGTCATTTATTCAGTCCTTAGTTTTCTTATGTGACATTACGGCATCTGATTGGCAAGCAAGCACCCTCAGGTTCCAGTACTCCCTTCTCTGCCTGTTACAGACTTCTGATATGTGCAGATGGCTCTCAGGATCCATCAGGTTACCTAGATAAGGTATTTAGAAGGTCGTCTTGTCAGTTTAGAAGTGGACTGGATAAAATTTACTTTGTTGTCATTAATATTGCTCTTTATCTCATTTGTGCTATCACATACCCAATGTTAAAAAAGAAAATCATATTGCCCCCGATAACCAAGATGCAAAATGATGATTACAACTAGCTAATAATAAGATTCTTTTTATATACAAGGGTGTGTGCATAATTGGAATTGATATGAGAATTCATTTGTATCTGCTTGTGATATTGCACAACAAACACAGATACCTACAGATTCTGTTTTCATTTCCTTGTGATCTTTATGATAATGACCTTTGTAGATTGGTTATTTCTGTACTTTGTTTATCTGTAATAAACTTTGTAGATCCTGTGAAATGTTATTTTGCCTAAATCACTTGAGACTTGAGTCTTTAATAACAAAGCATCAATATTCACTAAAGTCAATCTCCTTTGAGTTTCCGTGACTTGTCTAGAAGCTCCTGACACTAAGGGATTAGTGTTAATTTTCCCTGGGGGTGTTCCACTAGGGCATTACTCTATAATGACTTGATGTTGCCACATAGACTTCAAGATATATGATATTTTGGGGATTTTGTTGATTGGCCTATGTTTTATTGCATAGTGTGAAACGTGTAAAGCTTGGTTAACCTGTATATAGACAGCTTACTGTTGACTAGTTAGTGTATTTAGGATTGCCTGTAATATTTAAGCTTCTTACTACTGTGTGTGCTGGTAGGAACATATAATTTTTGTACATTCCATTTACTGAGATGTTGCCTTTTTTTATTTTACAAATACTTTGGAATTCAAATGTGTTTTTTGCTTCTGTGAGGATTAATTTGGAAAAGTTTTTAATGACATTCCACTGATTACAGATTTTGCTTGAGAATGACTTCAATAAATTGTCCTGTATGTTCCAAATTAAATATGTGGATTTGTTCATTGCCTGTAATTTCTTGCTACAACTCACTGGGCAAGAGGCCATCATGGGAGGGAGGGGACCTGGCACGCAGGGTGAATGACCCAGTATGTCTTCCCTCAGCCACTGAGGCCTGCAGCACAGCAAAGTCCTGTATGAGAGCTAAGTAGATCTTCCTTCAAAATGCTGCTATGCTGCTAATAAACTTGGACCCGAAAATGGGTGTGTGTTTTGTTTTCATAGAGCAAAGGTCCTTGGAGGACGTAGCTCCTTGATTTGGTGTGGTATGAGAATATGGGAGCTGGATGGCGGGGCCATGCAGGAGAGAGATTCATCACTTTCATTCCACTGATTTATCAGACCCTAAGGTGACCTATTGCTGGGCTGGACCCAGGAAGCTTGCTCATTGCTGAACGTACAGGAGAACAGCACTGCTTGCTTTCATTCCTTTTGCTAGGAGGGGCTCTCAGAGGAACGCAGAGCTGCCTCTGCTGCTTCCTGGACTGCTGAGCCGGCGGCGGCGACGAGGTGGCTGAACGCCTTCCCTGCGTGCAGTTCGCCCGGTGCCCGCCAGCCCGCGCTGAGAGCAGCCGAGATCCGGCCTCCCGGGACGGCCCTCTGGGGGGCGGCCCTCGCGTCCCCGCGTCCCGCCGCAGCGGCTGCCACGTCAGTGCGTCGCGTGTCCCCGGGCCGGGCTGATGGGGAAGGCGGCGGCGGCCTTGGGGGCCGAACTGGGCGTGCGGATCGCGCTGTTCGCGGCTTTCCTGTAAGCGACTCGCGGAGCGGACCCAGGGCCCGGGCCCCTCTCGCACGCGGGCGGCTGCCGACGCACAACGAGGCGGGCAGGGCCCCACCGCCTCGGCCGGCCTGGGGCCCTGGAGGTGCACCGAGCGTCCGAGGAAGCAAACCAACGTGCTCTGTTTTTTTGTTTCCCCTTTAGGATAACAGAACTTCTCCCTCCCTTCCAGAGGCTCATCCAGCCGGAGGAGATGTGGCTTTACCGGAATCCCTATGTGGAAGCAGAGTATTTCCCCACCAAGCCCATGTTTGTGCGTGGAGAACCGGCCCTTCCTCCTGACCCTCAATGCGGCTCACTGAGCTTAATGCTAGGAAGGGAAGGTGGTCATTCCGGCTCCAAAATTATCTTTGTATTGCTCCTTGTGTTGATGTGCTCGATTCTGCTTCCTGATGTTTAAGATCCAGATTTAGAGAGCCAGCCTGTTTTGGCTCCAGGCGTCCTGTGAGCTCTGCTCCTTAGGATGGCCGGGTCATTCCAGCTAGGGGTGACAGTGCTATTTACCGATGGAGCTGCCTAGGGCCCAGTTAGCCCACAGACGCTGAGACCCTCCTTCTATTGCCAGGGGAACAGTTAGGTCTGCTATGTGAGTTCTGTCACTTCCATCCCTCTTCCCTATAGCAGCTACTTTAACAACTAGTTGTGCGGAGTTATATCTGTGCTTTGGTTTTGTTTTTTAACCTCTGACATATTCTGGTTCAGGTCATTGCATTTCTCTCTCCACTGTCTCTGATCCTCCTGGCCAAATGTCTCAAGAAGGCAGACACAACAGACAGCAAACAAGCCTGCCTGGGTAAGAGCTAACCCCTTTCTGGCTCTTGTCGTCTTATCTTTAGTGCTGGAATGAGAAGGCAGGAGTTGTGGGGTTCAGCCACTGGAGTCGTGGCCTCAGTGTGTGGAGGCCACTGAGTTCTGTGTTCCTAAAGTAATTGTATGTCCCTTGTACCCCACTTGTTAACCCTGTGAAACAGAAAAATAGCACTGTAAGAACTTGGTTAACCTCACAGGTGTGCCTAAATGCACTGGATTATTTGTACCTCAAAATGTCTTCAGCCTAGTACAGAATTCTCCCTGTACTACAACAGAGTGGTCACTGCAGGCAATTATTTTTATACTCAGCTCTGCCTGGGGCCTCACCATCCCTCTCTCTCAGAAAGACGGTGGCTGCTCTCTTAATGAGACAGTGACCATGCCACTCCTCCTACGCAGATTCCACTAACAGTAAGTTTCTTTGCTTTCCAGCTGCCAGCCTTGCCCTGGCTCTAAACGGTGTCTTTACTAACACAATAAAACTGATAGTGGGGAGGTAAGTGACAAGAGTTAGCCACCCCGGTGTCTGCCTCAGCCCTCACTTCCTCAGGAGAGATGGTTAATGGTACTCCCTCACACATCCTTCTCCTTCTCCTTTTCTCCTTTATTCTCAGTATGTTCTTCTCTCATTTAACACTTCCTCCCTTCCCTATACCTTAGTCCTGCGGGTGACACTTGGCTCTCTTCTCCCTGAACAGCATTTCCCAGTGACAGCCACCACAGAGTTGGTGTCCTTTAGAGCACCCCTGAAGCTGCAGCGTGACTTGCTCTTTGCCCCAAAAAGTAATCATGTGCTGGAATGGTTTTGTTTGTTTTTTCCCCTAATTTAATGTGGACCCTGGAAATAAGGCTTTTCTCTTAGTGGTGACTATCCTAACCCAGTTTCATTATTTTGCCTGGGACACTAATTGACCAACAGTTTAAAGGATTACTGATGTCTGATACAACCAAAAAATCACTTCTAGAGTTGTAAGTGATCTGTGTTCAGACCATGCTTATTTCTTCCAGGCCACGCCCAGACTTCTTCTACCGCTGCTTCCCCGATGGGCAGGCCCCTCCGGACTTGATGTGCACAGGAGATAAGGACGTGGTGAATGAGGGCCGTAAGAGCTTCCCTAGCGGACATTCTTCCTGTATGAATACCACGTGGACTCTACGTCTATGCTTTTTTTTTGGATCACTGAATTTATCTTAGGAAGTTTGTGAGGATGGGAACATCTCACTACTCTTGTTCTTGTATCTAGAAATTGGAGAAGCCCCTTCTTTAATAACCCTGGGATTTCACAAGCCTGAGCCTCGAATATTAGGGCAAATATTCGAGGATAGAGGAAGTAGTTTACCTTCATGAGATTGGAACATTATTGTCGTATTATTTGCCTAGATTCTGCAATCTTGTACTAGTCACAAAAATATTAACTTTTATTGAAGAGTTACTATGTGTCAGATACTTTGGAAAGCATTTTAGATTCTTACCTCATTTGATACCTAATAGCCCAATGAGGTAGATACTATTATTTTTGATTCCCATTTATACATGAGGAAACTAAGGCATTGAGAAGTTAAGTAACCAGCCCAAAGTCATACAGCTAGTATTCCAAAAACTATTCTCAGGGTCAATATTGTAAACTTTGGGACACAAAATAAAGTCCTTCATTTTTCCTTTGTTTCCTTCTCCCTCATAATCAGTGATCTATACCAGAAGAATGCAAAAAAAGGGATAAAACATGTTCACGCCCCCTGGCCTCCTATTTGCAGATGAGTGAGGCAGCTTCCTTTAAAAGACACAAACTTATAGGTTTTCCCTCTTCTAGTTGCATTTGCTGGTCTGGCCTTTGCTTCCTTCTACCTGGCAGGGAAGTTACACTGCTTCACACCACAAGGCCGTGGGAAGTCTTGGAGGTTCTGTGCCTTTCTGTCACCTCTACTTTTTGCGGCTGTGATCGCACTGTCCCGCACCTGTGATTACAAGCATCACTGGCAAGGTAAGTAAGGCATTCATGCCAGGGAAGCATCCATGTTTCACTTGCCATTTTATCCCTAGCACTTGGCACAGAAGACACACTCACTAAGTATCTGCTGAATGAATAAACAAATGAGTATGGGATGATCTGGGTTCTGTACTGAGAGTATGCATTTAGAGCTATATGGAAGATGAGAAAGCACGGTTACCTACCTGTTAAAGAGATTACCAAGGAGGAACATCCTAATTTTTCCATTATTTTTAAGCATCATAAGTTCAGAATAAACTCTATAAGAGTTTTTTAGAATAAACTTAAAAGCTCAATTTACTTACTGTCTTAAAATCAAGTTCACTGTCATGAAATTTTTGTTCAGAAACAAAAGTAAAATACAACAAAACATAAAGTTGTAATTAAACCAAAGAAATTTAAGTAAATGATACAGTAAAACATCCAAATTATAAAACATCTTCATAGAAAACCCACAATTCAAAAAAAAAAGCAAATGGTATTGCCAAGAGGTCCTTAGGACCCCTGTTTTAAGGAATAAAGTAATTTTTGCAAAGAGGTAACTCTTGAAGAGTTTATTCCTTCCTCTAGAACTCTTCAGATGGTGAAAAAGTTAGTAGCATTAAGTGAACCTCTGTTATTCTTCTGAATTAAAAATATTCAATCTAGTGTACTTGCAGAAAGGCTTATTATATTTACTTAACTAAAGATGTGTTTTGACTTGGTGTTTAGAGAACAACCTGATAATGATAATCTTGTAACTATATTATAAAACTGAGAAAGCCTAAAGAACCATAAACCTGGAATCAAGGTTTTTTGCAGCCCAAGCAAGTAGAGTAACCTGGAGGGCCAAGTCTTCCTTACTGTGTGGTGTCTAACATGATTTAAGAGTCTACTATGATCAAGAGAAGACCTTATCCCCTCTCTCTTCAGATGTACTAGCTGGATCCATGATTGGCCTGACGTTTGCCTACGTCTGCTACAGGCAGTATTACCCTCCTCTGACTGATGCAGAATGCCATAAACCATTTCAGGGAAGACTTGCACTGCCCACTGCACAGAAGAAGCCTGGTGATCCTCATCATTTTGATATTTAGAAATTGGAGCTACCTCAGTGGGGAACAGGTGAATCAGCCCTTCTAACTGGACCACACCCGAGACAAGAATTTCTGACCTGTGTACCTCTGAAGCGGTACAGGCGAGGGCACAAGCACTTCATTCTGCCTCCACAGGATGACGCAGTTGTGCCCCTGCTCATCATGAGGAGTCAAGATTCTTTTTCACTACTGTTTGCCACACATTCTGGTAAAAAGATCTTTCAATAGTCCTCCAACAGCTTATGAATCTGGTCCATCAGATTGGTATCCCAAGATCTACAGTGTTATTTCATTTAATTTAAATGCCATTCTTGGAAGGATCTTGTCACAAAGAAGCCTCTACATAGCCCCACTTTATCTTAGGAACTACAGTTAATCATCAAAACTTAATTTCCGTTTCTCATAGCTCAAAATCTTTTTTTTTGTGAGGAAGATCAGCCCTGAGCTAACATCCATGTCAGTCCTCGTCTTTTTTTGCTGAGGAAGACCGGCCTTGGGCTAACATCTGTGCCCATATTCCTCCACTTTATATGGGATGCCGCCACAGCATGGCTTGACAAGCGGTGCATCGGTGCACACCCAGGATCCAAACCCGGGCCGCCAGCAGCGGAGCGTGCACACTTAACTGCTACGCCATGGGGCCGGCCCCTCCCATAGCTCAAAATCTTAAAATCTAGGGCACGACCAACTAAATTATTTTCATTCTGTTTACTTTCTCTGTAACAATTCCATCAAGCCTTAAATAGGAAAATGTCCAATTCTGGCTAATTTACCACTGTCATGCATATCTTATCCGAGTCCAGCCAGATATTGCTGTCCATTTTGAATTCTGTGGGCATAAATGATTTGTAGAATTATTAAGTAAAGACAATAAAAAAGAAAACGGTCAGGAGTGTGCTTTCAGTACTAACAAGTGATGATTATTTCTACCTCATTTGTTCTTCACTGTGCTCATGAGCTTCTTCCCCTCCATTCATGACTGAAGATCTGCCCAAATACATCAACTTTGCCAACTGGCTAAGGCAGGAAAGAAAAATTGAGAAAAATAACAGATATCATTATCTGGAGGACAAATGAATCTTTTTCCATCCCTTCTTCACAATGGGATATAAACAACAATTATGGGACATCATCAGAACTGATACTATAGGACCTACAACTTTCCCTTTATTGTGATTATATTTTAAATATGACCTTGTCTTATGTATTTCTTTTTATAACATATTTTCAATGTATCTTTTTCCTTCAGTAAATGTGATATTCAAATAAAATGATGAATTTGCTTTTTTTGTACTTAAAGTACCATTCAAGAGCTGGAACATTTCTAAAGTAAACAATTGGATTCCCCATCTGACATAAGTGAATCAACTCTATAGTAGGGGCTGCTGTTAATACTGAAGGACAGTCTTGGTATTTCCCTTATCATTGCGATGCTCTTAATTCTGAACTATATCTGCCTGTGACAATGAAAACACCAGTCAAGGGAAAAGAACTTAAATATTAGTTCTTTGCCCAAAACTTTTATTTTTTTAAACTTGTTTTAGTGATACATAGGGGAAGAGAAAATGGTTATTGTATTGATTTTCTTTTTTTTTTTTTTTTTAAAGATTTTATTTATTTTCCCCCCAAAGCCCCAGTAGATAGTTGTATGTCATAGCTGCACATCCTTCTAGTTGCTGTATGTGGGACGCGGCCTCAGCATGGCCCGAGAAGCGGTGCGCGCCCGGGATCCGAACCCGGGCTGCCAGCAGCGGAGCGCGCGCACTTAACCGCTAAGCCACGGGGCCGGCCCTGTATTGATTTTCTTTACGATGGATGAGCCAGGTAAAAGTAGGCAACTGGTCAATATGGTTTTATTTCAGTATTTACTAAAGTTTTAAATATAATTACGTAGAAAACAAACATTTCAAAAAGTGCAAAATATTAGAAAGCTAATCAGTGCTATTAATCTTCCCATGCAAACAATCTCTTTTGCTGAGATAAGCAATACCAATTCTGCAGGTGGGAATATGTATAAAATGATACTCTACCAGGGTTTAAAAATAGGTTTAGTCAAGAGATTGCACATGATACAAGTGAGTAGTGCAAGTAATATATACAACTAAATAAAGGATATAAATCAAGCTTATTACCCTAATACACAACCATGATAATACCACAGGTGGATAGACAAGATGTACAGCTCTTTTAGTTACCTGCCCCTCACCACCAGGAAAGAAAGATTTTTTAGTACAAACAGTGGTTTAGCTAGCTATCCAGGGTTATGCTGTTCATCTTTGGTTACAGGGCCTCACTCTTGCTTGTCCTTTGGTTGATTCTTAAATAGTACCTATTCTGCTAATATGAAGAGTAAATTTAAATTTGAAGACAACTTGGCAAAAGCTTCCCCTTTAATACATATTGAATGCTACTTAATTCTCAGTAACCTTTACTTTCAACTCAGAGTTTATATAGGAAAGAAAATAAAGTATTGCATATATCTGAAACTTCTTAGTGGCTTAGTCAGCATTAGTCTAAAAGTAAATGGACAAGGAAAGGCCAGGCTCTGACCTAAACCCCAACCTTCCCTCTACCATCTCTAGAATGACAGTCATTAGCCTTCCCTTTCCTTTCTTCTCCAGGAAGGGATAAAGACCACTGCTGTAGAAGGGATGGCTTAAGTGAATGTTAAATGCCAGTGCTTTAGATACCATGATACATGTACAAAAAACATTTATAAAAAACAAAACACAGCTTGCCTGCCTATCCCACTCAATAAACAAGGGCCTGTGGAAATCTGAGAGGAGTGTAAAGGAGTATCACAAAGAGAACTGCAAAGACAATGACAAACTCTGACCAGTGGGGAAGAAAATACCTCCAGCATCGCGGTGAGCAGATGCCTTGGGAAAAATTAGTCTACAATCACCAGTCTTCTTCAAGGTACATCTCACTTTGCATATTCTGACGCTGACTCTGCAATAGCTGTTCCTTGGCCCGTATAGGCACAGGTTTTTCTTTCAGAATAAGAAACACTTCCTCCTGGCCAAACCTACCTGCTCACCAACATTGCCTGTGCCATGAGCCTTTTAAATAGCATTCTGGATCATGGGTACCTAAGAAGGCAATGATGTTTAAAAAATGTTTTTAAAGAGGACACACAATACTACCTTCACCCAAGTGGATGTGGCAGGTAACTTACACAAATTCTATTTCACCATAAATGCACCACTAAAAGATTTTATTTATAACCTAAGCAGTCAGTCAAGGCTGTGTCATTTCAGGTTTGTCAGCTTTTATAACTTTACCTTCAACTTAAGAACAGAAGCTATTATCAAATAACTAAGTCAGACTTCATCTAGAGTCTCCCAATTTGAAGTACGATATAAAAGGGCAAGTCTAGGATATATAACATATTGGCTTTATAAAGGTGCACCTAATATGAACATATTGTCCACTTTAGACTCTTATAGCAGCTCAAACACCTGTAAAAACAATGAACAGCATCAGTGATTCCTAGCAATAAATCTGTCAGTCAGCTGTAGAGAGAGTAAACAATACTCTCGTCAAGCCACATTTTAGTCTTTCTTCATACAGTACTAGCAGGAAAGAAAAGCTGATGCACAAGAATTTGACTGCCGAATAGTCTTTTCCATATCCACTTAGACTTAGCCTTCAAATGCAGAGAACACCAATGAGAGGGGTGTACCCCAACACGCCTTCTGAATCTCAAGAGTCTGTTCCCAAACTAGAACATTTTCTGAAGATAAGCAATAATTTCCCAGGAAAATTTCTACCCAATCCAAATCAAACTCAAAACAGACTTTATACCATCTCAAGTAATAAGCAATAAAGCATGGTACCTATATACTATAATCAAAGAATTAAAGATGCAAATCACCCCCAGCTCAGAAGAAAGAATGGCAAGTGTTTATATGAAGCCAGTGGTAAAAAGCAATAGGGTCTTCCCTTTGCTTTTCCACTCACTTCCAAAAAGGAAGATTATCTCCCAAAGACCCCAATGGTGAGTAAGTGGCAGGCAACATGCAGGAAATGACGCAGCTGAGGAGAGGAAAACTGCAGCAACAAACAGGTGGATTTTCTGGGGAAGGATCCCTCAATGTCCGTCTAGGGGAGAGAGTGGAAAAGAGGTCATCACGCAGTCACAACTGGAAAGCAACAAGGGAGAACGCCACAGTCCATTATACAAACTTTCTAGTTATACATCTAAAAAGCTGAGTAATTTAAATCTCAGGATGGGCTGTTTGTAATTAAAATTACAACTGTTGCCACGGTAAATCTTAGATGATCGGAACTATTAAGATTCTGAGTTTAGATCCTAAAAATGACAAGTGTTATTGGACCAAATCACTAGCAAAACACACATACACACTAACCTTCCTCGAAGTGGGCTATTACACTTCTTCCCCAAGAATTTTAACCAGAGTCTTTCTAAAAATGAATAATAACCTAGATCTTGGTGACAGGCAACAGAAAAGTATATTTCTATACTTTGGAGCTTGAGGCTCCATAGTTCCTTATAACATGTTAATATATAGGAACTGTGCTGCATACAAGACATTTAAAAACTTACATTAAGCAGCCATAGATGGTTCATTTTTACTGTAAAGGCTGATCAAGGAAGATACCCTGGGTTTGGTAGATTTCTTTGAGGACCAGCAATACGGTATCTTCAGACTCCCTGTAAAGAGAAAAATATGTTATAAAAAGAAGGAAATAACATTTGTACTAGATGCTACACATATAATCTCATTTAATCTATACAACCACCTTGCAAGTTCATTCTTTACTATTGCAAAAAAATCAGACTCAGAGGTGACTAATTGGCAGTGGTTTGGAAGGTAACCTTCTAACAAAGAAATCTAGCATTATGTCTGGTAATATAAAAAAGCTAGTAGTAAATGACCAAAAACTGTTCCGTTTCGACAGAGCTCATTCTTGGGACAATATGGAAGAGCCATCCAGTTGGTCACCTTAATTATTTTTTAAATGTTACTCAGTTTTTTAAAAAAGATAATACAATCATATGGTTCAAAATTCAAGATATAAAAGGGTATAATAATAAAGTCTCCCTCCCACCTGTTTCTTAACCACTAGTTCCCATCTTCAGACAACCAATGCTGTCAATTTCTCATGCATCTTCCAGATATTATTCTGTGTGTACAAGCGATTACTTACATCCAGTTCATAAAGAAATTTTATTTTAAAAAATAACATTCATGAAGGATTGCCTTAAAGATATACACATGGCTCAAACATTTCTCTAGATCCATGGTTCAACATTTTCTAAGTCATGGATCTATTTGAGAATCTAACGAAACCTATGGATTTCTCCCCAGAAAAGATCACATATACATATATACCCAAAATTATAAATAGAATTTCATTGGATTCATAGACTTTTTCTATCCCCTACAAATTCCATACACAGACCTCAGGTTAAGAAATTCCTCCCATGCCAACGAGGAGGGATTAGCCAAACCAGGTATTAAAATGGTGTGATCCTGGTACGTAAATAAATGTATTAATAGAAAAGAATAGGAAGTTCAGAAATAGCCCTAAATACATATAGGAATTTGATATAATAAGGTTAGAATCTCAAATCTATTAACAGTGTTGCAACAACTAGAGAGCCATCTGGAAAATGACTTGGATCAATCCACACCCTAATAGGATAAATCTGAAGTGAATCAAAGATTTACATGTAAAAATGAAACCATAAAATACCAGAACAAACTGTGGTAAGGAATTCTTTAGAGAGTAAGGACGATCTAGTATGATGCAAATTCCAGAAGCCAAAAAGGAAAAGTCAACAAACTTGACTTCATAAAAATCAAATTTTTCTACTTAGCAAAAACAAACGTACACAATGTCAAAGACAAATGGGACAAGGTACTTGCAACTCATTTTGTAGACTAATCAATTAAAAAAGACCAACATTTCAATATAAAAGAGAATAAAGGGTATAGGTAACTCCCAGAAAAGGAAATAGAAATGGCCCTTAAATATATGTCAAGATGCTCAACTTTATTCATAATAGGAGGAATCCAATTTTCTTTTTTTTTTTTTTTACTTATTTGATCCGAAGAGAAAAAGGAGCATAGGAAGAATGCAATTTAAAACTATAGTGTGGGCGCCGGCCCAGTGGCACAAGTGGGTAAGTGCACACGCTCCACTGCGGCGGCCCGGGGTTCGCCGGTTTGGATCCCGGGCGCGCACCGATGCACCACTTGGCAAGCCACGCTGTGGTGGCGTCCCACATAAAATGGAGGAAGATGGGAATGGATGTTAGCTCAGGGCCAGTCTTCCTCAGCAAAAAACAAGAGGAGGATTGGCAGATGTTAGCACAGGGCTGATCTTCCTCACAAAAAAAAAAAACAAAAACAAAAACTATAGCGTGCACAATACAAACACTGAAAACTACAAAACACTGCTAAGAGAAATTAAAGAAGACCAAAATACACCGAGAGATACCGTGTTCAGGGATCAGAAGACTCAGTATTATTGTCAATCTCCCCAAACTGATCTATAGACACGTTGCAGTCACACTCAAAATCCCAGAAAGCTTTTTTTTTTTTTTTTAAAGATTTTATTTATTTTTTATTTTTTCCCCCCAAAGCCCCAGTGGATAGTTGTATGTCGTAGCTGCACATCCTTCTAGTTGCTGTATGTGGGACTCGGCCTCAGGATGAACGGAGAAGCGGTGCCTCGATGCGCACCCGGGATCCGAACCAGGGCCACCAGCATCGCAGCGCGCGCACTTAACCACCAAGCCACAGGGCTGGCCCCCCAGAAAGCTTTTTGGTTGAAATTAACAAGCTCATTCTGAAAAATATATGGAAATTCAAAGGATCCACAACAGCTAAAATAAATTTGAATAAGAAGAATAAAGGATTATAATAGCTAAAATAAATTTGAATAAGAAGAATAAAGTTGGAAGACTCACGATACCTGATTTCAAGACTTATAAAGCTACAATAATCAAAACAGTGTTTTATTGGCATAAAGACACACAAATAGAGAAGTGGAACAAAAGAGAGCCAAAGCAACTCAGTGGTTTCTCCATCTGGATAAACTTTTCAACAAACGTTGCTAGAATAACTGGATACCATATGCAAAACAACGAACCTCAATCCTTACCTCACACCATATTAAAAAATTAACTCAATCAAGATGGATCACAGACCTAAATGTAAAAGCTAAAACAATACAACTTCTAGAACACAGGAGAAATCTTAATGACTTTGGAATTTGGCAAAGATTTCTTAAATATGTCAAAAAAGCACAAACATCAATAAACTGGACTTCATCAAAATCAGAAACTTTTGCTCTTCAAAACATACTGCTACAAAAATGAAAAACAAACCACATCCTAAGAAAAAACACATATCTAAAAAGAACTTGTAACTAGAATAAACTCTTACAACTTAATAATAAGATAATCTAATTTTTTTTAATGGGCAAAAGATTTGAACAGACAATTCACCAAAGATGATGTATGGATAGCAAACACATGAAAATATGCTCAACATTATTAGTCATTAGGGAAATGCACATTAAAACCATGAGGTACCATTACAATCTATTTAGAAAGACTAAAAGACAAATCATAAGACTGATCATACCAAGTGTTTGAGGATATGGAGCAATTGGACCTCTCAAACATTGCTGATGGGAATGGAAAATGCTGGCAGGAAAATAGTTTGGCAGTTTCTTTTAAAAATACTTTAACCATATGACACCCCACCATTCCACTCCTAGCTACTCACCCAAGAAAAATTAAAGAATATGTGCATACAAAGTCTTGTACACAAATGTTCATAGCAGTTTCGTTTATAATAGCCAAAAACTATTAGGCTACTATAAATGCCTAATATTATAGGCTATTATAATACTATAACAACCCTAATGTCCATCAACAGGTGCATGGATAAACAAATAGTGGTACATTCATAGAATGGAATACTACTCAGCAACACAAAGGAGAGAACTACTGGTACATACAACAACATGGATGAATGCAAGAAGCCATACAAAAAAAGAGTATATAGTATGATTCCATTTATATAAAAGTTATATGCAAACTAATCTATAGCGACAGAAGCAGATCAGTGGTTCCCTGGAGACTGAGATTAGGGAGGAGGAGTAAAGGAGGGAGAAATTACAAAGGAGCACAAGGAAACTTTTGGGGGTGATGAATATCTTCACTAACTTGATTGTGGTGATGGTTTCACAGATGTATATATGTCAAAACTCAAATTTGTACACTTTAAATATGTGCAGTTTATTGTACATAAATTATGCCTCAAAAAGTGTATACACATAGTATATATACATTACAGTGAGGGACCAGTTTTCATCCCAAAAATTGGCAAAGATTTAAAAAGTTGATAGGGGGCCAGCCCAGTGGCGTAGCAGTTAAGTGCACGCGCTCCGCTTTGGTGGCCCGGGGTTCGCAGGTTCAGATCCCGGACACGCACCGACGCACCACTTGTCAAGCCATGCTGTGGCAGCATCCCATATAAAGTAGAGGAAGATGGGCACAGATGTTAGCCCAGGGCCAGTCTTCCTCAGCAAAAAGAGGAGGATTGGCATGGATGTTAGCTCAGGGCTGATCTTCCTCACACACACACAAAAAAGGTTGATAAAACTATGTTGGAAAAGCTGTGGGGAAAGAGACACTCTCATACATTACTGGTGGGAGTGTGAAAAGGTACAACCTCTACTTAGCAATAATTATCAAATATTACAAATGCACGTATCTTTTATGCCAGCAATTCCAATTCTAAGTATTTACAGATACACTCATGAATAGGCGACATAAACAAGGTGTGTAAAGAGCAAAAGGGTAGGAACATAAAGGCCCATCAGTAGAGGACTAGTTAAATTAATTATGGTACATTCATACAGTGGAATACCGTGCAGCCAAAAAAGAAGGAGGAAACTCGTTATATACGATAGGCAAAAAACTCCGAGACGTGTTAGTAGGAAAAGCAAAGTACAGAACAATGCCTATAATATGATACAATCTGTATTTGTTAAAGGAGAAAAATAACATATGCACACCCTCACACCTGTATTATGTATGCATAAAATAGATCGCTGGAAGAAATTTTAAGAAACACATGTTAGTTACATATGGGGAGGGAACTAGTTAGCAAGGAACAAAATGGAAGACATGCTTTTCATTATTTGTCTGTCTTTGAATTTTGAACCGTATGAATGTATTGCCCACTCAGAAATTTTTTTAGAGTACCTTTTTCAGATTTCTATCAAGCCAGATCAGCAGAGATCATTCTTGGAAAGCATTATTTTGGCCCCCTATAACTTGCTTTTACTGATTTGCACTTTGATTTTATGTCATAGCCTCTATTGTATTTGTTAGATAGAGAGGGTATTGGTTACATCAAATAATAATCCCCTTATCAGGATTCAATAGAAAAATTCCTCTGACGGGGCCGGCCCCATGGCTTAGTGGTTAAGTGCTCGCGCTCCACTACTGGCGCCTCGGGTTCAGATCCTGGGCGCGCACCGACGCACCGCTTCTCTGGCCATGCTGAGGCCGCGTCCCACATACAGCAACTAGAAGGATGTGCACCTATGACATACAACTATCTACTGGGGCTTTGGGGGAAAAAAAAAGGAGGAGGATTGGCAATAGATGTTAGCTCAGAGCCGGTCTTCCTCACAAAAAAAAAAAAGAAAGAAAGAAAAATTCCTCTGAGGATCTTTTTTTTTTTAAGATTTTATTTATTTTATTTTTCCCCCCAAAGCCCCAGTGGATAGTTGTGTGTCGTAGCTGCACATCCTTCTAGTTGCTGTATGTGGGACTCGGCCTCAGGATGAACGGAGAAGTGGTGCCTCGATGCGCACCCAGGATCCGAACCCGGGCCACCAGCATCGCAGCGCGCGCACTTAACCACCAAGCCACAGGGCCGGCCCCCCTCTGAGGATCTTAAAGCATGCATTTTTTGAACACTTATCTTATCCCTGACCCGTCTTATTTTCCTAGCTTTATTTTCCTTCAGCTCAATTTCTTTAGTGATTAAGTTTTATTCTGCTTTATGAATTTCAGTAAGCACCATTAATCCATTCTACAATCCATCAGATAATTAATTATATTTAAAAATAATTCTGATGAATAAGTTCTGAGGATCTAATGTACAGCATGGTGACTACAGTTAACAATACTGCATTATGTACTTAAAAGTTGCTAAGAGAGTAGATCTTAAATGTTCTCACTACAAAAAACGGTAATTTATGTGAGGTGATGGAGGTATTAACTAACCCTATTGTGGTAACCATTTCATAATATATACATGTATCAAATCATCATATTGTACATCTTAAATTTACACAATGTTATATGTCAATTGTATCTCAATAAATCTGGAACAAAAAACATTTAAACATTAAAAATTTAAACATTAAAATAAAACAAAAATAATAAATTTTGATCTAGCTACTATGAATACTTTCAAATGAGTTGCTTAAAATACTTTCTGCAATAGTAATGTATTTATTCCAGTTCACTCATGTGTACCCATCCTGTTCCACCAATGGCCGAAGGATACACTTTTAAGACTGAGTTAAGCTAAGTGAACTCCTGGTTGCTGACATCATTAGCCCCATGCTCTACCCCACTGAAAAATGAAAAAACAATATGTTTAAACCAGATTTCTTTAAATGACATGATTGTGCTATTTTCTAACTGTCTAAATGAGAAATCATTCTAATCCCAAATGTATACCAGCCTATCCTCCTCTTTCTACAACTATCAAATATCTGTGAAACAATCAGACCAAAAAAAAAAAACCCAGTAATAAAAACAAACATTTACCAGTAGCACAGATGGCTTTGTAAAGCAAATAAATATTCATTAAAACTTTCAATGGGCTTCTCCTGTAGCACGTAGTCAATGCGTTGGCCCCCATTCAGCATTCCCACATTGATGGGTGGGACTTCCTCCTTAGCTGCCACAGAGGTCTCTTCTGTGTTAACATCTGGATGTGGTGGAACCATAATAAGAATCTAAGCTTCCAGCCCTCCAAGGTTGTCCTTGTTTCCCCTGAGACTCCAAGTTTACAGTAGGATGAGCTCCTCTCTGTTCAGAAAGCTCTCTCCCATCTTCCTCCTCTCAATCCCCTTAAAGCTTTTCCTCAGGGGCCAGCCCCGTGGCGCAGCGGTTAAGTGCGTGCACTCTACTTCTGCGGCCCAGGGTTCACAGGTTTGCATTGCGGGTGCGCACCGACACACCGCTTGTCAGGCCATGCTGTGGCGGCATCCCATATAGAGTGGAGGAAGATGGGCGCGGATGTTAGCCCAGGGCCAGTCTTCCTCAGCAAAGAAAAAGAGGAGGATTGGCAATGGATGTTAGCACAGGGCTGATCTTCCTCACACACACAAAAAACTTTCTCCTCATGTCACGCTGATTTCATCCAGTCCCTTTTTTTTCTTTCCTATACCTCTAACAGTTAATTCATTTGCCTTTAGTTTATAAACTAAATGCAAGCAGGGACAGAACTCTTTAGGTGGTTGAAAACTAAAGCAAAAGAATGCAATATTGGGGCCGGTCCCGTGGCATAGCAGTTAAGTACGCATGCTCTGCTGCTGGCAGCCCAGGTTCGGATCCTGGGCGTGCACGGATGCACAGCTTGTCAGGCCATACTGTGGCAGCATCCCACATAAAGTGGAGGAAGATCGGCATGGATGTTAGCCCAGGACCAATCTTCCTCAGCAAAAAGAGGAGGATTGACGTGGATGTTAGCTCAGGGCTGATCTTCCTCTCACACACACACAAAAAATGCAATGTTAACTGTGAAAGTAGGAGGCGAGTATCCTAGCTGGTGCCCAGCCAGGAAAATAAACCTGACCCATGAATATAGACATTCCCCTGCAAAAGCAAGGTGATTCACAGAGCAGGCTCTTAACATCACCCCCACAGTTCCCAAGTGTGAGATTTTTAAAGCCTCACTACCAAGATGCTCAGCTTCTCTTGACATTTTTCCTCACGAATAATGTTTTTCCACAATTTTTGGCTATTAGATGACACAAAAGGCTAGCAGAGCAGAAGGCCCATTAGGACTCATAGTATTGGTCCTACACAATAAAAAGCAAAAAGTAAGAAGTCTGTGGGAGAATAAGAACTACGCACCATGGAGTCCCTCTTATCTGGCCTGATGTAAGAAGTCAATGTGTACTGACCACTAGGCCTCTCTGAACTTGATTCAGGTTCTGCTTCCGTTTCTTCTGCAGTTTCTGAAGCTTGTAAGGCAGGGTATGGAGCTCTGGTGAAAGACTTCCAGGCCATCCGCAGTGAACCTAACAAGTTGTTCTTAAGGTCCATACTCATCCTGGTCAAGCCCTCTCTCAGTTCTGAAACACATATGAATAAAGAACATTACATGGTTTACAAAGAGTTTAGGATCCAACACAGCTAAACAAAGTGAATGAGGTCCAGTCAGTCTGCACTGACCAGAAGGTCTAGAATTATCAAGTTCTGTACTCAGACTTACCTAAGTGCATCCGCTTCCTGCCTTTATGATGTGGGATCAGCATTGGCTCAAATTCCACATCTGGGACCACCATTGGTTCAATCCTATAGGCCACAGGATCAAACTACATAGGAAAAACAATAGCTACATACATCTCTGCTGAAGAAAGATAGTCTGAGGAACTATATATCAGGCAAGAATAATTATAAGCTCATTTAAAAAAGATGTACAATTCTTCTGCCCCATCACTTCCAGATTCATAGTATTATAAGTTGTCTCATTACTACACAATAGTAGAGGAAAAAGTATAGTAGCACAATAGAAAATCACATGCTTTTTACTAATAAGCCCTAATATTCAGGTAAAACCGTTAAGAGCTGTCCAATGCTTACAGGGTGATAAATATTGAAGAAACCTTTGCATGTTGGAAATTTGTAGTTGGGATCAATTCTTTTCAGTCCTCGGACAGTAAGGAACATTCCAATGGGAGATCCAAAGGCAAAGAAAATTTCTGGTTTATAGATGAGCCGGGGGTATTTTATAGACACCTGGAAGGAAGAAATAAAAGCATCTCTCATTAATAACAAAAGTTACATCTGTTCCTACCAAACCAATGTCAGACAATAAAATGACCAAAGAGAATTAGTAATATTGTTACCTGCCCAATGCCAACGTCCAGATAGTCATCATTTCCAGTATCACCAGTACGACTGCAGAACTCTGCTTCTTTAGGGATGTTAGACATATTTGCCCCTGAAGCTGATGGTGGGGTTGGTCTATTAATACCCTAAAAAATAAAAAAATAGTTCTGTGGAGCTGCTATGTAAGGATTTTACAGTTTTCTACTAGTTTGAAAGGATGCTTGGAGAAGTTCTGAAACAACAGGCAATAATTCTAGGAAGAATCTCTTAGAAAGCAAAATGAAGCTGATGAAAACAAAAGTTGCCTGAAATTATGAATGGACATTCCTACATGCTCTAAAATGACAAAAAGCTGTACACAGCCATTTGGGCAACCGTTGAAACTTTAGGCAACCACCATGAGAGAAAACAACAGCAGAGCGTTGCAGAAAGGAATGCTGAGGATTGCTAAGGAGCTCAATGAAGTGCTATGCCTTTCTAATCAAAGCAAGTAGACTGTCTCCACGGGTAAAGAAAATGATGCAAATACCGGGCCAAGAACTGAGTGACCTGCTAAAAAGGTGAAAAATAATTAACTACTAAGATATGGAAAGGAATTGAGTGGCCAAAAAATCTGAACGTAGTACTGTTACAACATGGATAAAATCTGAGTACATTATGCCCAGTGAAAGAGGCCAGTCACAAAAGGCCACATATTGTATGATTCCATTTATATGAAATGTCCAGAACAAGAAAATCCATCAAGACAGAAAGTAGATCAGTGGTTCACAGGAGGGGTGGGGAATGACTGCTAATAGGTATGGGGTTTCTTTTCGGGGTGATGGAAATGTTGTAGAATTAGATAGTGGTAATGGTTATAAAATTCTGTGAATATACTAAAAACCACTGAATTGTATACTTTAAAGTGTTAATTTTATGGTATGTGATGTGAATCATATTTCAATAAAGTGGTTATAAAACAAAAAAAAAAAGTAAAAAAATAAAATGGTAGGAGGAGTCCAGGGGAGATAAGACTTCTGAAGCTAATAACGTTTCTAAGGACGTCAATAAAGAAAACATGTTTAATTTCTAAAAAGAGAGCCAAAGATCAATTAACAGAATTGCTTGGCTCCCTAGACTAAACACCCCACAAAGCACAAAGATACAAGGATGTCAAAATTGTTTAATCCTACAAGCTATATTAAGCACATACCATTGAATTTTTTCTGGTCCTAAAGTAGTTTAATATCTTCTTTCTTGGTCCTAAGGGAATGCCCATTTCCTGAAGATCTTTGTCTGTACATAAAGCCTAGGCATAGAAAATCAAATATCTTTCTCATTTCTAGGCAAAATAAAATCCATTATATGTTCTGTTCTCTGAGAGGAATAAGACCTAAGCACTCTGTTGTTCTTTGCTTTATATTACTAGGGCTCCCTAGTGGTACCACATCATAAATAACTTTGAAAAGGAAGGAGTATTTATTCATAAAAGAACCCAAAGAATAGAAAGTATCAATACTATAGTATCGATGCTATAGTAATATAGATAACACTGTATTATTGTAAAAAAACTTATAGAAGTGGGTATCTAACTTCATAACAGTTAAGAAAACTGTTAAAAAAAATCCTCCTTAATTTCCATGCTGATTTAGAGGTCACATTCCTGAGGAAGATTATATTCCTACTCATGGACACAAGTAGTAAGAACATATAGCAAACAAAGAGCATGAAACAGACTAACAATCACGATCTCAGCTTAAGTGCTACTCACCTGATTAGGGAAGTCTTCCTTCACCCTCCCAGACTAGGTTATTTCATCCTGTCATACATTCTTATAACACTGTGTACTTTTCCTACTTAGAACTTATCACAATTGTAATTATGTGTTCGATTATCTGTGTCTTTTCCACTAAACTATAAACACTATGAGGTTAGGGACCATGTCTGTCTTATTCA
Source organism: Ceratotherium simum simum (assembly GCF_057802395.1). Taxonomy (NCBI): domain Eukaryota; kingdom Metazoa; phylum Chordata; class Mammalia; order Perissodactyla; family Rhinocerotidae; genus Ceratotherium; species Ceratotherium simum. Next base: position 34,775,253 of record NC_141927.1, on the reverse strand, counting down.
CTACTGTATCTTCAGTACTTGGTACAGCATGCCTGACCAGAGTTAAGAATTTACTAAATACCTGTTAAATGAATGAATGTATCGCAAACCTGAAAAAAAGCACAACAAAAGTGGCAAAAAACAAAAACAAACAAACAAGCAAATATCAACAGTAGAGCTCTTGAAAGTATAACAGAAAAGAGTTGGAATAGTTAATGGTCATTTATTCTTGCTCTTATGTTCTTTGAGCTGTGCTGTTTTTAGTCTTTGCCCTATCGCTATATGTATATCAATTTGGCTCCTCTGAACTCTCAACAAGCAAAGATCAATTTATTTGATAAAAAGCACATAAATAATGCAAGAGAACATTACCAATGATAACAAAGTATTTATGACTAACATGCTTCTAAAGGGCAGGCTCTTAGTAAGCAGTATGAAGATAAGCAATAAAAATACTGAAAATGGTACAGTATAAAATTTTAAAAGATTATTTTTACCAGAGCTTCCTTATCTACTTTCTCCTTCTCAAAGATACTAAAGAATTCAGAGAGTTGAAGTTTCTTCAAATCTTCCTCTAGTGTCCGTGTGTCTCCTTGAGCCATGAAAATATTTGGAAAATCCTAAAAATTAAATTGTAAAGCTCATATTCTCTAAATTCATTTAGATTTTCCTTTCTTAATACTATTTTGCAATAAATAAATGTACTAAGTAAGATTTCCACATAGAGATGTATCTTAACTTTAAATTGTAATTTATACAAAATATAAATTAAGAGGTGATTGATGTCTGTTTTTGCAACTTCAGTTGAAATTTAATATTTTTTTTAAATAAATGAAGGAGTGAATGATCATCAAAGTACTCTTAATTATCATTAACAAAACATTTACTGAGCTCTCATCAGGGAAACAGTGTTTAAGACATAAAACAATCCAACACAAAGCCCCCATCCTGGAAGAACTCATGGTCCAACAGGAGAAATAGGACACTTACATAAAAAGAGAAGAAATACAAGATAGTATATCCTAAGTACTAATTCAGCACCAGAGATAAGTGTTCACAGGACTTTATTTTACTAAACAATGTTTAAATATCAAATCCACCCACTGCTTTAAAATAGATTTTCTATAAATTATAGTAATTTGCATCCAATTCATTCTTCATTTCCTTATATGCAAACTCCATTTCAGCTCAACGATTCCATAATTCTAATAATAGATCAGTAGTGCATAAATGGAAAATAAGATACCTATGGTTATTTTAGAATGTGGCAAATATTTGTAGAAGCATATTACTATCTTGCTTCTATCATCCAAGAATGACAGAGATAATTACAAGTCTATTAAAATTAAAATAAATGTAAACTTAACATTATGGTATGAGACTAGACTAAGCGAAAAACAAAAAAGTCTAAAATATAAAAAGCCTTACTAAGAAATACTACAAGAGAACCTATCTGAACATCTAGATTACCTTTTTACTGTCAATATCCCCCAAAGAATCTTTCTGATTTGTTAGGATATCAAACAATATAAGCGAACCTATAAGTAAAATAGAAGAAAGAAGGGACAATTTCTAAGCATTAGCACTAAACAGCTGTCTTTTATACATAGAATTAATAAGCCAATTACCCAAGTAGCAAAATCTACAAAGCAGGGAGTCTTTCTTTCCAATCCACCACCACCCTTCCAACCCCTTCCAAATTCTTCATCACAGACCAGGTCTAGACCTCTGAATCTCACACTGATAAAAGATATTGTACTCCAAAAACAGCTGTCCTTAAAATGTGATAGTCCTCTCTGGTCACAGAGAATTCATGTTACCTAAACTATGACCAGCAATGGATACACCCCCTTTGAAGTTAGGGTTCCTCTGGAGAAAAAGTGTATATATTCGATTCATTTCAGAAGCAACTGTGTCCACAATAGTCTGACAGTAGGTGGGGCTATTGTAGAAGAAGACATCCAGAATTGTGTCATTGGTGAAGTGCCTTAGGCGGTTAATGCTGGGCAGGGTTATTCGCTGCAGATCTCTGAAAAAAAGGCAAGATATTTTAAGCAGAAAACCTAACTACATTCCATAACCTCCTCTAAGTTATTATACAGCTTAGCCTTCAAGCTTAGACTTAGATATTTAAAGATACAAGAGATAACTATCAATTTATAAGAAATACAGAGGGCAGACAAACATGTTTAATTTTTTTTTTTTTTTTTTTTTTAAAGATTTTATTTATTCATTTTTTTCCCCCCAAAGCCCCAGTAGATAGTTGCATGTCATAGGTTCACATCCTTCTAGTTGCTGTACGTGGGACTCGGCCTCGCGTTGGACGGAGAAGTGGTGCCTCGGGGCGCTCCCGGGATCCGAACCCGGGCCGCCAGCATCAGAGCGCACGCACTTAACCGCTAAGCCACGGAGCCGGCCCCAAACATGTTTAATGAAGCCAAAGGAATGCGATCAGCAAAATTCAGTGTGAGAAACTCTAGAAGACAAACAACCCAGTTTCCTCAATACATAAATGGCAATAAAATAAGAGACAGAAAGGTAATCAACAGGTTAAAAAAGACTTAAAGATGGGGCCGGCCCCGTGACTTAGCAGTTAAACGCGCGCGCTCCGCTGCTGGCGGCCGGGGTTCGGATCCCGGGTGTGCACCGATGCACCGCTTCTCCGGCCATGCTGAGGCCGTGTCCCACATACAGCAACTAGAAGGATGTGCAGCTATGACATACAACTATCTACTGGGGCTTTGGGGGGAAAAAAAAAAAAAAAAAAATTTTAAAAAGACTTAAAGGGTATATCAACCAACTGCAATTTACGGACGTTATTTGGATCCCAGTTTAAAATATGTGTGTGTGTACATTTGTGTATATGTATGTGTGTGTATATATATATATATAGTATGTGTAAATATAAATCATGACATTTATTAGAAAACTGTTAATTTGAACAGTGATTGTATATTTGCTGACATTAAGAACTTTATTTTCGGGGCCGGCCCTGTGGCTTAGCAGTTAAGTGCGCACGCTCCGCTGCTGGCGGCCCGGGTTCGGATCCCGGGCGCGCACCGAGACACCGCTTGTCCAGCCATGCTGAGGCCGCATCCCACACACAGAAACTAGAAGGATGTGCAGCTACGACATACAACTATCTACTAGGGCTTTGGGGGAAAAAAATAAAATAAATAAAAATAAAAATTAAAAAAAAAAAAAAACTTTATTCTAGGTGTGATAATGGTGTTACGATTATATTTTTTTACAAGTCCTATAACATATACAAGCAAACATTTACAGATGAAATAATACAATGTCTAAGATTTAATTCAAAAATAATATGGTGGAGGGATGGGCAGCAAACAGAGGTATGAAGATACGGATGGGGCAGAACTGGCCACGTGTTGAGGCTCGTTAGGGCTGGATAATCATAATCAGTACATGAAGATTCCTTATATATGCTACTTATGTGTACAAAATTCTCTATAATAAAGTTTTTAAAAAAGAAATGTTACAAGAGGCTCTTCCAGAATTCTCAGCATTAAGGTTTTTTGATCACAAGCCAAATGATAAATAGATCAGCTCCCTCTCTCAATGCAGAATTTCTAAAAGCTGACAGATGGTGAGACTGCCAGGTGCCAAAAGCAAACAGAACTCATATTTCACAGAGGAAAACCATGCTGACATTGTGTAAATCATCTTCCAGTCAAGTCTTTCTCACAATTCCCCGAGAGATTCCTCAAAGATTCAACAGCTTCTGTAGTTTAGAGAGGGCTAGGTGCCCTTAGTAACCTCTTAAGAAGAGCTCAAATATGAAGGAATGTGAACTCCAAACTGAGTAAAAGCAACACCACAATGGAGCATTTGGCACGTGGAATATGCTCAAATCATACGGTATTAAGACCTGAGAGACAAAAGAATCAGGAAAGCCATTTCCAAGACTAGCATGGAAATCATGACTACTTCCTGTATCTTCCAGAGAATCATCTCCTAGTTCTATCCTAGAACTATATTATAAACACACTTCTTTCAGGAGAGCCCACAGCTGAATATCCTTAATATGAGGCAACCTTCTCTGACATTGCAATAAAATTTACAAACAAAACTATTAGGTTTGTAACCTAAGAAAGCCATCACCTAAAAGTCATTGTACCAATTACACCTCAGTTTATAAATGCTAATAATCTAAGGTTTGGGGATTTCCTTTTTTTCCCAAATTTGGACAAATATTATTTAAATATGATCACAAAAGGAACAACAAAATACTTTGCACATCTCAAGGAAGGTTGGCTTTTGACATCAGGAGATGGAAATGCTTATACACTATGGGAAGAAAGCAATGTTTGGCTTTAATGCTCAAGAAATAATAAAGCTGTAATAGTAAATACTAATGAGCCAGTAAAACATACTGGAAAAGATACACACAGCTCTTTACTCCTAACCCGGGTTAGTTAAACCCAAGGGATTGGTCAGCATTTAATAACGTATCTCTAAGAAAAAGACACAAACGTACAAAAAACTTTTTGTTGAACAAAATTTTAAATATACAATCAGCTATTGCAGAAATACCCGTAAGGATATCAATGATCTGAAAATGTATTACAATCACAGTTAACAACTCAAAGGTGTAAGGTATAACTCACACATCCACACCAGTAGAATGCAAAGGACTGTGCCAGTTAACTGGAAGAAATTCTACCCTTCCAATCTGCTGATTTTCTTGGGCTTTCTTAAAATGTGTCTGTAGCAGGTTCAAGGAAACACTGCGAAAATCATTAACTGGAAAAGAAAATTAACTTATGCATCAACAGTGAAGTAATGAATTTTCAGAATTATGATGTAACAGGATCAAGTAATTATACTCTGTCTACATATGCTTAGAACATGTATTTACTTGAGTCAAAAATAGCAAAGTGTGGGGCCAAACCGGTGGCATAGCGGTTAAGTGCACGCGCTCCACTTCAGCAGCCCCAGGGTTCGCAGGTTCAGATCCCAGGCGTGCACCAATGTGCCACTTGTCAAGCCATGCTGTGGCAGCATCCCATATAAGGTAGAGGAAGATAGGCATGGATGTTAGCCCAGGGCCAATCTTCCTCGGCAAAAAGAGGAGGATTAGCATCAGCTGTTAGCTCAGGGCTCATCTTCCTCACATACACACACAAAAATAGCAAAGTGGTATTTGGGAAAAATTATCAGTGCATATAGGAAAAGCTGTTCCTTTAATACAGAACCTATACAAAACATTTCATCAAAAGAAAAGCTAACTTCGGGCAGGCCCGGTGGTGTACCAGTTAAGTGCACACGCTCTGCTGCAGTGGCCCAGGGTTCAGATCCCGGGCATGCACCGATGCGCCGCTTGTCAAGCTATGCTGTGGCGGCGTCCCATATAAAGTAGAGGAACATGGGCATGATGTTAGCCCAGGGCCAGTCTTCCTGAGCAAAAAAAAGGAGGACTGGCAACAGATGTTAGCTCAGGACTAATCTTCCTCACAAAAAAAAAAAAAAAGAAAGAAAAGCTAACTTCAAAACGTCTACTGTGTCATGAGAACTGTTTAAATCAAAGAAAAAGAAAAAAAATCACATGATTATGTCAATTGGCCTTGCAGTCAGATTTCTATCCTAACTTTCTGGTTCTTACAAACAAGCACTACCTAATATTTTAGATTTAAAAAAAAAATACACTGCTGTTTAAAATTTATATTACGTTGATCTTAACCTTCTAGAAGGTTTATGCTTCGAAGCATAAGCCAGTAGGATAAGACTCCTAAACTGGGAAACTCAGACTATAAATACTATCAAGTTTTAGAGGACACTACCTTTCAAAATCAAGTTATACTAAGGACCTAAATATTCTAATTATCAAGAGGTTTATCAGAGTATTAATTACAAAAATGACTGAAGCTTCTGTTATTCATTTAAACTATATCATCTTTATGGTTTCCTTTAAATTTAGAATGGTTAGAAAATAGGACCATCACATCATAAAACAATTTTACAAGGATTAAGGGCTTGTTTCACTCAAGAATTATTAGTTAAGAGCATAAACTATCAGCCTAAGGAATTTACTAGTACTTTAGGTCTAAGCTGGGAAGCTTTACTACCTTGCCACCTGTCTTTAGCTCTCCAAATCTTATTATGCAGCAAAGACAACAGACTAAAGACAACACTTCATCTCAGCTCCAGGAGCACTGACTAATATTCCCATTAATGATCTAATCTTATATGCTTCGCAAACCTACCACACTGCACAATGCTTCGAAAGCGGAGATCACAAGCTGGTCCAATCCCATGGACTACAAAAACCAAGTGATCTATTTGTAAAGGTTCCCCTATAAATGAAATTTAAAAGAACAATTATTCAATACAGCTATTCATGTATCCTCAAGTCAAATATTAACAATGAATAAGCTATAGAGATGGGCAAGTTAAAATATAAGCAGATAATTTAAAGGATACAAAATATTCTTATATTTAACTACTTAGTAAAAATACAGTGATTTTTCTTTGTTTCTAATTTATCTTGAAATAAGTCTGTGAAAAAAATGTTCAGGTTTTTTAAACTTATTTTGAAATAACTGCAATCTTACAGAAAACTTGAAAGAATAGTACAGAAACACTCATGTACTTTTTACACATTTCAACACTTGAACATTTACCACATTTACTTTATTCTCTCTCTCTCTTTATGTGTATACACACACATTTATTTTTCTGAACCATTTGAGAGCAGGTTGCATACATCAATAGAGTGCACACATCATAACTCTTTAACCCTTTATTATTTCAATGTGTATTTCCTAAGAATATTCTATTATATGACCACAGTGCAGTTATCGAATTTAGGCAATTTAACATTGATAGAATACTTTTATCTAATACTCCATTTTTATCAATAGTACCAATGTCTGGTATGTATTTGAAGCCTGAAATTTTAAATTCATCTTTTTAAATTACAGTAAGTCTAAGACTTTGTCCAAGAGACAAGCTATTTCTTCTGCAAGGTAAAAGTAATTTTATAATCCAGTTAAATAGATTATAAAACCAATCATAATATATAAATGACCCTAGCTAGAAAGCAATGGATAACCATCCAAGTCCTACTAAAAAATAGCTTTCCTTAGTTGAAAATCTTCAAAGACAGGAGTTACCAGGAATAAATTTCTAATCAAACAGGTGAAATCACACTTCTTAGAATTAGAACTCAGTTCATCTGTACTTAGTGACTTCCTATTACCACTGCCACTTTCACTTTACACTTACCCATTCCACAATACATATTCAGCAACTTTAAAAGAGATGTTTATATCTGAGATTCTTAGTAGATGAAGTGATACTAATCTTAACACTCAGAATAAGCCCATATGATTAAAGATCACTTTTAAGCCTTGAGGTAATCCAAATCCGGAGAAAAAGATCACAATTTAAGTCATAAACAAATAAGTATATTAGCAGATAAGAAAAAAATTACTGATTAACATTACCACAATGAATGTCAACAGAGATGTTCTCAACTCCTCTCTTCACTGTTCTTGGTCGACCCTGCTCAGTGGGTGTTGAACCCCATTCATCAGACCCTGCAACTGGCTGGTAATGCACCATAAGCTTAAATAGAAAAGATCAGAGCAATAAAGATATTTTACATTAAGACATCTCCAATTATACATTGTGATGGGTAGAAACATGTCTTTCAAAACATAATACATAGTCAAATCTCAACTGGAGTTTTGATATGCAACTCCCCCAGCTTGAAATGAGAACCCTAAAAATATATTACACTAATGTTGTATAACTTAAATATCTTGCAATTTTATTTGTCAATTATACCTCAATAAAGCTAAAAAAAAAAGAAAATACATCAGGCTAACAGATCCTTCAACGACACCCTACACATGGAAGATATGCCTACATAATGTGCAGTGATAATCTACAGTGGCATCATTTTCCCAAAGGGAATTCTTCTGTATAAGCTAAACGAGGTAAATAATGGCAGCAGCTACAAGTTTTAAGTTTCATAATTGTGAATGCAATATAAAATTTCCAAAGGTTACCCTAGGAAAAAGAAACCAATTAAGTTCTCTTTAGTAATGCAATTAACCTTTAATCTCAACAGTAGAGAAAGGCTTTAATTTGCTTTACCTTTGGATTGTGTAATATAATAATTTCTCTATTGGGAGACTCCAGTTTCTTTTTCCATTCATCCAGAGTTACAGCAAGCATGTAAGTTTCCTTAAAAGAAAACACATTTCACTAGATTTCTCTAATAGCTTTTCTATTAAAACTGAACTTTTTCATAAGAATACTGCTAAACAATTACAATAAGAATATCCTACTCCAATTTACCAAATTGGTTTTAAAATTCTTTTAAAATTACAACAGATAATAGTGTAGGACAAAAAAAAAAATCACTCCTATCATATAGACTGGAGATATTCACATTTTGATACATTTCTTTCAATATTAATGCATGTATATTTTTCCATGAAATTAGGAATATATTACACATATAGTTCTTTCTCTTGATTTATCAAATTTATTTTAAAATTCATTTGTAGTTACAACAGATAATAGCACAGGACAAAGAAAAAAAAATCACTCCTAATTCCATCATCTAAACTAGAGATCATCACTGCTCACATTTTGATATATTTCTTTCAATAATATTAATGTCCTACTCCAATTTAAAGAAAGCAAATTTCAGACTGTTTTCAGAGCAAGAAAAATAAAAGGCAAAAAAGACCAACCCTGTGGCCATAGTTTAAATATTAACAATGATCACCATTAGAGAAAAAAATTTTAATTTAAAGGCATAACAGTTTCCATAGTATTTTAAAAATCTGAAAACTACTTTATCCTGAAACTAACTTGCAAAAATAAATACTATAAACTGTGATGCAGAGAGAACCAAACTCTTTCTGGAAATTTCACAAAATAAATCACAGGAGGAAGAAAAGATTATTAAATAAGAAAAAAATGAATAAAATGAGTAAAAAAGGGTCAAAGGAATACCTCTAATACTTGGCTGAAGCTCTCTGAGTAGGGAACATACTTATTATCTTTGTCTCCCTTGTAAAACCAGGTACATCGTCTCACTTCCGATGCTAGCTCATCCCAGTATACAGCATACCGCATCCTCTCCCCCAAATGAACATCATATCTGCCCCCGTCAGTGGGGACAACTCTCCTATTACAATCTTTTCCTATCAAGGATTGGAAAGGATAAAAGAAGTACACATCAAAATAAACCTCCCAAAATACAATTCTAAGTTATACTCTAAATAATGTTATAAAACAGGTGAACGAACAGTTTCTTCTTGGCTAAACGTAACAAAATGGAATTTAATATCTTTTTTTCACTAACTACTCTACAAACTCTCATTCTTGGTTTTAACAAAACATGAAAAAAATAATGGCCACACACTGTTTTGTTCTTTTTCTGAGAAGAGACAGCAATGTCCCACAAAAAAAAAAAAAAAAAAGTATATAAGAGGGCTTTCCTGAATCTTTTGCTTAAGGGACCAAAATGTAAATTAATGACCATGACCATCATGATGATAAAGTAGTAACTAGCATCTTGTTTGTTTCATGAAAGAAGAAAAACAAGTGACAAGTTAAAGAATTCATTCCTAGGGCCGGCCCCGTGGCTTAGCGGTTAAGTGCTCAAGCTCTGCTGCTGGCGGCCCGGGCGGGATCCGGGGGCGCACTGATGCACCGCTTCTCCAGCCATGCTGAGGCCGAGTCCCACATACAGCAACTAGACGGATGTGCAGCTATGACACACAACTATCTACTGGCACTTTGGAGGAAAAATAAATAAATAAATAAAATTAAAAAAAAAAAAGAATTCATTCCTTTGCAATGTGACACTGCCCACCCCATACACACTCTTTATAAACAAAAACTAAAACATAAGCGAGAACGTAAATATTACTGGATAACTATGCAGAAATTACAATAGGTAGTTTTCAAAATACAGACCAAATTCTTAAATATTATAAATTGGCTGGGTAGTAATGCAGAGCTTCTACATAAAAATGCTATAGGAGGTAACTAGAATAAAAAATCTAAAATTTATTTTTAATAGAACTCACTACAAAGACTATTATATTATAGTTTGAGAGAGATGATAGTCAGTCTTTGCCTATTACAAGTTATCATTTTCATCCTACCAGAGTCATATGCCTCTTCCAGCTGCTGTGAATCCTCAGAATTGAAAGGAATCCACGCCTCCTTAGAATCTATTATTTTACAATAAAACCAGTGAGGAGAAACTGGTTCATACAAACCGCCAGCATCCATGTCTATTAGCTCAAAGGAACTACATGAGTTTGGTGATGGGGATGGATCTGACTGGGACAACTGTTCCTGGTGTGATTCCACTGATGACATTTTGCTCTCTAAAAGACATAAAAAAAAAACTATCAGAAAAATTATTTTCCTTCTATTAAGTAATTGTTGACACAAAACTGGTCATTTTAAGGAGTCATTTCTGCAAAAAACCACAATCTAAGAGGGCCACTCGATTTAAAGAAATAACATCAATTAGCTGGATTTTTTGGGAGGGGGAAGGGGCCTTAAACAAAATGCTTCTTATAGTTAGACAAACCACTTTACACTCATCTCCCAATTCTCTCAGGAAACTGCTTGGTTTTAATCAGACAGTAAGTTATAAAACAAACCTAGAATCACAAGAAACACATGGTTAAAAACCTGACTGCAACAAAACATTTTACCCCAATTTCCAAACTAAGTCTAGAGCCAAAGCCAAAAAATTCACTCCAACTGTCTTAACAGGTTTTAGGCTCTAGGCCCCTATCATTACACATTTACATGATTATTGGAATCTTAAAATACTGAAAATAAAACTATTCACTTAAGAACCAGTCACTTTTTATTGATCCTCGAAGGGTGCTCCGTTGCGGACTAGGGTACAAATTCTGAAAACACGAACCTTGCATGGGGCCATTGTGCGCACGCGCGCACCCACTCACAGGGTCAAGTCTCAGGTGAAAAGTAATGAGTGACCTCAGAAGCCTCCTTCCCTCAAAGACGACTCTGACCCCTTCCACACTCAGACGACTCGGCAAACACGAACAGTGCAGACATCAAAAGAATACAAACTCCTCGGAGGGAGTCAGGCTGCAGGTCTCTCGGCACCCAGCGCAGCCGCACGGCAAACACCTGGGCTCCCGAGCGGGCGCTCTCCAGGCTTCGGTCACTTTATCTTTTTTCCTAGCACAAATTTACCTCCGCCACCTTGGCGTGTCCTTTCTCCCCACGACCCTGGGCCTCCTGCAGCCCCGATCTGGGACCTCAGAGCGCGGGGACTCGTCTCCTCCCGCCTCCAGCCCCGCGGAGAGGAGGGAAGCCACCAAGGAACAAGGTGATTTCCCGGCGCCTTGGGGGTGCCGTCAATACAAAGGGGCCCCGGCCGTCTTCCTGGACCGAGGTCACCCGCACCCACCCGGGCTGGTCCTCCCACGCCGGCCTCCCTGCCTCGGGCATCTCCATCCCGCAGCGCCTCCAACCCGCAGCACAGTCGGGCCTCCGCCGGCCCCAACACGCCGTCGCGGACTCACCTGGCAGCCGCGCTGCCTTGCACGCTCTCCTGCCCTCGCTGAGGGGGCCACGACATGTCCCCGCGGCGGCCTTTCCCTCGAGCCCAGGCGGGGCGGGGCGGAGCAGGGCAGAGCCTGCGGCCCCGCCGGGCTCGCGCCCAGCACTGGGCTCCACCACGCTCCCAGCGGGCGAGCAACGGGCCAGGAAGCGGAGAGCAAAAGAGAGGTTGCTGGCACCGCTGCGTGAAGGCGACGGGTGGGACGAAAGGCCGCAGGGGGACTGGCGCGAAGTGTCGCGAGAGGGAGAGGGAATCGCGCGAGATGTGTTTCCTGCCTGCGGGCATGGAGCCGGAGCGCTGGGCAAGCGGACGGTGGGTGCGGCGTGGGCTCCTGGGCTCAGAGCCACCTCGCGGCGTCTGGGTATGAAGCCGGAGGTCTTTGAAAGGCAGGGATGGGGAATAAGACATAGGTTAAGTGAATATTTCTCATTTCAGTGAAAGAAAAGTTCTTTAAGATTAACCAGCCCAGCTCCCTCACTTAATAGATGGAAAAACAGGCCTCCTGACCCAGGTGGTACTGTGGCTAACCCTACTGATGAGCCAGGGATGGTGCGGGAACCCATCGGAGACGCAGGGCTGCCACGCCCAATGAGAAATAGGATGCTAAGGCGCAAGCAGCAGCTACATCTATCCAGACCTCCACTTCTAGGTGCTGAAGAGAACAGATACCAACGGCATTTGCAAGCAAAAAAACATTATCTCTGGGGCATTTCCCCTGGCGTTTATTAGGATTTAGAGGCTGCCAAAAAAAAATCTCTAAAAAATGTAGAGGTGAGCTCAACAGGACTTAAAAACTGCAAGGGTGAAAAGGGAACCCTCATTCACCGCTGGTGGGAATGCAAACTGGTGCAGCCTCTATGGAAAACAGTATAGAGATTCCTCAGAAAATTAAAAATAGAAATACCTTATGATCCTGCTATCCCATTTCTGGATATTTATCCAAACTTGAACTCAACAATCCAAAGAGGCATATGCACCCCTATGTTCATTGCAGCATTATTCACTATAGCCAAGAAATGGAAGCAACCCAAGTGTCCCTCGACTGATGATTGGATAAAGAAGATGTGGTATATATATACCACGGAATACTACTCAGCCCTAAAAAGACAAAATCATCCCATTTGCAACAACATGGATGGACCTGGAGGGTATTATGTTAAGTGAAATAAGCTAGCAGAGAAAGACCAACACCGTATGATCTCACTCATATGTGGAATATGAACTAACCCACGGACAGAGACAACAGTTTGGTGGTTACCAGGGGGAAGGGGGTTGGGGGGTGGGCACAAGGGGTGAAGGGGTGCATTTATATGGTGACTGACAAATAATGTACAACTGGACTCTCACAATGTTATAAACTATTATGACATCAATAAAAAAAATTAAAACTGCAAGGGTAGTTGGAGACGAGATATTTTTGCCCAAAGTGACATAACTGAGGTGAAATGTTTAACGAATTTCCCACAGTCATGAAGCTGAGTAGTAGCTTTGACCAGATCTCCTAAATATTTAGTTTTCTGGAAGACCTCAATTCCTTTGGGTATTCTAATAAGATACTTTCCTATTTTCTATCTAGATTATAGGGCAAGGATTCAGGGAATGTTTTTCAGTTTTGTTATTTCTTCAGAAACAGAGGAAAAAAACTGAAAGAGGGAATTTTTATAACACAATTCTCTTATAGGTTCACAGCCACACATAAATATCCACAGGTTTATTTACACCTTCTCCTCAAATTTATTACACCTAAATAGCTTGTTTTCTGCGGAAAGAATGAAGAAAGCCAGGAGTGTCTCCCATTCTCTAGGATCTTGTCAGCTGACTAGCTAATATCATAGACTAATAATAGTAGCCAGCATTTACTGAGTTCTCACTGTGTTCTAGGTATAGTTGTGAGCATTTTACATGTATAGTCTCATTTAGTCCTCATAGCAACCTGATGAAGTAGGTACTATAGTTATCCCTATTTGCAGAAATAAAATGACTCACCCAAGGTCATACTACCAGCAGGTAATGGAGCCAAAATTATAGACTGAGTTGTCTTCAGAGCCTACACCTAAGTAACTTACCTAAAATCAGAGTCAGTTAAGGGACAGAACCAGAACTTGAATTTAAGTCCTGGATCTCCAAATCCTGTTATGTCCTCTATATCAGCTGTTCTCAATTTTTTTGGTCTCAGGACCCTTTTACACTTTAATTATTGAGTACCCTAAAGAGTATTGTTTATGTAGGTTATGGCTATCACTATTTACTGTACTAGAAATGAAAACTAAGAAATTTAATATTTATTAATTCCTTAAAAAGATAATAGAGAAAACTCATTTCATGTAAATAAATATTTTTATGGAAAGATAACTATTTTCCAAAACAATTTAAAAAATCAGAGAGAAAAGAATGACAACGCTGGGGGCCAGCCCAGTGGCGTAGTGGTTAAGTTCACACGCTCCGCTTCCGTTGCCAGGGGTTCACAGGTTCAGATCCCGGGCATGGACCTACGCACCGCTCATCAAGCCGTGCTGTGGCAGGCGTCCCACACATAAGTGGAGGAAAATGGGCACAGATGTTAGCTCAGGGCCAATCTTCCTCAGGAAAAAGAGGAAGATTGGCAACAGATGCTAATCTTCCTCACACACACAAAAAAGAATAATGACAATGCTTTACATTTTTGTAAATTTCTCTAACGTATGGCTTAAGAAAAAACCATTGGATTCTCATATTTGTTTCTGCATTCAATCTAGTACAATTTTAGTTTTGGTTCAAGTATATGAAGAAAATCAAGCCTCACTCAACTATGTAGTTGGAGAAGGAAGGAGTATTTAATAGCCTTTTCAGGTAATTGTGGATATTCTGTTCAATGCTACATTAAATTCAACAAATGGTAGCTTCTTAAAAGTTAGTTGCAATGTGAAATATGAAAACATATCAATGAATTTTTTGTACGCTGATACATTGGTCTATCCTGCACTTTCTTTTTTTTCTTTTTTTAATTTTGTGTGTGTGTGTGTGAGGAAGATCAGCCCTGAGCTAACATCCATGCTAATCCTCTTTTTGCTGAGGAAGACCGGCTCTGAGCTAACATCTATTGCTAATCCTCCTCCTTTTTTTCCCCCAAAGCCCCAGTAGATAGTTGTATGTCATAGTTGCACATCTTTCTAGTTGCTGTATGTGGGACGCGGCCTCAGCATGGCGGGAGAAGCGGTGCTTTGGTGCACGCCCACGATCTGAACCTAGGCCAATAGGGGAGTGCGCGCACTTACCCGCTAAGCCACGGGGCCAGCCCCTATCTTGCACTTTCAATGGATTTTTTACCCATGCATGATTTATGACATCATGCATTGGTCATTTGGAAAATATCATTTCACTGAGTTATGCAGTCTTCCAAATGTTAACACATTTTGTTATAGAATATTTTTTAAAAAAATTACCACTGATCTCATTAGAAAAGTCTCTAAGTACTGAGAAGCTGCCAAGCTCACAACAGATAAAAGTTTTCCAAAATTCTACTTTTTTCTTGAAAAGTCAAATTTTATCATTGGCAAAAAAATACTGTCAGCTGTTTTCCTTGAAATGACAAGTGCACTTTGTTTTCAAGAAAAGTTATGCCAGATACCTAAATCTGAATAGCCAGTTTGTCTGTCAGTTGTACCTTCAAATAAGAATGATGTTCCATGAAAAATGAGTACCTAGCTCAGTTACCAATTCAAATAACCAGTCAAGTGCTTCTTCCTCAAGAGACCAGCTTACTTCAGTATGCAGAATTGCTTCATGCATTCTGACCATTTGGTCACATAGAATATGAAAAAAGTGTTAACTCAAGGCTTAAGGGTTAATAAAATTAATAACTGCTTCGTGAAGAATATTCTTAAGTGAAACTAGCACTATTTTTATTATGAATGCATGGCAGCGGACAATACAATGACTGATGGTACAATTGTTTCCACTCCCTTAATTCCTGCTAAGTCAGCAGTTTTAACCACTATTGCTTTTCCGTCAACAGTGCACGTCAATAACACAGCAAAAAAGGAAAATCATGTCTTAGTATTATTAATAAAATAGTTTTGACCTCTTGACCCCCTGAAAGGGTCTCTAAGATCCCCAGTGTCCATGGATAACCCCTTAAGAACTACAGCAATTAAATGTGCCCACCCTGGGGCTTGGAATATAAAAGTAATGAATAACACAATACCTACCCTGAAGGAGTTCACAGTCTTAATAGGTGAGACAGGCAGGTAAACAAATAAATTTATCTTGTTCAGTGCTATAACAGAGACAGGGCCCAGATACACTGATGGTTACAAAAGAGGGAGTAATCAAATGTCCAGGCATACCGCCAGAAGTTCTCATTCAGCAGGTCTTTGGTGGGATTCAAGAATCTGCATTCTAATCAAGCACTCCAGATGATTTAGATGCAGATAGTATGGGATCCACACTTTAAGAAACACAGCCTTAAGGAGTACAAATTTTAGGTTCCCAAGAATGCGAAGTAGGTAGGTAGTTTCCGAGAGAATATCTTATGGTAACTCTCAAAAAAACACCACTTAATTTCACTGGCTATTGTTTGCAGTTGTAGATCAAATCTGTTACCAGAAGACTTAAAAGGTAAAATCTAAAACAGAGTCTACTTTATCCATTTCAATTCTCTAGTGCAGGAGGCAGCAAACTTTTTTCTGTAAAAGGGCCAGATAAATACTTTAGGTTTTGTGGGCCATAAGGTTTCTGTCACAACGAATCAATTCTCCTATTGTAGCACAAAAACAGCCAGAGACAATATGTAAAGTGATGAATGTGGTTGTGTCCCAATTAAACTTTATTTACTAAAACAGGCAGTAGGTTAAATTTGGTCTCTGGTGGTAGTTTGTTGACTCCAGGCTCTAGTGCAAAAGATAATGCTAATAGCCAGGAAGTTGCATAAAGAGCAAAAGCTAGTGTCTTTGTTAGGCATCAATTTTGAATTCCCGTTTCTTTCCAGAATAAACCTTATTTCAGTATTTAAAAAGTATGCTTTGAGTGCCTATCAAGGCATTAGGTGGTACAAGGATACATAGTTTTTGGAGGCAGAAGTCCTCAATCCCTGGTGAACTAGGCATCCAGAGTTGAGAAAATGCAGTTGTCTCTGATGCTCTGACTATAAAATAACAAGACAGGGGCTTCGGGCTGTGACAGTGATTTTGAAACTGTAATGAGTCTAAGAGTATGCTGGTAGATTCTTGAAAACGTAGATTTTCAGATCCAGGGACTCTGAGTAAGGCTAGAATAGTTCATCAGGGGGGTCATGAATCTACATGTTAGTCAAGAATGTACAGGCTGCTGCTGTGGCGCGAGCTGCCTAAACCGGGAAACAGAAACTGTGAGCTGTAGTCTCAGCTGTGCCACTTACTGACTTTGTTTACAAAACAAGAATGTTAGCACTGGAAGGAGCCTTAGAGACACCCGGTGTGATATTCTCTTCCAGCCCAAAGTTGGCGATTTTTTTAAGTCCATAAACTGTTCATGAAAATGCATATTACTTTATAGCCACAACTGAATAGTTCCTGCCCTCAACTAGAATAATGTTATATTTTTTTTTACTTTGAGGAAAGGGATTTATACTTTCCCTATGATTTCTCTGTCTTACTTCAATGAGGGCTGTTTAAGAGCTGATGACGTGATAACTTCAGTGTAAGCTGTGTAGCACAGTGGCTCTCCTCTAGCCCTTGGAGGTTTCCATCAAGCCAAGGTTTCCTCTTGGCTAGGGTTGTCAGATTGAGCAAATGTAAATATAGCAAATACAAATGTAAAATATAATACTTTCAGAAAAAAATAGGATAAAATCTTCAGGAACTCGGGGTAAGCAAGGAGTTTTTAGAGACGACACTAAAAGTCTGATCCTTAAAACGAAAAATTGATAAATAAGATTTCATCAAAATCACAAACTTTTGCTCTGTGAAAGACTCTGTTAGGAGGATGAAAAGACAAGCTACAGACTGGTATAAAATATTTGCAAACCACATATCCAACAAAGGACTAGTATCTGGAAAACAAAGAATTCTCAAAACTCAGCAGTGAAAAAACAAACAATGGAGCCCAAATTTGGTTTCAATACCATTCTTTGATAAGACGAACAGGGCTTCTCGGAGAAATAACTTATTCTAGGACTAGAACAGGAAATATACAAGATGAGCCTGGAGAATCTTCTAGCACCAGAAAGTAAGGAAGGGCTCAAAAAAAAAAACCCACACACAACGTCAAAAGGACACAAGTGAAATCTCCCAATGGCTCAAGCAAGACAATTTGAGGAACAAATAAGATCATATTAGATCAAAACACAAAGTATAAAATAAATATCTATGAGTCCATACTGATATAAATGATTAAACAAACAAATAAATAAATGGGAGAGAATAGAAAAATCTCCCTTGCAGGGAAATTCCAAATAATTTATGTAGATAAACACCCTCAAGGAGGTGGAGGATAACTCCCCACTTCTTAAGTGTGAAGCTGCGTATAGTGACCCTCTTCCAAGAGTACAGCATGAAAAAGTACAAGTAACTTTACACTGGAGAAAGCTGGCAAACACGACCTCAGCCAGCTGATTAAGGTTAACATCAATAGTGTAAGTTATGTTTATAGTATCCACATTTGATATACGAGAAGGGCACTTACCTCTGTGGTCTTCCTCCCAAAAATCCATAACCCCTGTGTAATTATGAGAAACACATTAGACAAATCCCAGTGGAGGGGCATTCTACAAAATATCTGACCAGTACTCCTCTAGACTGTCAAGGTCATCAAAAACAAGGAAAGTCTGAGAAACTGTCACAGCCAAGAGGCTCCTAAGGAGATATGACGACTAAATGTAATGTGGTCTCCTCAATGGGATCCCAGAAGAGGAAAAGTATGTTAGGTAAAAAGTAAGGAAATTTGAATAAAGTATGGACTTTAGTTAATAAGAATGTATCAATATTGGCCCATTAAGTGTGAAAAACATACAAGACTAATTTCAGGTGTTAATTAATAGGGTGAGGGGCATATGGGAACTCTGTAGTATTGTCACAATTTTTCTGTAAATCTAAACTATTCTAAAATAAGAAGTTTATTAAAATATATCTAGTTAGAAAATGGGCAAAAGACATGGACATTTATGGAAGAGGA
This sequence comes from Ceratotherium simum simum, assembly GCF_057802395.1. Classification (NCBI taxonomy): domain Eukaryota; kingdom Metazoa; phylum Chordata; class Mammalia; order Perissodactyla; family Rhinocerotidae; genus Ceratotherium; species Ceratotherium simum. The sequence continues at coordinate 34,756,547 of NC_141927.1, read as the reverse complement.
TACACAGATGGCAAATAAGCACATGAAAAGATGTTCAACATCATTAACCATTAAGGAAATGCAAATTAAACCACGAGATATCACTACACACCTATTAGAATGGCTAAAATAAAAAACAGCGACAACACCAAATAGCAGCAAGGATGCAGAGAAACTCATACACTACTGGTGAGAATGTAAAATGGTACAGCTACTCCAGAAAATTACGTAGTCTCCTAAAAAATTAAACATACAACTACCATATGACCCAGAACTGCATTCCTGGCATTTATCCCAAAGAAATGAAAACTATATCCACACAAAAACCTGTACATGAATGTACATAGCAGCTTTATTCATAATAGCCCAAAACTGGAAACAACCCAGGTGTCCTTCAACAGGTGAACAGTTAAACAGTGGTACATCCATATCATAGGCTACTACTTAGCAATAAAAAAGAACTACTGATACAGGAAACAACTTGGATGAATCTCAAGAGAATTATACTCAGTGGAAAAAAGCCAATCTGGTTTGGTTACATACTGTAAATGGTTACATCCTGTACAATTCTCCTTATATAACATTCTTGAAATGACAAAATTTAGAAATGGAGAACAGATTAGTGGTTGCCAGGGGTTTAGTATGGTGGGAAAGGACAAGCAGGCATGACTATGAGAAGTCAACAGGAGGAATAACTGTGGTGATGGAACTGTCTTGTATCTTGATTGTATCAATGTCAACATCCTGGTTGTGACATTGCAGTCACTTTTGCAAGATATTACCATTGGGGGAAACTGGGTAAAGGGTACACGAAACTTCTGCATTATTTCTTTTTTTTTTTTTTTTTAAAGATTTTATTTATTTTATTTTTTCCCCCCAAAGCCCCAGTGGATATTTGTATGTCGTAGCTGCACATCCTTCTAGTTGCTGTATGCGGGACTCGGCCTCAGGATGAACGGAGAAGTGGTGCCTCGATGCGCACCCGGGATCCGAACCCGGGCCACCAGCATCGCAGCGCGCGCACTTAACCACCAAGCCACAGGGCCGGCCCTGCATTATTTCTTAAAACTGCATGTGAACTTACAATTATATCAAAGTAAAAATTTTAATTTAAAAAATATAGTACTCCCAGTTAAATTGGAATTTCAGAAAAACAATCATTTTTAGTATCAGTATGTCCTATGCAATATTTGGAACATACTTATACTAAAAGATGATTTGTTGTATACCTGAAATTCAAATGTAACTATAGTCTTATATTTTTTCTGGCGATACCACTCTTGGCATTAGCTTACCAAGATAAAGTATATATTGCAAATAAGAGAACATTTAAGGGGGGCCAGCCCGGTGGCATAGCAGTTAGGTTCCTGTGCTCCGCTTCGGTGGACCAGGGTTCGCAGGTTCGGATCCTGGGTGCAGACCAACGCACCGCTTGTCAAGCCATGCTGTGGCGGCGTCCCATATAAAGTAGAGGAAGACGGGCATGGATGTTAGCCCAGGGCCAATCTTCCTCACAAAAAAAAAAAGGGGGGGGGCCAGCCCCATGGCTTAGCGGTTAAGTGCGCAAGCTCCACTACTGGCAGCCCGGGTTCGTATCCCGGGCGCGCACTAGCGCACCGCTTCTCCGGCCATGCTGAGGCCACGTCCCACATACAGCAACTACAAGGATGTGCAACTATGACATACAACTATCTACTGGGGCTTTGGGGAAAAAAAAAGGAGGAGGACTGGTAACAGATGTTAGCACAGAGCTGGTCTTCCTCAGCAAAAAGAGGAGGATTAGCATGGATGTTAGCTCAGGGCTGATCTTCCTCACACACACATACACACAAAAAGAACATTTAAGGGTTGGCTGAGAGAAAAATGTGCCCTGACCCCAGAAACCCCTAAATCCTCACTCTCAGCAGCTGGCACCTCACCTCCTCTGCCTGACATTTTATTACAACAAATGTGCTACTGCCCACCACTCCTGGTAAGAAAAGCCACATAGAGTATAAAACCCTCCTATTTTCACACAGGATTGAAAATTATCCAGATAATCTTCCCTTCCAATTTCAGATTTAAAATAGCTATCCTGCTCCAAGAAAGATTATGAAAAAATAATAACTAAACATAGTAGTCAGGAAACATTTTCTAGCAACAATTTTGGGTCTTCTCCAATATAATAACACTGTAAAAAACACAACCAAGAACTAATAGACATCTGAGAAATATCTCTAACATGATAAAGGTTGGAGATTAAAAGAGAAAGGAAAAAGCTACTTTGGAGGAAATCCATTATTCAAGAAGAAAACATGAAGAAATTATTATCGATATCCTCAGAGATATAAGATGCTACAACCACAAACAAAAGCAGAATCCCATAATAAAGGAACACAGAGAACAAAAATTCTTAGAAATTAAAAAGTCAGAAGAAATATAAAACTCAATGAAGAGTTGGAAGTTAAAGGTCAGTAAATCTCCCACAATGTACAGCAAAAAGGCAAAAAATGAAACAGAGAAAAGTAAATCAAAGAACGAGTCTAAGAGGTCTATAACAGAAATAGCAGGAATTCTAGAAAGAGTTAACAGAGATTACAATAGTAGAGGAGGAAAACTAACAAACAAACAAAACAACAAGAAAATTTCATAGGACTTAAGGGCACGCGTTTGCAGAATGAAATGTGCCCAGCAAAATGGACAAAAACAGACCCATACCAAAGCTATACTGTTGGGAAATTTCCGAACAGAGGGGACAAAAATATCCTACAACCTTCCAGAGAGAAAAATTGTGTTTTCTATAAAGGATCACGAAAACACATTTTCAAATATGTAAGATGTAAAAAATTATCTCCCATGCACCCAGCAAGCTACCAGAGAACATTCTCTACCAAAATGAGGGAATAAACTAAGAAAGGGAAAGACATAGGCTACAGAGAACAGGAAACCAACAGGAGAGGCAAAGAGAATCCCCAGGATGAGCTGAAGATCCCAGAATGATAGTACACACCAGGAACATACAGTTCTCCAGTCAGAAGGCTCCAGGACAGACCTCTTCAGGAGTTTGAAATGGATAAAATATGTCTGAGCATCTTAAGAGAAAACTCAGACAGATGATGGAGGGTTTGAGGCCAAATTAGTCATAAGTACATAAGCAAACAAAATAAATAAGACCAATGATTAATTCCAGGGAAAAAAGGAGTTGTTCAGGAAAGGGAAAAGTAATCACAGTTTACTACATGACTGTGCTCTGGTTAGGTTTACACAGTCATAATAACGTACAACAAAATTACCATATAACTAGATTGAGAAATTGGGGCAAGGAGGACTGAGATGTGTGTATGGTAGCGGCAGAGAGATAAACCTAAGCCTTCATGCTCTATATTAGAAAACCAGTAGGAATGACCTAAAATTGATAAAGCAAGAAGAAGCAATACAATTGTTTTAAAGATTTTATTTATTTATTTTTCCCCCAAAGCCCCAGTAGATAGTTGTATGTCGTAGTTGCACATCCATTCTAGTTGCTGTATGTGGGACGCGGCCTCAGCATGGCCGGAGAAGCGGTGTGTCAGTGCTCGCCCGGGATCCGAACCCGGGCCGCCAGCAGCGGAGCGCGCGCACTTAAACGCTAAGCCACGGGGCCGGCCCGATATACAATTGTTTTATTTAAAAATATGTAGATAATTTTTTTAAAAACTCAATTGAAGGTAGTTGCTTTTGTAGAAGGAAAAACGGGAGTGGGAACAGGAGAACGCTCCTTTTCATAGAATTGACTCTTTAAATTCCTAACTTCCATAGAATTATTTGAGTCTTTAAACTCATAACTTTTTTTTTTTATAATTTTATTTATTTATTTATTTTTCCCCCAAAGCCCCAGTAGATAGTTGTATGTCATAGTTGCACATTCCTCCAGTTGCTGTATGTGGGACGCGGCCTCAGCATGGCCGGAGAAGCAGCACGTCTGTGCGCGCCCGGGATCTGAACCCGGGCCGCCTGCATCGGAGCGCACGCACTCAACCGCTACGCCACGGGGCCGGCCCGAAACTCATAACTTTTTGAAAAAGAAAAAGAAAAGATGAAAAAGAAAAACAGTCATCAACTATCTATCCCCTAAAAACCTGTTTTATGATGCCAATTTAATTTATATCCTTCAACTTTTTTTAATTTGCCTACCTTTAACGGTATTACATTAATCAACTAAAGAACTGTTTTCAAAATCCTATTTTTGAAAGCATTTAAAAGAATTCCACACCAACAATGTAGACACAAGCATAACTCATCCCCTAGATACTTCATTAGAGCTTATTTGTCTAAATGTTGATGTCGGCATTTATATTTGGAACAATAGTGGCTTATTATAAAGAAAACAGTTGTGTTTAACATGCCAGGTCTGGGAACTTTATTCAAGATTTTAACAAAAATTATCCCCAAAGTAATATAAATTTAGACACTTTTAAAAATTCCAGATGTGAAATTTCAAGAAAATTTTGAATTCAGTCTGGAGTCAACACTAAGTCAAAAACTGAACCAAATTCACAAATCCTAAATACTATTTTCTGTCTTAAGTTCATTCTATTTTCTCAAACAGGTTACCAATTTAGTTTTCCTTTCTCTGATATTGGTATTTGGAATCATTTTAACATAGTTTACATTTTTAAGTTCTAAGTTTGTATTTATCCTGAATATCTTATTATTATTGAAAATATAAATCCAGAAGTGATAACCCTTCCTTACAGAATTCCAATTAATAAATGTAGAAGGAATGAGAGAAATAGAAAATCACTGTTAGAACGCCACAGTAGTAACTGACACAAGCAAGATCTGCCAATGGATACGAAAATGAGTGGGCAAAAGTTTAAGCAGAAACGGGACATTTGCATAGTCTCAAAGTATCTCCAGCAAATATTTAGTCATTACAAAGGAAAAGATAGTAAGTTTACAGCAGAGAATCCTAGCAGACACCACCTTAGGTAGTGGTTAAGGTTAACAACACCAGAAATACACTACATCATCAAGTGTCATGATATACTGTCACAGACTGGAGGACACTACGTAGACAACTCAATGCAAGGTAGGATCCTGGAGTGGATCCTGGAACAGGAAGAGGACATTAGTGAAAAGACTAAGACAATCTCTACTTTTTAAACTCTACTTTAGCTAATAGTATTGTATCAAGGCTAATTTCTTAATTTGACAAATGGTCTGTGGTTATGTAAGATTTAACTAAGGGGAAGTTGAGTGAAGAGTATTCAGAAACCACTATTTTTACAACTCTTTAGGATGTCTAAAATTATCTCAAAATTTAAAAAAATAACTGTTAAAAAACATACACACACATATATGTATATATGTGCATAATGTGTGTGTGTGTATATATATATCTATCTATCTATCTCAAGTCTTCATGGAAACTGGTATCTTGGGCACTCAGTTAAACAATAATGTTCTCTCCTCAATTAGTCATTGTCTCACTGGTTTACAGGAACTTAGCTTTAAGGTTTTCCCTCTTCTAAATTTTTAGTTTCAAGTAGAATTTTCTAATTTTCATAGAAAAGCCTCTTTTAATATTCTTATATTAGGCCAAAAGTAAAAATCATAGAATAAAAGTATCACCATATTATCTCATAAAATCACTCATCCCAACCATAAGACCCAGCCAATATTTTTACTCCATTTCTTCTCATCATATAATATGTTTGTATTGTTTTTGTTTTGTTTATAAGGAGAGGAGATGGCTGACAGATTTATCATCACTAATAGACCTGGCAGTCTAGAAAAAAAAATTATCACTTGGATATCTTATTAAGAAACAGCTGTTTTCCCAATAACAGATACTGTATACTAGAACTCACTTCAGATGAAAAAAAGTAAGTTATTTACTAAGTCTCTTCTATATGATAGCATAAAGCTACCCAAGCAAGCCCAGCTGAGACCCTTTCACTATCCCTCCCTTAAATTTGGCTCTAAAATGACTGTTATTAATGGTAATAAACATCTTTTTTATAAAACAGGCAATACTGTCTATGCAATTTATTCTAGGGAAATAAACATCAAATCTACCTTTAAAAGAAGAAAATAATTTCCCACTCTAGCTATGGCTGATTCATTCCCTGAGCATGAATCCTCTTTTACTCTCATTGTTTTTGACTATAAACTAAGCTGAAATCTGTTCATAGGGATCTTGATGGTGAAACTAATATTTTAGATGGAGAATAGCCTTTCCAAATACTCTTTTTACTTCTGCAGTTACTATTTCTACTCACTGTGGCATTTAATTTTTGATCTGTATCTACCACAGTGCCCCATATGGAAGCAGCAGTAGTGAAAAGATAATTAAGGGAAAAAAAAGAAATTTTAAAGTGAATCTTTATCCAAATACAATAAAAAAGCAAAAAAGGAAAATGGCCACAAACATTTTCACTCCTATGCTCATGCCATTTCCAAATTCACCTTCCACTATTAACATGAAAAGTAGAAGTGGGAAAACTCTAACCTAATGATGTATACAAAAAAGGAGACAATTTACCTCAGGAACTCACTATACACTGCAGTATATTCAAGTGGTGAAAAGATATAAATTCATTCAGAATTGCCATACTATCTGGCTGTCAATATAGTCTCTTGAATTATTATATTAAACATATTACTACAAAATGTACCAAGAAGTAGAGAATAATACTATATTTGTGAACTGCAAATAACAAAACAAAACAGAGGTCCAAGAAGGCTAAAGTCCAAGCTGTAATTTACACATGAAGTCTATGCTGAAAGCAGTCACAATGTACAAAAATGTGACAAGTAATCCACGTTTAAAAAAACAGAGCCTGTTTGTCTCAGATTGTATCCTGTCTCACCCACTAGGTTTCTGTTAAGCCTGTTACATAAAGTATATTTCCTTCCTGCTGATAAGAAGCAGCTTGCAGATATCCATAAATTTCTTAAGGAGTGAATCTACTTGGCAATGTTGATAACTCCACAGTTTCCTATTACATTCATTGGTCTGAAAACTGAAAACAACTCATAATTAAAATGTTCTTCCAAGTCTTTTACCAGTTTTCAAGTTTTAAATCAAAGAAAGTTGGAATGTATTGCTTCTTGTCATCAACAGGCATTTCAAAAGAGGGTAATTAACCAAAATCAAGAGTTCTTTGGTCAACTCAGTAACAGGCTTCCCCTTTGTTCTAAATCTTTTCATAATCCTTTTTTTTCCAGTTTTTCCAGTATGGCCTGAATTTTACAAACAGCCTCTTTCCTGGCCTGCCGAACAGAGTCTCTGCCCCCAGTTTCAACTGAATCCAGTTCCAAAAGTTCCTTGGTTAGCATTTCCTCCAGCAGCCAGTATGCTTTGTCTGTCTTTTTTCCTATGAACTCTTCTACTTCTTGCTCAAGATACTGGACCTTCTCCAGCACGTGTATGATTTTTTTAATACTTGGAGAGGTACCTTCATCTGAAGATAAACACTCTTCTGGAAGATTATTACTTTGATCTTGATTGCTGGGATGTTCATTGGTGGCATTACCATACAGCTGGGGCTCAGCAGTATACTGGACTTGGGAATCCAAAAGATCTGAGTTATTGCTCACTGTTCCCGAGGACTCGTACTGATGGACAGTGCAAGGAAAGCTGTGCCGGTTCATGCCTTGATCTGATTGACTATAGGGGTATGAGGAATCCTTGGAGTGGGAGAGCAGAGAGGGGAAAAAAGCCATTTTAATGGGAATCCATCAACATCAGATTTGTTAGCCCACATCTTTCACCTGACCAGGAAGGTACACGAAAAGATTCCCCACCAATAAAACTAGACCTCCCTCCTTAATCATTTGAGAAAAACATAGCCCTAAAAAGATAAAAGGGAATAATGCCCTGTCAAGTAAAAGACAGAGAATTCCTGAGTATAATGGCTGGAACCTACCCTGAGGCAGGTCATCATCAGGAACACCTCATAATCTATCCTTACCACATCACAATGCATTCAGTGACTTAATAAATAGGAATTCGGCAGTTTTTCCCCTAAAGAGTTAAAACCTTAAGACAGATCTTGAAAAGGAACCTAGACAAAGGCAAATGAAGTTCAAGGCTACAGTTTAATTAAACCATATGATTTCATATTAGTTTTGTCTTCTGTCTATAGGTAATAAAATAGGTAATAAAATGAGGCAATAAAATACAATCTTTGATTGTGTTTAACATTCAGATAGTTTTACAACAAACAGTAAATGAACATTTTCCTGTCTTGTAAAAAAAAGAGATGTGAACCGAAAACTGCTCTAAAAATGAAATCTATTAAACAAAAAAAAAAAGAAAAAGAAACTTGGCTAGGTAAAAGTATAGGTAGTAGTCACCACTTTTTGCCATTACTCCCCATTTAACACAGACCAGTGCAGAAAAGTCCTGTGTTGTGCTCTCTTAATTACCCAAATGTCATCGAAAGAACAATGTTTAGAAGGTCGCCTACCTTGGGCTGCTGGGGTGGGGGTGACGGAGGTGGCTGAGGAGAGCCACTGCTAGGCCATGGCGAAGTACTTTCACTCATGTAGAGATTCCCAGGTGGTGCTGAGGGTGCAGCTGAAGGCCAGGGGTAACGGGTTCCCATTCCGTAAGCACCAGGAGAAGCCCATGAATCCTCTTGTGGTCGTACAGTTGGTCCTGGTTGTGGAACACTACGATTACCATCCCCATAAAGATAATGGGGCAGGGTCATTCCAGGGTTCTAGATTGAGAGGAAGGAAATATGCTCGTCATTGCTAAAAAAAAAACTTAAGTAATGAAAATATTCTAATATAAACAGATTCTGAGATGCTCCCTCTCTGCTTAACAGAGTATACTTTAGCTGCTACTGGGCTAAATTGTAGCATCTCTACTCAGTTGCAATAAATTCTCCAAGCCTAACAAAGCTTGGTTCCAAAGATACCAGGGGCAGATTTGGCGATGACCAAACTCAGAAGGAATAGGGCCTAAAATACAATGGCTGAAGCATAACATAATTCTGCCCCATAGATATTATAAATAAATAGATCCATATGCTATAAGGAAGTACAAATAAAGACATATTAGAACTTCCCCTGACGTGAACAGAGAAATAAACATGGTATCATTTATAGAATATTAAAAAATATAAACCCAGAAGAAAAATGCTCACCTGTGAAGCAGGATATCCTGGAACCTGCCCCCTAAGAGGGGGTGCTTCAGTCTGGCAGTCCTGCTGGGGATATATCCAACGAGAGACTGGGGTTGGGCTGTTGCCAGGTGAACGGTAAGTGCTTGGAACCTCTGTGGAGTAATGGGTCTGAGTATATCCAGGTGTGTAATAAGCCCCAGAGTATGAGGCAGTATTTGCCCCGGGGCCAGTGGGGTATGGTGGGCCATATGCTCCATTTGTATAAGAATTCAAACTCTGTAAAAGAGTGAAGTTAAGAGAAAAAAAGATGAATCAGTAGAAGAGTTGAATGCCCCCTGACTTAATATCCAACTGTGAAAACCTTGAGAAGAAAAAAGAACAACCAATGAAAATATGAACTACCTAAGGAATCTCTGAAGCATTCGTTCTCTCATATATTATAATCATATACCATATATTAAACTCAGATTATCACTTTAGAGTCTGTGTCATAACAATGGGCGAGTATATTGTGATGAATGATGAAGTGATGGCCTTAGAGCAGTGCTTCCATAAGCATACCTAACAATTATACCTAACAGCAGAGAACTTGTACCCACAAACCAGGGAAGGGATTCTGGGAAAATGGCTAGAGAAAGAAGAAAATAACCATGATACAAGAGAAAGAAAAAAAGACTATAGAGACAGACCTAGCTCTGCCATAGGCTTTGTATTTAACCTCTCTGAGCTTCAGTTTCTCCACCAGGAAAATGGAGATCATAAACTTATCTTGCAGAGTTATTGAGAAAATTAAATGAGATGACATACAGAAAATGGTTAGCATAGTGTCTGACACATAGTATGTTTAACAAATGGTAATTACTTATAATATCATTGCTATTAGTATTATGGCAAGGTCAAGAAATGAACCCAAATCTGACTCCAAAGCCCATGTTCTTTGTACTGTCCCACTCTGCTTCCCAAATAATAACAGCAGACAACAGAGACACATTCCTCACATATTGCTTATTGTAGTTTTGAATCACCTATCCAGACTATTATTGACACCCAGAATCCTCAGTTTAGTAATCCAAACAAGATTAAAGCTAAACTCTAAATTTAGATGATTACCTTAAGGTTTTCTATTAATTTCTACTTTACCTTTTTAAGATGGTGAAAACAGAGAATCAAGTTTTCCCGTACTCATCTTTCTCCCTAAGACTACATAATCTTTCCCACTTTAGATAGAAGAATAAGAAAAGAATCCTGTGATGTTAAGTAGATTTATTGTGGTGATCATTTCACAATGTATACAAATATTGAATCATTATGTTGTACGTCTGAAACTAATACAATGTTATATGTCAATTATACCTCATTTTTTTTTTTAGCAAATATTTATTGAGCACTTACTCTTTTTTTTTTTTTTTTGTGAGGAAGATCAGCCCTGAGCTAACATCCATGCTAATCCTCCTCTTTTTGCTGAGGAAGACAGGCCCTGAGCTAACATCCATTGCCAATCCTCCTCGTTTTTTTTCCCCAAAGCCCCAGCAGATAGTTGTATGTCATAGTTGCACATCCTTCTAGTTGCTGTATGTGGGACACGGCCCCAGCATGGCCAGAGAAGCGGTGCGTCAGTGCGCGCCCAGGATCCAAACCCAGGCCACCAGCAGCGGGGCGTGTTACCTCATTTTAAAAAAAAAGAATCCTGATATCTTGTACAGTTGTTAATGACTGAAGAAAATGAAATTCAAATTTGATTCCTAATCTAACACATCAAAAAGTGAGATGGACTGAAGTGGAAAGGAGGTCATAATTCTGTGAAAAAGAACCTAAATTCTTAGCCATACTTTTATGGCAAGAAAATAAAAGACAGGCTATTATCACCACATGGGCAAAGAATTCCATGCAGGGACAGGTACAAAAAGAAGATCCAGCAAGGCATTCCCCAAGCAGAAGGACAATGAACCACTCCTTTGTTAAAGCCACTACGAGGCTGTTAAGGTCGTCCACCTGTAAGTTGCTGTGCCTAAACAAGGAATCCCTTAATACAACATACACAGTTGGAGATTTGATAGAATATCATGTGACTTTTTGTACTGTTATTCAATTTCTAGAAATCCTTCCTAAGGAAATGATTCAACTAGAGAAAAAGGTGTAGGCATGAATTTGTTCATCATAACATTATTTATAATCACACAAAATCGTAAACAACCTAAATGTCCTATAATAATGGAATGATTGAGTAGATTATGGGCTATTCATTGAGGGAATTTTATTCTGTCTTAAAAATTCACTGTTAGAACTGACCAAATATTTAATGATCTTAAAGAATTATTTTTAGAGTTTTTTTCTTTAAATTTTAATATGGCATTGTAATAATGTTTTTAAAACTTCCTTATATTTTAAAAATATGTACTTAAGTATTAACAAGAGAAATAAAATGATGTCTGGAATTTGCTTCAAAATACTCCAAGGATATAGATCAAACAAGATGGCACGGATTGATACTTGTTGAAGCTGAGAGATCAGTACATGGAGGTTATAATGAACGCTATTCTCATGACTTTCCATTGTGTTTGAAAATTTCCTTAATATTAAAAAAAAAGGAGTCCCTGTTGTTTCACCTTATAACATAGAAAGTACATAGGATACATGAAAAGTCCTATAAAAAAGTATATGTACAATAAGTTTAAAGCTGTTAAACATGATAGGGAAAAGGCTGAAAACAAATATACCAAAATATGGATATATTAGGATAGCAGAAGAGTGTTTTTTCTCCTTTAATTTTCCAAATTTTTAATAATAAAGTTGTATTACTCTTCATAGTAAAAAAAAAAAAAATTTTATGCTATTAAAAATTTCATGAAACCCTAAGTGTGTCTGGAATGCAGTGGGCTGCTAGGACCACAGCTACCTCACTGGTGTCCAAGCAGACTATTTTCATGACAGGAAACTGTGTCTCAGGACAGTGAGCTATGACGTGAAACTTGTCAGCTGACACAGCAACAGACAAAATCTGAAACTGAGCAACTACAAGAAGAATTAAATAAAATCTGTGATAGTTACTGAATTTCTGTAAAAGTCTCATTCTGGATTCTAGGAAAATATCAAGAGACCGGAGCTCTTAAAACTCAGAGAAATTTCAACTCCTGTTCTTGCTCTAGATATAAATGTAGATATGACTTAGTATTCAAAGTCAAAATAATGTCACACCATATGGCATCTCACGGTAAGCTAAAGATTATCCAGTATGAAATATTTCCAAAAGTTGGTTTCACAGTTGATGGACTGTTGTGTAGATGTAGAATTCAAAGAGGAGAAAAGTGGTCAGGTTTCTCACCCAGAAAGCAATACATTGCTCAACGGATTCCCTTTCCATTTGGTATATGAATAGCAAACAGCAAGGAGACCCAAACCAAGCAAAAAAAACCAAAAACGATTTCCTCTATCACCACAACTCCTCCTGCTGTGCTTATCTTGAAAACCAGGAAGGCTTCACCCAAAAGTACTCCAAGACTTCATAATTATCAGCAGTCAACAGCTTGAATTTCTCCTATTACTCATTTTTGGAATTGCCAAATCTATTATCATTGACCGGTTGCTTCTTCATGCAGTATCTCTACTGATAGAACTACTCTAATTTTTGTCTCACAGGAGCTCCTGACCACAGTACTTAATAAGCTGTATTTTACAACCCAGTTCCCCTTTAAATTAAATGAAAAAGTGTTACAGGTTTTGACCAATGTCTTTTTGTATCATGATTTCTCAATTCAGATTTATAAAAGGACTTCAGTTTTCTTTTTTAGAACATTTCCATTCCCAGGCACTCAGTGTTCTGTGGTGTCATCTCCCAGAAGCCAAGAGAATATCGTCTTTATCAGAAAATCAATGTGAAAACATTCGATGCCTTTCCTCCTCTAGGAGGTACATGGAAAAGAAGCTTTAGAAAAACAAATTGCATTAATGACTAGAGGATTTTAAACAAACAAAAAAACCAAAATCATTACTAGAAAACCTCCAAGTTTATCATACAAATTACTTCCTGGTTTTGAGATGGCTTCATGAGTTCATACCTTCTTTTCCCAAGTACCCACTGAGTCGACAGATCACAGAGCTGCAACGTGCATATTTACAAGAGAACATGGAGGGGGCCGGCCCTGCGGCGCAAGTGGTTAAGTGCTCGCGCTAGGCTTCCGTGGCCCCGGCTTCGCAGGTTCCGATCCTGGGCGTGCACTGACGCACCGCTTATCAAGCCACGCTGTGGCGGTGTCCCATATAAAGTGGAGGAAGATGGGCACGGATGTTAGCTCAGGGCCAACCTTTCTCAGCAAAAAAAAAAAAAAATGAGGATTGGCATCGGATGTTAGCTCAGGACTGATCTTCCTCACAAGAGAACATGCAGTCAGGGGCCAGCCCGGTGGCTCAGCGGTTAAGTGTGCACGGTCCGCTGTGGCAGCCCAGGGTTTGCCAGTTGGGATCCCGGTCATGCACCGACGCACCGCCTGTCGAGCCATGCTGTGGCGGTGTCCCATATGAAGGGGAGGAAGATGGGCACGGATGTTAGCCCAGGGCCAGTCTTCCTCAGCAAAAAGAGAGGAGGATTGACAGATGTTAGCTCAGGACCGATCTTCCTCACAAAAAAAAAAAAAAGAACATGGAGTCAGAAGACTATGTATTAACCTTGCAGTTGCTAAAGATGTTGGCTAAGGATGAACTAACGCTCATATTTCAGAAATATTTCAAAGTTTCTAAGTCTTCTTCTGTAAAGCAGCTTGGCAGCACAGCAAAGAAAATATAGGACTTCCTGGTCCAGTTTCAGAGCCCTGATACAGAGGCCAAAGAGGAAGAAAATGCCTTTGTGGCTTAAGAAGACAGACATCTTTTACCTCCAGAAGTCCCTGATGGAAATGAAGGAGTCAAGAGCAAATAAGAAGCAATCTTAGTTTAAAGAACTCAGAATACTTCATGAACTTCATCAACAGTCTGGTGAGACAGTATCTTCTGCCTCCAGAAATACAGCCTCTGTATGAGAGGGTGCACTCCAGTGCTGCTCACACGCGCTCCATGAACCACCCTGCATGCTCCTCTCAACAATCCTTACTATCACCTAAAGAATGAAGCTCTGAAAAATGAGGCAAGCTGTATTTCAAAGATTGCCCCCAATACCCACATAGCACATAAACTGCACCTAGAGCACAGCAGGCTAATCAACTTTGTGGACTGGTCAGAGGCCTTAGCAACAATTAACAGCTTCTAAAGAAATGGATGTAAATTCCACACTCTCAGGAAAAAAAAAAAAAGAAAAGCATGAAATTATGCATTCTTGTTTTATTAGGGCTGTTTCTGAATTAGAATTTTTAAGATTTATAAACCCTACCAAACAGAAGAATGATTATGTGGTAAGGCTAACATGAGGTGACAGCTAGAACGCAAAGGAGTGAAACCACTTAATTTTTAAAAAAGGAAACCAGTCATATCTACATACCATTACAGGAGGCTGTTTTGGTCAGAAGATATATGTGCAATCCCCATGTGATATTCCACCAGAAAATACACACGTGCTAATACATGTGTATGTATATATACCTTTGGGTTTAGAATCCAACAACTTGTATATTGTATCTAAAAGCTCTCTCACATTATTGCTGTTGCTTTAAAAAGTCATTACTAAATTATAAGTGAATCTTTCTTGGTTATATGTAATATATACGTGTAATAAATTCCTTTACTTAAGGTGGAAAAATGTCATGTCCTAAGAACAATCTTTATCAATAAGATCAATTGATGACATCAGAAAAATTAACATTGCTGAGAAAAATTGTGACTCATGACTTTAAGGAGTTCTGTCGTCTTCTTATATTAACTATAAAGGTAATGCATGCTACTCCTATTGACCTATACTCAATCCCAATGAAAATCCCAGCTGCCTTTTGTGCTGAAATTGACAAGTTGATCCTAAAATTCATATGAAAATGCAAGGGACCCAAAACAGCCAAAACAATCTTGAAAAAGAAGAAAGATGGAGGACTCACACTTCCCAATTTCAAAATTTACTACAAAGCTATAGTAATCAAAACAGTTTGGTGCTGGCATAAGGATAGACAGATAGATCAATGGAACAGAACTGCAAGTCCAGAAATAAACTTTTACATTTGAGGCCAACTGATTTTCAACAGTCTTTTCAGCAGATGGTGGTGAGACACTTGGATAGCCACATGTAAAAGAATGAAGTTGGCAGGGCCGGCCCTGTGGCTTAGCGGTTAAGTGCGCGCGCTCCACTGCTGGCGGCCCGGGTTTGGATCCCGGGTGCGCACCGACATACCGCTTCTCCGGCCATGCTGAGGCCACATCCCACATACAGCAACTAGAGGGATGTGCAACTATGACATACAACTATCTACTGGGGCTTTGGGGGAAATAAATAAATAAATAAATAAATAAATAAAATTATTAAAAAGAATAAGTTGGACCCTACATCACACCATATACAAAAATTAACTCAAAACAGATGACCGACCTAAATGTAAGAGCTAAAACTATTTTTAACAAAAAGTCTTAGGAGAAAACATAGGCGTAAATCTTTGTGACCTTGGCTTCAGCAATGGTTTCTTAGGTATGACAATAAAAGCAAGAGCAACAAAAGAAAAAATAAATTAGACTTCAAAATTAAAAACATCAAAATTAAAAACATTTGTGCTTCAAAGAACACCATGAAGAGAGTGAAAAGACAACCCACAGAATGAGAGAAAATATTTGCAAATCATATATTTCATAAGAGACTTGTATCTAGAATATATAAAGAACTCTTAAAATTCAACAATAAAAAGACAAATATCCCAATTTAAAAACAGGCAGAGGATCCGAATAGATATTTCTCCAAATAAGATATATGAATGGCTAATAAGCAAATGAAAAGATGTTCAACATCATTAGTCATCAGGGAACTACAAATCAAAACTCCAAGGAGATAGCACTTCATACCCACTAGATGACTAGGGAAAAAAAAGGGAAAATAACAAGTATTGGCAAGAATGTGAAGAAACTGAAAAACCTTCATTCACTGCTGATGGAATGTAAATTGGTGCAGTTGCTTTGGAAAAGTGTGCCAGTTTATCAAATTGTTAAACAGAGTTATTACCATATGACCCAGCAATTCCACTCCTTTGTATATTCCCAAGAGAACTGAAAACATTTGTCCACATAAAAATTAGTACACAAATATTTATAACAGCATTATTCATAACAGCCAAAAAGTAGAAAAAACTCAAACTTCTATCAACTGATGAATGGATAAAATAAATGTGGTATATCCACAGAATGGGATATTATTTAGCCATAGAAAAGAACGAAGTATTGATACACGCCACAACGTAGACGGACATTATGCTAAGTGAAAAAAGCCTATCACAAGAGATCACATATTATATGATTCCATTTCTATGAAATGTCCAGAATAGGCAAATCCATAGAGAATAACAAGTAGATTACAGGTTGCCAGGGGATAGGAGGAGGGAAGAATGGGGGTGATAGGTACATAGTTTCCATTTGGGGTGACAAAAATGTTCTGGAATTAGACAGTGACGGAAGTTGCACAACCTTATGAATGTACTAAAAACAACTGAATTGTACACTTTAAAGGGTGAATTTTATAGTATATGGCCAAACCACCAGTATGTCACATTAGGCAATAATAATGCCTGCTTCTCTAAAATTTAGTCACAGGAATGAGGATGACACAAGTAAACTAGAAGTTTGTGATAAGTAGTAACATGAGTTTTTCTTTATTTCACATTCCACTATCTCTAATCAACCTTATGCTCAAGTTCACATATACATGACCATTATAAGAAATCAATTGCTTTCATATTTTCCTTAAGTAAACAAGCAAATCTGGCTCTAACTTTAATAAATTCTTCTGGCTCAAAATCAATCTTCAAAGATATATTACCAAATTAATGAGAAAAAGAGGAACATAACTTTTTTTAAAAAATTACTCAACCAGGGCCGGCTCCGTGGCTTGGCGGTTGGGTGCGCGCGCTCTGATGCTGGCGGCCCGGGTTCGGATCCCGGGAGCGCCCCGAGGCACCACTTCTCCGTCCAACGCGAGGCCGAGTCCCACGTACAGCAACTAGAAGGATGTGAACCTATGACATGCAACTATCTACTGGGGCTTTGGGGGGAAAAAACTGAATAAATAAAATCTTTAAAAAAAAAAAAAAAAAAAAAAAATTACTCAACCCCATAAAGAAAATTGTTCCTATTATTTTAGCCTCCATATCACTAGTAAATCAGAAAAGAACTGAACATAGTATTTGACTATTTGAAATCTATCAGGAAAATTACATTAGTATAGTTTATGGTGATCCGAAAATTTATCTGCAGAGAACATCAGTCTACAGAGAATTCTGACTTGGATCTAAAATTCAAATTCTGTGAAAGCTGCTTAAATACAGCTGCTTTAAAATTGTATACACTGCAATGATGTTTTTAAAAAATTATTTGCATATAGAAATATGGTACCTAGATAGAAGAAAATAATAGAAAGAAATAAGCAAATATGACAATTATTGGTGGGATGGCCAGAAAATGGGTGACTAACTTTTTAAACATTTCCTCTTTGGTACAACCACTGTGAAAAGTAATCTGGCTATATTTAATAAAGATGTACATATCAAAACCCAACAATTCCACACCCTAGGGAAATTCTTGTCTCATATGTGTACAACAGAAAAGTGAAAAACAATGTCAAGTAAAAAAAGAAAGCTGCAGGAGAATGCTAGTACGAAATCACTCATATCAAGTTTAAAAACATGTTCAACGATACTATATAAATGTATATACAAGTAGTAAAAACACAGAAACATGAGATAATAAATATAACTTCAGGAAATGGAAAGAAGTGTTACGTTTGGTTTTAATTGTATTTGTTTTACTTCTTTTTAAAAAATCTGAAACGGCAAATCTAACAGTCGAAAAAGCTAGGTACTGCATAAAAAGATGTACATATTTTCTGTACTCTTTCAATACACCTGAAATATTTAAATATTTGTCATAAGAAGTCAAATTTTTTTGACATCAAAAGCAAAGGCAACAAAAGCAACAATAAACAAGTGGGACTACATTAAACTAAAAAGCTTCTGCACAGCAAAGGAAACCATCAAGAAAATGAAAAACCTACTGAATAGGAGAAAATTTTACAAATCATATAATCTAGATAAGGGGTTAATATATAAAGAATTCATACAACTCAATAGCAAAACAACAAATAATCCTATTAAAAAATGGGCAGATGATCTCTATAGACATTTTTCCAAAGACATAGAGGTGGCCAATAGGCACATGAAAAGGTGCTCAACACCACTCATTATCAGGGAAATGCAAATCAAAACCACAATGAGATATCACCTCACACCTGTCAGAATGGCTATTATCATAAAGACAAGAAATAACAAATGTTGGCAAAGATGCGGAGAAAAGTGAACCCTTGTGCACTGTTGGTGAGAATGTAAACTGGTGCAGCCACTATGGAAAACACTATGGAGGTCCCCCCAAAAATTAAAAATAGGACTACCATATGATCCAGCAATGCCACTTCTGGGAA
This sequence comes from Ceratotherium simum simum, assembly GCF_057802395.1. Lineage (NCBI taxonomy): Eukaryota > Metazoa > Chordata > Mammalia > Perissodactyla > Rhinocerotidae > Ceratotherium > Ceratotherium simum. The sequence continues at coordinate 34,737,887 of NC_141927.1, read as the reverse complement.
TATATCCAAAGGAAATGAAAATATTAACTCAAAAAGATATCTGCACCCCCATGTTCACTGCAGCATTATTTACAATAGCCAAGACATGGAAGCAACCTAAGTGTCCACCGATGGTTGAATGGATGAAGAAAATGTGGTATGTATATATATATATATATACACACACAATGGAATATTATTCAGCCATAAAAACAGAGGAAATCTTGCCATTTGTGACAAGATGGATGGACTTTGAAGGCATTATGCTAAGTGAAATAAGTCAGACAGAGAAAGATAAATACCGTATGATCTCACTTAAACGTGGAATCTTAAAAAAAACCCCACAGATACAGAGAACAGATTGGTGGTTCCTAGAGGCTTCAGCTGGGTGGGGGGGGGGGGGGTGCAGCAGGTAAATAGGTGAAGGAAATCAAAAAGTACAGACTTCTAGTTACAAAATAAATAAGTCATGGGATATAAGGTACAGCATGGTGACTATAGTTAATACTGTATTGTATATTTGAAAGTTGCTAAGAGAGTAAATCTTAAAAGTTCTTATCACAAGAAAAAAAATTTCTGAATGTGTGGTGACAGATGTTAACTAGACTTACTGTAGTGATCATTTCACAATATATACAAATATCGAATCATTATGTTGTACACGTTATATGTCAATTATATCTCAAAAAAAAAAGCCAAATTTAAAAAACATAAGTACAGGGCCGGCCCTGTGGCTTGGTGGTTAAGTGCGCGCGCTGCAATGCTGGTGGCCCGGGTTCGGATCCCGGGTGTGCATCGAGGCACCACTTCTCCGTCCATCCTGAGGCCGAGTCCCACATACAGCAACTAGAAGGATGTACAGCTATGACATACAACTATCTACTGGGGCTTTGGGGGGAAAAAATAAAATAAATAAAATCTTAAAAAAAAAAAAAAAAAAAACATAAGTACATTTTAAGTTTGTTGTTTCCAGGTCCTGAGAAATAATCCATTATGCCTCTAGCTACTTTTGCTATAGGTAATATTTGCCTAGATATTTCCTGATCTCTGTGCTAAAAACATTAAGATGATTAAGATAGAGTCCATTAAATAACAAAAGCCCCACACATCATTACTATGAAATCTCCATAGGTTTTGAAAATAAATCAATTCATTAAGAAAAAATTCAGAAAGCCTGTCAATTTTAGACCATACCTGGCCTTGCATTTCTGGTCTTACAGGATATGTACTTGGGTAAGGAGCCCTAGGTCGTGCAGGAGTATTCCAATAGTTAGAATTGTAGCTAGGATATGGTGGCTGCTCCTAAGACAAAAAAAGGAAAATAAATTCATTTTTAATAACATTCTTACATCATTCTGAAAAGTTGATAGAGGCAGGTATAAGTATCAAAAAAAAGCAATACAGCATTATTCACTCCAGCCAAGAACTGGAAGCAACCCAAGCGTCCCTCACCTGATGACTGGATAAAGAAGATGTGGTATATATATATACAATGGAATACTACTCAGCCATAAAAAGGAAAAAAAATTGTCCCATTTGCAGCAACATGGATGGACCTGGAGGGTATTATGTTACGTGAAATAAACCAGACAGAGAAAGACAAAGACCACATGATTTCACTCATATGCAGAAGACAAACTAACACACGGACAGAAAGAACAGTTTGGTGGTTACCAGGGGGAAGGGGGTGGAGGGGTGGGTACAAGGGGTGAAGGGATGCATTTATATGGTGACTGACAAACAATAATGTACAAATAAAATTTCACAATGTTATAAACTATTATGACATCAAAAAAAAGCGCAATAGACACAAAGCAATAGAACCCCACTGTAAAGTCACTCCTTATTAAATTGATGGAGAAGGTATATTATATGGTAAGTCACATGCCCTAGAAGAAAGCAATTATTGACTACCTAGTAGAAGGCTGTTCTTATGCATTATGCCAATGCTGCCATACCAACTGATATATAAAAGAATTCTACTATGTCAAGACGATTAGCAAAACCAGATACCTTAGATTCCTTTATCCCTCTCCAACCACTAATCCCATCACTACTAATTTAATTAGTGCAGCACAATTATAGTTTTTTGCCATTGTTAAGAGTAGCATTTACCCATCTCAACAACTCTGGAACTTGAACATGTTACTACTAAGCTTTACTTCAAACACATCCATCTTCAATACTCGTTTGCCTGGCCACACTCTAGTTTTTTTGTATTCCTCTACTCTCTGCTATGGCTAAGCTTTCTGCTGGCAGCCTAAAACTAACTCAGTTTCAGGAAGTGAAGTAGAACAATTACCACTCTAAGGAAAAAATCTAGCTATGACATTAATCTCTACAGCTTTTCACTCCAACTCAAAAAAGTTAATGCAATGATTTGCAACAAGCCAATAAACCCTATAGTCTCTGATAAGAGACTACAAAACTTTTCAGAGTCTGGTTTAATATACACATTTGTTATTCTATAAATTGAGTTATTTTGCTTTGAACTTTATAATTTAAGTATAGTTTTAAACCTAAACAGGGCCGGCCCCGTGGCTTAGCGGTTAGGTGAACGTGCTCCGCTGCCGGCAGCCCTGGTTCGGATCCCGGGTGCGAACCAACGCACCGCTTCTCCGGCCATGCTGAGGCCGCGTCCCACATACAGCAACTAGAAGGATGTGCAGCTATGACATACAGCTATCTACTGGGGCTTTGGGGGAAAAATAATTAATTAATTAATTAATTAAACCTAAACAGAATCTGAGAATTTTTTCTCAATATTGGTTTCACAAAGAAATTCACTGACAGCTGTAATCGCTGAGAGTTTAATTATCACCATCTTAGCTTAACTACACTACTTATCAGTTTCATAATATTTTGTTTTCAAAGCAAGTAATTATTCCATATGACATTACACAAGCTGGGGAAGTAACATCTCCTTTATATAGAAACTAGATCCTAGCTACCAAATTTCTCAATCAGGCAAATTCTCCTGATTAATGTCCTCCCTTCCACCCGCTGGTTAAGGGGTGAGTATTTGACTAATTAATTGATTTCCCTCTACCAAGAATTTGAATCTTGAGTAAAGAAATGAAAAGACGACAGTGGAAGCCGACTCACCCAGGGGTGGTGACTAATACCTAAATCCCCAGAACCACCCTGGTTTCTGTTCTTCCCTACTCATTCTCTGAGGTACCCACATTTTTACTACTACTCCATCCTCCCATCCCTCACCCCCACCATGTCTTCACTTCCTTCCTTATTCAGCTTCCCAACACCTTAATCCCTTGCCACTCTTTCCCTCACATATCCTCACCCTGCAAAAACCTCACCCAGTTTAAAACCAATCCTCTGCTGACTCCACACCGTCCTTCATCTAAATATTGGTGGAGAAAACATACTGAGCTCTCTGGTTTCACTGTAAATTCATGACACACCTTAGCAACCATACTACACTTCCTTAGTATGTCCATCTCACTCTCCAAAACAACTATGTCTCTCGTCCCCTTAAATCTCCAACATCCTCTTATCGCACCCCTCATTTTTCAACTGACTTTATCTCATATTTCACTTTAAAAAAGAAAAAAACAATAATACAGAAACTCCTTCATCTTCCTACTTACTAAATCTACCAATGTGCCATATCTGTCACTGTCTTCCCAGAAAGCAGGAATGAAATGTCTTTGGTCCTATTAAAGGCCAATCCTTCCACACAGCTCTGGACCACATAAACTCTTACCTTCTAAAGAACCTTACTCCTGCAGTTACCTCTACTCTTTCATGAGTATCTATTTCTCCTAGTAGAGCAAGTCATTTCCATTAGAATACAAACCTGCCCTCAAGACTACCCTAAACAAATATTAAAACATATTTTTAAACTACCATAACAGTGTGGCAAGTGATTGGGTGTTTAAATAAACAAGATTAACAATAACCTGGTAATTGCTGAGGATGAGTGATGGATATCTGGGAGTTTTATTATACTGGTCTCTCTACTTTTACCTATGTTTGCGAGTTTCTATAATAAAAAGTTAAAAAACAAAACTGTGGGGGCCAGTCCGTTGCATAGTGGTTAAGTTCGCACGCTCCGCTTCAGCGGCCTGGGGTTCGCAGGTTCAGATCCCAGGAGCAGACCTACGCACCGCTTCTCAAGCCATGCTGTGGCAGGCATCCCAAATATAAAGTAGAGGAAAATGGGCACGGATGTTAGCCCAGGGTCAATCTTCCTCAGCCAAAAGAGGAGTATTAGCAACAGATGTTAGTTCAGGGCTAATCTTCCTCACAAAAACAAAACAAAACTGTGGCGCAGGGATTGAAGGTAGACTTCCCTTAAATAAATCCTATTTTGTTCGTTTGACTTTATTTTTTTTTTTAAAGATTTTATTTATTTTATTTTTCCCCCCAAAGCCCCAGTGGATAGTTGTATGTCATAGCTGCACATCCTTCTAGTTGCTGTATGCGGGACTCGGCCTCAGGATGAACGGAGAAGTGGTGCCTCGATGCACACCCGGGATCCGAACCCGGGCCACCAGCATCGCAGCGCGCGCACTTAACCACCAAGCCACAGGGCCGGCCCTGTTCGTTTGACTTTAGAACAATCATAAATATTTTACATAATTATAAAAGATAATTAAATATTTTTAAATCCCTAAAAGAAAGCAAAACAAACCAAAAAACACTGAGCGTTGAATTGATAGAACAAGCTCACAGAGAGAAACTATTTCAAGTGAATATAAAGCAAAGTAATTTGACCAACATCCCTACTGGGATATACTCTATAGACCAAAAACAAAAAGAAAAACAAACAAAAACTTGAATTTTTTTCAGGAATCATTAATAATTACCAACATTGTTGGTATTGTCATTTTGATACTGTTGTGTGGGTACTGTAGTTGCAAATGCATTACTATGTTGCTGTGGTTGGAAATCAGTATTCTCACAGTGGGAGATAAGAGATAAAAGAATAATGAAATTTAAAACCCTATAGTCCTTAATTTGAATTGGAAACATGAGTTTGAATTCAAACTGTATTTTATCTTTTAAAAAAAAACTAACAAATTGATAACTAGACATAAAAAACAATTAATTCAAGTAACTCCCGAACAGTTTTTTTGTTTTTTTTTTTTGTGAGGGAGATCAGCCCTGAGCTAACATCCGTGCTAATCCTCCTCTTTTTGCTGAGGAAGGCCGGCTCTGAGCTAACATCTATTGCCAATCCTCCTCCTTTTTTTCCTTCCCCAAAGCCCCAGTAGATAGTTGTATGTCATAGTTGCACATCCTTCTAGTTGCTGTATGTGGGACGCAGCCTCAGCATGGCCGGAGAAGTGGTGCGTTGGTGCGCGCGATCCGAACCCGGGCCGCCAGGAGCGGAGCGCGGGCACTTAACCGCTAAGCTACTGGGCGGGCCCTGAACAGTTTTCTGAATGAATATCCTTAGTGATATGTCTTCTAAAGGCAAAAGAAATGCAAAGAGCATTACTCACAACAGCCAAGGCTTGGAAACAACCTAAATGCCCATCAACAGATGAATGAATAAAGCAGACATGGTGTACACACACACGCACGCACACACACACACTGGAATACTACTCAGCCGTAAAAAAGATGAAATCTTGCCATTTGTGACAACACGGATGGACCTTGAGGGTATTATGCTAAGCAAAATAAGTCACACAGAGAAAGCCAAATATGTATGATTTCACTCATATGTGAAAGATAAAACAGCAACAACAAACACATAGACACACAGAATAGACTGGTGGTTACTGAGGGGAAGGGAGTAGTGGGAGGGCAAAAGGGGTAAAGGGACACATTTGTATGGTGATGAATAGCAGCTAGACTTTCAGTGGTGAACACGATGTAGTCTATACAGAAGTCGAAATATAATGATGTACACTTGAAATTTATATAATATTATAAACCAATGTTACCTCAATAAATAAATAAATAGAAACATTTAAACTTTACATAGAATGTTATACAGTAGTAGTTATATAATAGTAGTTTTAAATTACTGTTTTAATTTTTAAACTATTTTGTGTGTATTGTAGAATAGAGGAAATAAATAAATAGAGCAATGTTATTGGGAACCAGTATTTTCAAAAGGGAAAGGAAAGATAATATACTGAATGGAGACAGATGAGGAAGAACCATGTATGGTAGGTTTCAACTAGAGGATCAAGTATAAACTCACATATTTCAAACATGTAATTTAACTTTTTTATGCCCAACAATTAAAAGTAAAAGTGACAGTGTGCCAGGTCCAAACAAAGGATTTAGGAGACAATGCAAATTCTAGCAACCCCTTGCACTCCTGCCCTCCATCAAGAGACCAGCATATCCCATATAGGAGCTGTGATTTCAGCTTGAGTCCCAGAACACAAAGGCATATGGGCAAACCTGAACCCAACCTGGAGCCTGGAGAAGAGCCATTGCAGTGGACTCACAGAACATGAGCAAGAATACATGTTTATTGTTGTAAGCCACAACCCTTGGAGTTTTTTTTTTTACTACAGGAAAGTCAACTAATGCAATAACGAAATATCAAGTTGGTAACATAACTACACAGAAAAAAGAATAATTTCAAATGACTTTTAAATCACATTATTTTGGGGACCAGCCCAGTGGCGTAGCGGTTAAGTTCACCTATTCCACTTCAGTGGCCCGGGGTTCACCAGTTTGGATCCTGGGCACTGATCTACTCACGGATCATCAGGCCATGCTGAGGCGGCATCCCACAAAGAAGAACTAGAAGGACCTAAAACTAGGATATAGAACTATGTACTGGGGCTTTGGGGAGAACAAAAGTAAAAGAGGAAGATTGGCAATAGATGTTAACTCAGGGCCAACCTTCCTCAAAAAAAAAAAAAAACACACACAATAAATCACATTATTTTGACTGTACATATTCTAAGGACAAGCTGAACTGCAAAGAAACCTAAACTGCATCCATTAGTTAATTGTTAGTCATAATATTGGCATTATCATTTTTATTAACAGCTTTATTGAGATATAATTCACTACCATACCATTCATCCATTTAAACTGTACAATTCAATGGTTTTTAGTGTATTCACAGCTATGTGCACTCATCACCACAATCAATTTTAGAACATTTTCAAAACCTCAAAAGAGAACACTGTACCCTTTAGCTACACTCTCCTATCTTCCCATTCCCCCAGCCCAATGCCACTATTAATCTACTTTCTGTCTCTACAGATTTGCCTATTCCGGATATCTCATATAAATGGAAGCATATAATATGTGATATCTGTGACTAGCTTCTTTCACTTAGCATAATGTTTTTGAGGTTCAACTACGTTGTAGCGTGTCTCAGTACTTCACTCCTTTCTGTGGCCAAATAATACTCAACTGTATACAAATACCACATTTCGCTTACCCACTCATCAGTTGATGGGCATGTGGACTGTTGCCATCTTTGGGCTATTACGGATAATGCTGCTATAAACATTCATGAATAATTTTTTTATGTGAACATATGTTTTCAGTTCTCTTGGGTTTACACCTAGGAATGGAATTGCTGGATCATATGGTAACTCTGTTTAACAATTTGAGGAACTGGCAAATCGTTTTCCAAAGAAGCTGCACCATTTACATTCCCATCAGCAATGTATGAAGGTTCCAATTTCTCCATATCCTCACCAATACTTGTTTTTTCTGTGGTTTTGTTTGTTTGTTTATAGCCAACCTAGTGGGTGTGAAGTAGTTATTGTGGTTTTGATTTGCAGTTCCCTGATGACTGATGATGATGAGCATTTATTCATGTGCTCATTGGCCATTTGTATACCTTCTTTAGAGAACTGTCTCTTCAGGTATTTTGCCCATTTTTAAATTGGGTTATTATTTTTTTGTGTGTGTGAGGAAGATCAGCCCTGCTATTCCTCCTCTTTTTGCTGAGGAAGACTGGCTCTGAGCTAACATCTATTGCCAATCCTCCTCCTTTTTTTCCCCCAAAGCCCCAGTAGGTAGTTGTATGTCATAGTTGCACGTCCTTCTAGTTGCTGTATGTGGGACGCGGCCTCAGCATGGCCGGAGAAGCGATGCGTCGGTGTGCGCCCAGGATCCGAACCCGGGCCACCAGTAGCGGAGCGTGCACACTTAACCGCTAAGCCACAGGGCCGGCCCTAAATTGGGTTATTTATAGTTTTATTGTCCAGTTTTTTATATATTCTACATACAAGTCCCTTTTCAAATATAATTTGCAAACATTTTCTTTCTTTTCAATTTCTTGATAGTGCCCGTTTAACAACAAAAGTTCTTAATTATTATAAAGTCCAATTTATCAATTTTTTTCTTTTGTTGGTTGTGCTTTATGTGTCTTATCTAACAAACCACTGTCAAATCCAAAGTAATAAAGATTTACCCCTATGTTTTCCTCTAAGATTTTTATAGTTTTAGCTCTTACATTTAGGTCTACGATCCATTTTGAATTAATTTTTACATATGGTGTGAAGGTCCAACTTTATTCTTTGTATGTGACTATCCAGTTGTCATGGCACCATATGCTGTGCCATAGACTATTCTTTCCCTCCAATGAATGGTCTTGGCATCCTTGTCAAAAATTAACTGACCAGGGGCCGGCCCCGTGGCTTAGCGGTTGGGTGCGTGCGCTCCGCTACTAGCAGTCTGGGTTGGGATCCCAGGCGCGCACCAACGCACCACTTGTCCGGCCATGCTGAGGCGGTATCCCACATACAGCAACTAGAAGGATGTGCAACTATGACATACAACTATCTACTGGGGCTTTGGGGAAAGAAAGGAGGAGGATTGGCAATAGATGTTAGCTCAGGGCCGGTCTTCCTCAGCAAAAAGAGGAGGATTGGCATGGATGTTAGCTCAGGGCTGATCTTCCTCACACACACACAAAAAAATTAACTGACCATAGACACGTGGATTTATTTCTGGACTTTCAATACTATTCCATATAAACATATAGGTTATACATGCCTTTTTATTTCTTTTTCTTGCCCAATTGCCCAAGCTAGAACCTCCAGTATAATGTTGAGTAGAAGTTGCAAGAGCAGATATCCTGTCTTGTTTCTGATCTTAGGGGAAAGCAACCTGATCCCTTTATCAGGTTGAGGAAATTTCCTTGTATTCCTGGAGCATTTTTATCATGAAACAGCATTGGATTTTGTCAAATGCTTTTCTACGTCTACTGAGATAATCATAGGGGTTTTGTTTTTTACTTTATTTTTATGGTGTATCACATTAATTGATTTTCAGATGTTAAGCCAACCTTGCATTCCTGGGATAAACCCCACTGGATCATGGTATATAATTCTTTTTATATGTTGCTGGATTCAGTTTGCTAGTATTTTTTTGAAGATTTTTGCATCCATATTAATAAGAGATATTAGCCTGTGTTTTCTTTATTTGTGATGTCCTTGTCTGGTTTGGGTATCAGGGTAAAAATGACTTCATAGAATGAGTTTAGAAGTATTCTCTCCTGTTCTATTTTTTAGAAGAACTTGTGAAGAATTGGTTTCAGTTCTTTAAACATTTTGGTAGAATTCACTAGTGAATTCACTAGCCCACCTGGGCTTGGGCTTTGTGGGTAGTTTTTTTATTACCAATTCAATCTCTTTACTTGTTATAGGTCTATTCAAATTTTCCATTTCTTCTTGAGTTAGTTTTGGTAATTTGTATCTTTCTAGGAATTTGTCCATTTCACCAAAATTACCTAATTTATTAGCATACAATTATTTACAGTATTCCATTATAATCCTTTTTATTTCTGTAAGATCAGTAGTAATGTCCCCTCTTTCATTTCTGATTCTAGTAATTTGAGTCTTCTCTCTTTTTTTTCTGGGTCAATCTAGCTAAAGGTTCATCAGTTTTGTTGATCTTTTCAAAGAACCAGGCTTTAGTTGCACTGATTTCCTCTATTATTTTTCAATTCTCTATTACATTAATTTCCACTCTTATTTTTATTATTTCCTTCTTCTGCTTGCTTTAGGTTTAGTTTGCTCTTCTTTTTCCAGTGTCTTGAGATGGAAGGTTAAGTTATTGATTTGAGATCATTCTTCTTTCTTAATATAGGCATTTACAGCTTTGAATTTCCCTCTAAGCACTACTACTTTAGCTGAATCTCCTAAGTTTTGGTATGTTGTGTCTTCATTTCCATTCATCTCAAAGTATTTTTTATTTCCCTTTTGATTTCCTCTTCAACCTGCTGGTTATTTAGGAGTGTTTTATTTAATTTCCACATATCTGTGAGCTTCCCAAAGTATTTCCTGCTATTTCTTCCTTCCTTCCTTCCTTCCTTCCTCCCTCCCTCCCTCCCTCCCTCCCTTCCTTCTTTCTTTCTTTTTTCCCCCAAAGCACCAGTAGATAGTTGTATGTCATAGTTGCACATCCTTCTAGCTGCTGTATGTGGGACTCGGCCTCAGCATGGCGGGAGAAGCGGCGCGTTGGTGCGCGCCCGGGATCCGAACCCGGGTCGCCAGCAGCAGAGCGTGCGCACTTAACCACTAAGCCCAGGGGCCGGCCCTCCTGCTATTAATTTCCAATTTCATTACATTATGGCTGGAGAACATATTTTGTATTATTTCTATCCCTTTTAAGATTTGTTTTATGGCTGGCATACAGTTTATCCTGGAGGCTGTTCAATGTGCACTTGAGAAGAATGTATATCCCGTCGTTCGGTGGAGCATTCTCAAGATGTCTATTAAGTCTAGTTGGTTTACAGTGTTGTTCACATCATCTATTTCCATGTTGATCTTATGTCTAGTTGTTCTATCCATTATTGAAAGTGAGGTACTAAAGTCTCTATTATTATTGAATTGTCTATTTCTCCCTTTATTTCTGTAAGTTTTTCCTTCATTTATTTTGGTATTTTGTTATTAGGTGCATATATATTTCTAATTGTTACTATCTTCCTGATCAATTGACCTTTTTACCATGTCCCTCTTTATCCCTAGTAACATTTTTTGTTTTAAAGTTTACTTTGTCTGATGTTAGTATAGCCATTCTAGCTTTCTTCTAATTACCGTTTGCATGATAATTTCTTTTTCCATCCTTTTATTTTCAAGCCATTTGTATCTTTAAATCTGAAGTGTGTCTCCTACAGATAGCTAAGAAAAACCTACTACTCCTATGTTTCTCCTTTACTCTCACACTACTACCACATTCACAACACTTCTGATACAATATGTGTGGGGTTTTTTTCCTCACACTAAGCAATTCTGCACCACCAGCTGGGTGCCCTACAATTTAACTCAATTTTGACACTATCTTCCCAGATATAGCATTAGATCCCACAGGTTAGGGGCTCAGTCCCATGAGACTGCCTCCCACTAAGATGCACAAGTAGTAGGTCCGTAGGTTACCCGCAACTTATGTCTGACTTGCTACAAATTAGAGGTTCCACTGACCTTCTCCCCCTTAGATTTGATTATTTGCTAGTACATCTCACAGAAGTCAGGGAAACACTTACACTCATGCACCACATAACGACATTTCAGTCAACGACAGACCACATATACAACAGTGGTCCTTTAAGATTAGTACCATAGGTACTAGGTGTGTAGTAGGCTATACTATCTAGGTTTGTGTAAGTATACTCTGTGATGTTCGCACAATAACGAAATAGTCTAACAATGCATTTCTCAGAATGTATCCCCATTTTTAAATGACACATGACTGTACTTACATTTACCAGTCTATTAAAGGATATGATAAAGGATACGGATAAACAGCCAGATGAAGAGATACACAGTGCAAGGTCTGAGAGGGTCTCAAGTGCAGGAGCTTCTGTCCCCGTGGAATTGGGGTGCATTATCCTCCCAGGATGTGGATGTGTTCACCAACCTGGAAGCTCTCTGAACCCCATACTATTGGTTTTTTTGTGTGTGTGTGTGAGGAAGATCAGCTCTGGGCTAACATCTGCCAATCCTCCTCTTTTTTTCCTGAAGAAGACTGGCCCTGGGCTAACATCCATGCCTATCTTCCTCCACTTTATATGGGACGCCGCCACAGCATGGCCTGCCAAGCGGTGCATTGGTGCACACCCGGGATCCGAACCGGCAAACCCCGGGCCGCCGCAGCGGAGCGCACGCACTCAACTGCTTGCACCACCGGGCCAGCCCCTATTGTTTTTTTATGGAAGCTTCCTCCTGTAGGCATGATCGATTATTAACTTCATTTCCAGCGCCTGTCTCCTCTCTTGAGAACGGGAAGTGGAGCTGAAAATTCCAAGCTTCTAATCATGGCTTGGTCTTTCTGGTGACCAGTCCCATCCAGGAGCCATCCAGGAGACCACCTAGAGTCACTTCCTTAGAACAAAAGACAATCCCATCACCCAGTAAATTCCAAGGGATTTAGGAGCCCTGTGTTGGGAACTAGGGTCACAGGCCAAATATTAGAACAAAAGATACTCCTAGTGCTCTTATCACTTAGGCATTTACAAGGGTTTTAGGAGCTCTGTGCCAGGAACCCAGGGCAGAGAACAATATAAATATTTTTTCTATTATCTCACATAAGCATATAGTTGAGTCTTTTTTTTAATCTAGTCTGACAATCTCTTTGATTGGATTGTTTAATCCATTTGCATTTAATGGTATTATTGATATAGCTGGATTTACATCTGCCATTTTACTTTTTTGTTTTCTATATCTCATGTCTGTTTTTGTTCCTCTATTCTTCCTTTACTGCTTTCTTTCGTATGAAGTGAATATTTTCTAACATAGCATTTTAATTTATTTAATGAGTTTATATATGTGTGTGTACATATGTATATATATATATATATACATATCTTTCCTTGACCACACCCAGCTGTTCAAGCTCCACAAATTTCCAGCTGATTTATCTACTGTTTTCAACAAGACCCTGGGACATAAATGGCTCCACAAACTGATTCAATCAAATTTGGGTTTCCTGGAGGGGATACTTACCCAAGTCAGTGTTTGAGATTTGTTCTGACCCCAAAGGGCTCCTCCCAGCCATCTCTTTCCTTGGTTCTCTCCAGCAAACTAGCTGGCCTACAGTTAGTTCATATCTCTAATCAATCTACCAGTTTCCTCCCAGGTGCTTTTAGCAACAACCTCCACAGTTTTTGAGAATATCCTTAGGCTTCAGCTTCTCCACACTCTGTTGCAAATATAGTCAGTTCCTTTGGGAAAAGATTAGGAGCTACCTGTTTTACAGCATGCTTCTGCCTCCAGATAAGATGTTTGCACCATGCTCTGCAGCTAGGTTGGAGACAATGGTGTGCTTCTCTGAGAGACACTCCTGCTTTAAGAGCTGAGCACCTAGGGGAAAAAAGGCAGCAGCCTCAGGGCTTCTCAGCTTGCCTTACAAGCCAGGGTAAGGGTGATCAGAGCACCAATATTCTCAGCAGTGCCCTGCCCAAGGTAAAGCCTCCATCCCCACAGTAGGGATGGGGCAGAGGAAGGGAAACACCACTGCTTGGCAACGCTTGCCCAGAACTTGGCCTCAGCAACGGTAGCTGGGGCAAGATGAGAAATGTTAATGTGCTGCCCCTCCCAGGATGATAACCTCTGACTGGGACCTGCAGGAAGAAGGAGCCCTGTTTTCTTGGCTGTGCCAGTCTGGAAGAGAGTTTTTGTCTCACTAAGCTGGGAGAGGGGAGGAATGGAGTAGGTCTTGGTTCAGACAGCACAGAGTGTCACTGTTCCTACTGAGTTTGAGTAAATTTTCTGGAATAAATGTTTCTTCATTTGCTATAATCCCTAAGACCATTTCCAGAGACTTTAATTGGTTGTGTTTTTTAAATAGTTTTCATCAGTTTCACTGGGGACTGGGTCCACAGAGCTCCTCATGCTGTCATGCCAGAACTGGAACCTGGCATTATTTTGAACTTAGTTTATATATTATTCTAAGGTTGTGAAAGTATTTATAATTATCTTAATATTGTTAGGAACCAAGATTTTCCATACGAGAAAAGTAATAAATATAATCAAAGAAGTAAAAATAATCTATAATGTTAAATTTGAATATAAACATGAACTCATTTTTCTATTTAAAAATACTTATTTTATAACTCTGTCCCTTGAATAGGTCCAGAATCCATGACAACACAATAGCAATCAGAACACCTAGCACTCAAATACAACCTCTGTACCAGTTATTAAGCTACTGTCTCTCAGCTCCAAACATAGCATTCTATAATTGGCTCTGTGATGCAGCATTGGGAGTCTGCAAACATTTCTCCTGTGCCACTTGTTTCCTATTTGATTCTGCCAATACACGGCATTAGGTTTGAGGAGGGGAGAATGGACTCGCTCCTTCCTGTTTGTTTGCTTCCTTGCTGTTTCTGTCAGCATCAGCCCAGCAATGCCCTTCAGCCTGGAGGCAGCAGTCAGTAGCAGTCTCCAGATTTTTCTGCTTTTCCCAGAACTCCCACAGAGGTACCAGCACCAGCTAGGCAGTGCCTCCTCCTGGGTTCCAGCTCCACCAGGCCATTCTTTCAAGTTTCCAGGTTCTAATAACTCCCATCTCTTCTCTTTATTCCTCAGCCCTAGGAGTTGTAGCTATTTCCTGCCATTACTATCTTCTGTGTTACTTCCATTTTCTCTTTTTGCCTTTTCAGATCTCCAATACTGATGTAATTAGTTTCCTAAATCAAATTCTCTCTTATAAAAGGACTAGTGTAGGTTCTGTTTTCCCGCCTGGATTCTGACATATACAGCTTCTAAATATAATTCTCCATTTAAAAAGAATCAACATTTCTTAAAGGAACAGCTGATTATATGTCTGAGACAGAATATACACAAAATGAGCCTGGAACATCTTGTACCAGAAATCAAGGAAGCTGTCAAAAATCAATGGGTCACAGGCCAGCCCATGGCTTAGCGGTTAAGCGCGTGCGCTCGGCTACTGGCGGCCCGGGTTCAGATCCCGGGTGTGCACCGACACACCACTTCTCCAGCCATGCTGAGGCCGCATCCCACATACAGCAACTAGAAGGATGTGCACTTATGACATGCAACTATCTACTGGGGCTTTGATAGGAGGAGGAAAAAAAGGAGGAGGATTGCCAATAGATGTTAGCTCAGAGCCAGTCTTCCTCAGCAAAAAGAGGAGGATTAGCATGGATGTTAGCTCAGGGCTGATCTTCCTCAGAAAGGAAAAAAAAAATCAATGGGTCACGTCAAAAGGACTTAGAAGCCAAGAAGGGGCTCCCACTGGCATAATATGGGAACATTTAAGCAATAAAAAGAATGACTGCAACTGACTGAACACATCCAAAATATTGAATACATACATATATTATGTAAACAAACTCATAATGATACTTAAAAAAACAAATGAGAAACAGTTACTCTTCTATAACTTTAATGGAGTTTAGAGAAGAATGAAAATTAAATCTTCCGTCTTATCCTAGGAGTCTTTTTTTTAAAAAGATGGATCAATATCTTTACCTTGATTGTGGCAGTAGTCACATGACTGTAGGCATTTGTCAAAACTCACAGAACTATATCTTTAAAAAGGTAAAATTTACAGTACGTTAAATATACCATAATTTTTTAATGAAAAAAAAGAATGTACTCAATGAAGTGGTAAAAATCATATAATTTTATTGTCTTAATAAAAAAGGTTGTCTTCACTTTTTTTTCCTTTTTGGAGAAAATGGAACAAATCTAAAAATATCCCCAGTAACAATGAAAGTCTGCAGCTCATGGCCCTGCTAACGTGACACTAATTCTATGAAATAGCATTTGGTTTAACAGGAAACTGGCTGAAGCTGATCTCTGTTCTATACGTCAAGTTGCCAATTTTGTCATGTACCTAACTCTTTCTTCTTTTGGTGAGGAAGATCAGCCCTGAGCTAACATCCGTGCTAATCCTCCTCTTTTTGCTCAGGAAGACCGGCTCTGAGCTAACATCTGTTGCCAATCCTCCTCTTTTATTTTCTTCCCCAAAGCTCCAGTAGATAGTTGTATGTCATAGCTGCACATCCTTCTAGTTGCTGTATGTGGGATGCGGCCTCAGCATGGCCGAAGAAGCGGTGCATCAGTGCGCGCCCAGGATCCAAACCCGGGCCGCCAGTAGCAGAGCGGGCGCACTTAACCCCTAAGCCACGGGGTCGGCCAGTACCTAACTCTTTCTAAACTTTTTATTTGTTGTCTGAAACTAGACAAACGTGATAAAAGATGATGTAAACTAGAAAAGATAAAAGGTTTTTGCAAGGATAATAATGTGAATTAAAATTTTTATAGCAAAGGAAATTTGATTAAAATTATGCAAAAAGATAATAAATTTATTTAATTTCTTCTAAGAAGAAATACCTAAATCTCAGATGAAGGCTAGAACCAACCCCTTTCATATTTATCTTAGAATTAACTAGTTTTGTAAGAAGTGGATATATGGTTAAATTTACAAAGTGACTTACCAGCACGCATCCAAAAAATAACCCCAGCCCAAACAAATCTAACAGTAGAGGAATCTAACTTTACGGGTACTAAGTTCCATTTACAAATTTGTTTAAATTTTTCATAAGAATTAGACAAAAATTATTGGAAAAATACATTATAAATTATTTTTATAGCTACATATTCCAAAATCACTGGAAAGCAATTTATGCTCCTGTATGACCATCATCACAAAGTTTTTATTTTCAATCTCATCTGGATCTCTTCCATGCTTCTCTACAATTCCTCCCTTTCTCCTCTGTAGCACCTGTTTCAAACATATATCATATCAAATTCCCAGCTTACCCCATCCCACTTCCTTTACTCTCAGATGACCTAGCCTCCTACTTCACCAAGAGCTATAAACTCCCTCAACGTCCCTCCCCTCCAACTCCAAACTTACTTTTTCCCCCACTAGCTCGGAAGACATTTCTCAGCTCTTCTGCACTTCTTAATCTCCCTCTCCCCAAACCATATTCCACTCTTTTGTTCTCATCTTCTCAATCTACTAGGTTACTCTCTGCTTACAAACATATTCAAGCCACCTAATCCTAAAAATCCTTCCCTCAATCCTGGTTCCCAGTCAATGGACCACTTTCCCATTTACTAACAAACTTCTGGAAGTATAGTTTACACTAGTTGTCTTCTCATCCAAACCTCCCAGTCATTACTTTCCTATTATTTGAAACTCCCACCACTAAAGTCATTAACATCTCTTTAATTGGCAAATCCAACAGCTTCTTCTCAGCTCTCGTATCACTTACCTGCAAAATAACTGCGTCCTTGTTTGGTTGCATCACATGACTTTCCTGATTTTCCTCCTGTCTTTCTGAGTCTTCTCTCTCATTGTCTTCTTTTGGACCCTCTTTCTCTGCCACCTATTTTAGACTCTCAAAGATCTCCCCTGGCAACATCACCCAGTTTGGTAATGCAGTTATGCTTCTATTTGATGACTCTCAATCTCCAGCCCCCATCTCCCTCCTGAGCCCAACATCTATTGTTTTTGTTTTTTTGTGTGTGAGGAAGATCAGCCTTGAGCTAACATCCGATGCCAATCCTCCTCTTTTTTTGCTGAGGAAGATTGGCCCTGGGCTAACATCCATGCCCATCTTCCTCCACTCTATTATGGGACGCCGCCACAGCATGGCTTGACAAGCGGTGCGTTGGTGCGCGCCCGGGATCCCAACCAGCGAACCCCGGGCCACCACAGTGGAGTGCGCGCACTTAACCGCTGTGCCACCTGGCCAGCCCCAACCCACAGCTATTGTTTTGCTCCTACAAAAAACAACTCCTAGATGCTACAAAGACTAAACTTCAACACCAAAAAACAAAAACAGAAAATCACAAATTTCTCTCTAATCACTTGCAGACATTGCATCCAGAGCTTGCACATTGTAACCACTTGTGACTAACTTGGCTTCCAGCAGAAATGAACTGAAAGCTGTACATAAACCCTTACCAAGTCTTTGTATTTCGTATTTTTTTAAGCTCCTCTATTAACGAATCACTAGTTCTTTTGGTACAAAACTAAACCGTATCTTGCCCAAAACACCTGTTCCTCTTCTTTTTTAATTCCTACGAAATCTTTATTCCTATGAAATACTAAAACCTCAGGAGCACCTTCTGTTTCTCCTGCATCCCTCACTTCCAATTGATATATACCTTTGAAAATGTCTTTCAAATCTATGCAACTTGTATTGAAATGCATCCAAAAAAAAAGATAAGAGAGATGTAATAAAGCAAATACAATAAATGCTAATTACAGAATCTAGGTGGTATTCACTGTAGAATTCTTTCAACTCTTCTGTTTGTTTAAAAATTTTTACAATAAAATCTTGAAAAAACCCTGTCTACAATCAGACACTGTTCAAATGCATGCCCTTTTACTCTCTTCTGAACTACCCTGGGGGCCTAAGTGAGCTCTCTGTCCCCCATTCCTTCCCGTTGTAATCATCCTCCAAGACGGCTCCCAATGATCCCTGCCTCCTGGTGTTCACACCCTTGTGAAGTTGCCTCTGACACTGTACCAGAGTTGGTCTCTATGACCAATAGTATACAGCAGAAGTGATGGTATATCACTTGTGAGATTAGGTTGTAAAAGACCGCGGCTTGAGGCTACCATCTCAGCTCGTGAGCTCGCACTCTCCGTCTCTCTCTCTCTCTCTCATGACTTATTCTGAGGGAACATGTAAATCACCTGGGATCTTGTTAAAATGCACATTCTGGTTTGGTAGGTCTGGGGCATTTCCAGCAAGCTCCTAGGTGATGCAGATGCTGCTAGTTCAGGGATCAAACTACAGTGCTGCAAGTATAGCTAACAAGGTAAGAAAAGAAAGAAAACAAGGAGCAGTAGATTTCCATTTTTTTCCCTGCCATATTTCTGTATTTTAATACAGTCAAATCTTTGTAGTGGTTCAGTGCAACATCACCCTAATATATTCAATTCTATAGAGCAGTGCTTCTCAAACGTGCATGTGCATATGAATCACCTGGGGAATTTATCAAACTTCAGCGGTAAGTCTGGAGCAGGAAATCCTGAGTCTACATTTCTAACAACCTCCAAATGACACTGAAACCTCTGGTCCATGGACCACACTTTTTGAGTAGCCAGGTTTTTTAGTTGTTGTTGAGGAAGACTCGCCCTGAGCTAACATCCATGCCAATCTTCCTCTATTTTTCAGTATGTGGGCTGCCAGCAGAGCATGGCTAACAGAGCAATGTAGGTCCATGCCGGAACGGAACATAACCACTAGACAACCTGGGCCACCTTGAGTAGTAAGGCTTTAAAAGGCTCCTATACCCTTTTTTTTTTAGTTTGACATATCTGATTATATAAAAATGTAAAAAATATGTCAAAAACCACAATAAAGTTAAAAAAAACAACAAATTTGGGGAAAAAAATTTGCCACATCTGTGACGACATGCACATCTTTTGCATTAATTTTCTGCTGCTGCATAAGACATTACCATCCTATACTTTTCAAGTTTCAGAAACATCAACCTGAAAGATAAACTCTTGGGATGGTTTACAAAGGCCCATTACACATTCTAGCTTTATCTCCAACTACTACAGCACCGACACCCACTCTATATGCACACCTACACTCAACCATACCTTACAACTCCCTGCATAATACTAAAATCTTATCTTCTCTAACCTTACCCCAAAAACACACTTTTGTTTTAATAATACAGCAAGCCCAAGTAGAAGTCATCAGTTTAACGGTCCTCTCCTCTTTCCCTTCAACTGACCTTCGGTCTAGTTTGCTACTTATAGGCCAAGCATTTTATCACTCTACTCCCCCATGGCCTACTTCTTCCAGATTTAGACAGAGAAAATATGGACCTTTCTTCACAATTAAACTTTTATTACTACATGTTTTTTCTCATGCAATTTTTTAAAGATATAACTAACAAACCATGAAACTCACCCTTTTAAAAGTGTACAATTCAATGGTTTTTAGTATATTCAAAATTGTGCAATCATCACCACTACCTAATTCCAGAATATTTTCATCATCCCCAAAAGAAATCCCATACTCTTTATTTATCATCCCCAACATCCCTAATGCCCCAGCCCCTGGCAACCACTAATCTTTCTTTCTACAGATTTGCCTATTCTGGACATTTCATATAAATAATATGTGGTCTTTGTGACTGGCTTCGTTCATGCAGCATGATGTTTTCAAGGTTTTTCCAGGTTGCAGAATGTATCAGCACTTCATTCCTTTCTACAGCTAAATAATTTCATTCTACGAATATACCATATTTTATCTATTCATCAATTGATGGACATTTGGGTTATTTCCTTTTTTGGCTGTTATGAATAAAGCTGCTATGAACATGCGTACACAAGTTTTTATGTGGACATATGTTTTTAGTCTTCTTGGTTATATATCTAGGAGCAGACTTGCTAAGTAATATGTTAACTCTATGCTTAATGTTTTGAGGAATTGCCAAACTACTTTCCAAAGCATTGAACCATTTTACATCCTCACCAGCAACGTATGGGAATTTCACTACTATATTTTCAACCAATGAGGATGTTATAATTCCCGAACGAAAAAAGAGGTGTGCCCCTCACCATATAACAATAATTCTCTACTAGGAATACCGCATTAACAAAACAGAAGTGTATTTCCGGCAGGAAAAAAATGTTATAGGGTCGGAGTATATTGAGCAAGTGAGTTAACCTCTTAGTGCCAACGGTTCTTTAATCGTAAAATAGGGACGCTGCAATGACATTTACGTTACAGTCGCCTTGAAATTAAATAAAACAATCCAGGTAAAGGTGCTTTGATTGGTGCGTAAAGGTGACTGATTATGCGTGATTCAGTCCTGGGCAAAGCATTAAGGGCAAAGGGCTAAATGCTCAGCTTCCTCCCCTTCCTTCGTGTTCCTTATCCGCGGGAGGGGTTCTGAGTGACGGCGGGGGCTGCAGCCACCTCCCTTCTCGGGGAGAGCCGGCCTGATGATCCACGCAGGATAAATTGTTAGAGCTCGAAAAGCAGAGCCAGGTCCCCCCAGCCCAACATCCTTCCAAGGCGAGAGATTCCGCATCCTGCTACTTAGCTTAGCAAGTCAGCGCAGGATTTTTTCCTTTTTTAACGGTAATAGACACATTTATTATGGTCGCAGCAGAGAGGAGGGGCAAAGAGAGCACAAGCATATTCTGCCACCCACGATCCCAGTCTGTCTCTCCAACCCCTTCATAAGGAAAACAAATATGAAACCCGATCCATTACGAACTCTGGAGGTGTATCAATCGCAAGGGTCCTCACCTCCCCAAATTCCCCTATCGGATCTCCCCTGGGAGAGGGCGCAAAGCTTACCTGGTGGCTTCCTCCAGCTCGCCCCGGCTCCGGCCAGGCGCCTCCAGAGGGATAGTAGCCATCGCTTCCTCCGCAGTCTCCCGGCCAGGTGGTCTCAGCCGGGCCGCCCCCGCGCACCCGCCAGGAAATGGGAGGCTGGGGAGGTTCAGGGCGAGGAGGATATAAGGGCGGAGGTGGGTGCACGGGCACATCTCCACCCCCAGGTCCGTAGTAGCGGCCATAAGACGGACCGTCACTGGGGCCGTACCCCGAGCGCCTCAAGGCCGACATGGGCTCCACTGCCCCGAAGCGCTTCCCGCCCCCCACGGCCGGCCCATTGCGCAGGCGCCTGCGGGCGGGAGGGACTGGACAACAGTGAGGGGGGTCGGCCGACAACAGCCAATCCGAGGCCCCGTCCCGCCCCTTCGGCTGCCGAGTCCTGAGAGTGAAGGGAACGAGGTCGGTGAGTCTGGGGTCTAGGAAGCGGGAAAATGAGGGGCGGCGCCGTGTTCCTTAAAAGAGAGAATAAATTTTCGCACCATCTATCCAACCTAAATTCCTCCTTTTCTCAACAGGGATGGAGAAAGGGTGTCCCAGGACCGCCCGACGGTCCCGCCTCTTCCTGAGGACCGGCACGTGATGCCGGAAGTGGGTGGGGGTAATATGGAGGAGTTTCCGGCAGGCCCCGGCGGCTGAAAGCCGGGGCAGAAGTGCTGGTGCTGGTCAGGGTTCGTGTCCCGGTCCCGCCCAGGCAGCGACTGCGGTAGGAAGAAGGAGGTGTTGCACGCGCTGGCCCGCCGCCGCTATACATTGCAGCCTTATCTCAGCTCAAAATGAACTATATGCCCGGCACCGCCAGCCTCATCGAGGACATCGACAGTGAGTAGCCTGTCTCCTCCGGGTGAAGTCTGGGAGTCTGGGGTGAGACCCTTCCTCCCGGGCAGGTGCCTCTTCGGAGGGAGCTCGTAGAATGAGTCTGGGGCTGGGGGGACAGTGTGGTTTCAGCACAGCTCTGGATGTTCGGCGTTGACATCCTCCACGGGATGGAGGAGCCACGGGACACACCGTTTGGCCACCTCCTAGCCTACTATGTCTGTCATGCCCCTCGCAGCCTCCGCCAGTCCCCGGTCTGGTGAGGCACAAGCTGTAGAATTCATTCCGGCTTCCGAAGGACGCGGCTGCTGAGGCCCAAATACGCAAGTTGCGCCTCCCGCCCCCGTCCACTTTCTTGCACCTGCGGTATTTCGAAGTACCAGATTGTTACGGGTGGATGGATGAGAATACTTAGAGAAAGGATTCACCAAGAAACGAAAATAGTCAGACAACAGCAATTGGACTTAATTGCAGTAAACATAGGCTTTATGCTGTGTGGCCATTTGCAATCTTCTTTCACAGTGAGGGTCTTGAGCACGTTCAGGTTATGGTGGTAGAGACCGCTACCAGACAAGATCTTGACTTTTCTGGCAAGGCTGAGTCACCTCAAACTTCTTTTCTTCTGTTAGACAATTTTCTTTTGCTTTTACTGAGAAGACCTCCCTTATTGTTAGTCATTGTCTTGAAGAGGAGCTCAGTCCTGTAAAAAGAGGAGCCACTTAGGGTTGTCCTGTCTTTCCTTTTTCTAAGCTCTCATCTGTGAATTATTCCTCAAGCAACATTTTTTAAATCGTTTTAATTGTGTGATCTGTCTCATTAACTTGTGATTGCTGCCAAATGGTTTACATACAATTCCAAACAAGTTACAGCTATATCTACAGTTAGTATGTATGCAAATTGAAGAGTAACTCTATGATGAAATTCTCTTTTTATCGTTGTCTGAAATCATTTTTTTTAAATCCAAATTAGTGATTTACCTATTGAAGGAAAATTTAATGTAAACTGGACCAAATTCATATATAAGTAACCACTGTACTGTGTCTGCATTGTGTAAGCCTATCTGTATTGTGTAATGAAATCTTCAATTTTAGTTGCATGAGAATGCCCTTTTGCCCTCACCTCTCTTGTTATATATCTGAATTATTCGAGGCCCCTAACACATTCTGCCATTTTACTAAAAATAATTTTTATTCTCAAGTCCTCTAACCCCTTCTTTGTAGGTTCCAAGCCCCCTCCTTTACTGAAAAGTTTGAAGCCATTTCGTATGCCCCTTTCACTGCCTCCTTCACACACGCACACTTTCCTCCACTCTCCTCTGTCTTTCTGTATTTTCACCCATCCTCTCATTTGAATAGGAAGTATTCCTCCCTTTCAGTTTGTGTCTTTTATTATCCTTTCCTCCCACTGCTTCTGGAACTTTCTTCTATTGATATCCTTTTTTTCTCATATGTCCTCTCTTTCTCCGCCTGTATCCTTCCCTTCATGTATGTTCTTGTCTATCCAACTGAATTTTTTTCTCAGTTGTGTCTCCCCATCAAACTCCCGTCCCTTTTTCTATATGTTTACCCACAAACCTCTTGAGTCACCTCCATTTTGTCTCTACTTCCTGACCACCTGCCATAGACCACCTGTATTACCCCTGAAATCTGAATTTTGTTGTCAACACATCACTGAAGCTGCATTATTAAAAGGCATCAGTTTGATGTACTCTTCTGAGCTCTTCCTGCCCCTCTGCAGCATTGTGATACTATTACCACTGGATTCTTAATTCTCTTCTCTTGATTTCTCCAACAATGGTCCTTACTCATTTTCTTACCTCTCCGACTATTACTCTTCCCTAAAATAGATGGTCTCGGGTTTCATCTTTGGCCAGCTTCTTTCTTTAAATCTCTGGGGAATCTCCTGGACTTAAATAGTTTTATATTAGCTCTTTGTGGACTTATCCAACATTGCTCTAATTCTGACCTCTTTGGCATTCCAGTCTTACATTTCCAGCTGCCTATTGACTTGTCTACATAGGTGTCCTGGTAGCACCTCAGAATCACCAACAGCTAATAATCTTCCAGCCTGAGCTTGCTTCTTTTACTCCCAACTTCCCTAAATGGTCCTCCCTGTCATGGGACTCAAAATTCATACATCTTCTTTACCTCATCTCTTTAGCACCCCACTCTCTCACACATACCCACGTATACAAACTCAATTAGTTGACAAGTCCCATCACTTATAACTGCACAGTCTCAGTCATCTCATCCTCTCCCTTCCCATCTCTACCTTGGTTCAGGTCTCTTCTTCACGTCTCAGACTCTGGGAGTAGCCTTCTAAGTGCTCTCCCTTTCCTACCAGTTCAATCTTCAATGTTTTCTTATTCCCTATGATGTCAAATCCAAACTCAGCGTGCTCCCAGGACTTTTCTGACTTTGTCTCCTGTTATTTCCCTTCACACCCTCAACTTTTAGCCAAACATTGATACATAACCATTTTTTTTCTCCTTTCTAAATTACAGATTTCCCTCCCCTTCCCCTTCCCTGTCACTCTTCCCACGGCCAAAACTTATCTACCTTTCAAGGTCCAACTCAGATACTTCCTCCAGCTAGGTATAGTTTCTCTCAGTCTCATGTAATTAAGATTTGCTTTCTTGTGGCTCTTAATTATAGCCCAAGGAAGACTAAATTCCTTCAGGGAAGAATCAGTGTCTTGTTTCTCTGGTCTGCATCTAGAAAGTACTTTATGCATGGTATTAAAGAAATGAATGAATGAATTTTGCTAGCTATTCTAGTGACTGGCTTTTTGTCATTCTTCAGTATCAGCTCAGAGTCACCTCTTCAGAGAGGTTTTCCCTAGCCATCTCTCTTCTGTAGCTACTTCCCCTGTCTCTTCATACTGTCTTGCTATCTTGTTTATTATTGCGTTTTACTAATCACAATAGCTCATTTTTTATTTGTTTGCCTTCCTTCACCAGGAATATAAGTTCATAAAGTTGGTGACTTTCTGAGTCTTATTCTCTGCTGTACGTCTACGCCCCAGAACAGCACATAGTTCTCAATAAATATTATTGAATTTTTGCTCTAACTTATTATCAGCATCCTTATTTGACATGTCCGAGGCATTGTTTTTATTTAAAACCTTCCCTGATTCTAAAGTGTTAAATGGAACCTCTTCTAAGTTGAGGTGAAAATAATTCTAGAATTAAGATCATAAAGATTATCTAGACTAAATGTCTCAATTTGCAGATATAGAAACTGACATGACACTGAGAGGATTTAACTGTCAAGCATCAGCGTCTAGAGCCAGTCAGTCAGGCTTCTGACTGCTCAGCCAGGCCTTTTCCCACTGTGCGACACTGCTCTGATTCTTGTCACCACTGATCTTCTAAACCCAGAGCTGTCTTGGTCCTCCCTCTAATTTCCCAATGAACTTCTCTATAAATACATTAGAAGGGGAAGTAATAGAGCTTAAACTGCTATTACCTTTATTTTTGTTGTTACCCTGTAAACTCACTGAAGGTGTTTTTTAAAGATCTTTTTTCCTCTTCCCAGAAAAGCATTTGGTCCTGCTTCGAGATGGAAGGACACTTATAGGCTTTTTAAGAAGCATTGATCAATTTGGTATGTATTAGTTACGGACTTCTCTTATACTCTGGATAATGAGGGCTGCCCATTGTTTTTTTGTGTTATTTCATATTGAAATTTATTTATCTGCAACTTTTTCACGTGTCTGGCATAATGGAATACTGTTTTGAGTCATTACATCATTGTTTTCTAAATTATGATTAGGTGGTTCAATAGCTTGTATTCATAAGCTTGTATTTCTAAAACTGGTTTTCACTAGAACATAGGATTACAGTGTTTTGGCCTATTTTATTTTCCCCACTAGAGGGAGCCAGATGATAGACATAAACTCAGTCCACTGAAAAGGTTGCTAATTTTATGTTGGCTTGGGTGTAACTACTCTTCAAAGCACTTCCTGCACTGAAGGTAATCCCTCCCTGTCCGATGAAAATGTGGTAGGAGGCATTTCCTGAAGCTTTTGAGGGACCTCAATATTAAGCTCAAGATACTACACTTAGGGATACATTAGACTCAAGAGTCTCCATCTCTGTTTTGTATCCACCATTTTTCTAAAGAGATCTGTATTTGCTTCTGTTTCAAGGAACTTCGCAGTTCATATCAACATTTGCTGGACATCTGCTAGATCAGTGAATTTCAGCATGAGGAAAAACAACATAATTGAAATACTTGTAAGAATGATAGAAGATAAGAGCATAGATATCTGCTTTTCTTCAAATAAGACAATACCAATTAAAAAAAGAAAAATAATTATTCTTAACAGATTGAAGTTCTAAATTTTAAGTCAAATTCATCAGACTACTTTGAGGGAAAAGTAGTAAATACTGACTTTTTACTCTCAGATTACCAGGTATGGTTATCTGACACAGTGGAAAAATAGGTTATTGCTGTATCATAATCCATGGATACCTGCATTGGGTTAAGTGAATCTTAAGTACTGAAACAAAGTTAAATCTTTGGTAAATCACATACACATACCCATACAACATAAAAACACTGTTTACTTCTAAAAAATCAGAGTTTTAATCTCTGCAGCTCTAGGTTTTAGAGTCTTCTTAGTGCCCTACTTATTTATGTTTTTTTATAGCCATGTTGATATTAGCAATTAACTGATAAAGGAATTTAATTTTCTTAACTTATTCCCACCATCATCCATGTATTAATGCAACATAATTCCAAATACTCTCTCAGTTTGTAATTGTTTTAAAGTCTCCTACGTGCTATGTCTTGATGAAATAAGAGAAGATTGTTTGAAATTTTAGCTTTTCCCAGAATTAGAAAGTTTGGAAATCATGTTTAGCTAAATCTTTTATACTCAAAATAACTGATTGATTGAGTTATGGACCTTTACCCAATAATTTAAACTAAATATCTTTGTTTCTTCCCTATACACTTATAGCTAACTTAGTGCTACATCAGACTGTGGAGCGTATTCATGTGGGCAAAAAATACGGTGATATTCCTCGAGGGATTTTTGTGGTCAGAGGAGAAAATGTGGTCCTACTAGGAGAAATAGTAAGTGAAAACTGTTAAGCTGCTCTGGGTCTTAATAATCATGCTAGTTAGGTTTCTTTTTGTCTTTTCAAGAAGGAAAAATTATATTTTCCACATTTCACCCAGCTTCTCACAGGAAACCGCCAAAGTAGCTTAGGAAAGCTACAGAGAATAATTAACTTTGTTTCAGTGCCTCTTGGCATTTTAAAGATTTTGATCCCATTAGCAGCAAAATATCATTGATTTTACCTGATACCATAAAAAGTATCATCCTATACAAATGTGTTCATTAATATATTATTTCTGTTACCTATACAGCAGAAAATTGAAAAACTTGATACCTATCAAGAGAAGAATAATTCAGTAAAGTATAGTTTATATACATTGGAATATTTTGCAGTCATTTAGACAACAATTACAAGTAGTTTTTCATGACATAAGGTGTTTGGGCAGTGTTTGGGCAGGGGAAAGACACATTGCATGTACAATGTGATATCCATGTTTTTAAAGGGGGGAAGGGGAAAGAATGGCTGTAGGAGAAGCCTTTCTATTAACTCTTCTGAGAATGGAGCTCAGCTTCACCTGGATCCTTAGTTCACAGCCGAGGAGGAGGTACCTGTGTATCTGTGCCAGGAAGACCAGCTGGCAGGTGAAAAGTTAAATCTTCTAAAATGTTGTTACTGTAGGTCTGTGTGTGTGTGTGTGTGTGTGTGTGTACATACATACACACAACCATACATACACACATATGTGTACATATATACATACACAACTATTAGAAAACTATTTTATATATATAAAACTATTAGAAGTACTCAGACATTTTTAAAAGAAGATAAAACTTGATTTCATGTTTTACATGAAACATTTATTTAAAAAGAGAAGTACCTTATTTAAAACCTTTGACTTCATCCTGATTATTGCTTGCTTCTGATTATTCGGTTTGCCAGGAAAATAAAAAAAAAAAAACTGTGGCGTTTGCTTAATTTTATCTTTTTGTATTTTGTTTTTAAATTTTTCAATAATGTTTCCCAGTACTTGGCCACATCTTAAGTCATGTTTACAGAAGTCTTTGGAGTGGAGTGGTTTGGTCCATAGCCATTTTTTAACAGTAAGCCATTTGAGACAGTAAGGAGATAATTCTGCCAGGGTCAGCTTGGTGCAGAGACTCATGCTGAAATGGTTAGCTAGAAATGACTAATTAATACTATCAGTACTACCCAAGTGGTGCTATGAAATGTATCAAATATCTTTTTCTAATTTTTAAAATATTTTTGTGGTTGATATTTTTGGTTCACTTTATCATTTCTTGCATATTTAAGCAGCAGCAGTTGTCATCTCCTTGTATTATGTAAACGTTGAAATAAAGCGCTATAGAACCCACGGGTGTGGGAGACTCAGGGTAGGAAAGGACTGTAAAGTGGTCTGCCAGCATATTAAGAGGGGCTAACCCGTCTCTGGACAGTAGGATTATGAGTGATTATTTTTTCCTTTTTTTATAGTTTTCTGAATTTAATTTTAAAAGAGGAAACGTATTACTTTGCTATCAGGGGAAAAGATTTAAGTTAAAATATTTACATATGCTCTGCTTTGGTTTTATAGTAGCAAACATCACAGAAATGTCTTCCGTGCCAGTTACATTGGCACAAATGTGCCCCTATGTAGATAGATGTGTATGGGAGGAGAAGTGGTGAACTTGTGTTTGTTCTTGAAGACTCATTGTTTCCTAGGAGCTCTTTTGTGAGAAAAGTGCTCTTTTTTATATGTTATGGTTTGGATGCTGCAGAATTTTTACAGCGGTATCACTGAAGAAATATGGTTTGGGAATGCTTACATGGTTATATGAATCAGTAGTCAGTTTGAAGAAATTAAGTACCAACCCTAGGGACACTCATACCCAGAAACCATATAGATTCTGCAAACATTCCTTTGCTTAAGAATTCCTGGATTCTGCTTCAAAGGTGATGATGCACACAGCCTAAAGTAATAAGACTGGTTGTTGGGAAGCAGCATAACCACATGAACAGCTCAATGAATAACACTGAAAAGTCCAAGAGGCTTTTCTAAGCCTCTAAGCTAAGAACATTATCTTCTCTTCAGCTGCTACCCATGGGTTATGAGGGCAGGTTACACTTGATAATATATATTTTGCTGGGTGCAGTTAACATTTGACCCAGGGCAGGGCTTGCTTATGTAATTTGTGTGGCTTTCATTCTGATCTCTCTGGTGAGAGTCCTCCATCTGATAGTCACGGCCTGTGGGTTCTGAGGCCTTGGCAGTGGAGATGATTACCCAGTGGTAGGCTGGAACATCTGGAGAGTTTGCGTATGTGTCATGCTTTCCCAGAGTTTTATGATTGAAAGTTGTAGAGGAGGATGAGAAATAAGAATACCCTGTCTGTGTAGGCTTTCTGTGTTACAAAAACATAGAATAATACCTGTATGTTCATGTTAAGGAGAGTAGTAAACTCAATCTATAGATAGTAAGATACTTTTATAGTAAGGTTCTGCATTAAAAGATTAGTTATGAAATGTTTATAAGGTGTTCAAAAATAAAAACACTAAGCATATGATGCCATATTAAGTGAAAAAAATTACAGTCAATATTTGCATTGAGGGGGATTTTTTGGAAGGATATTCACACAAATGTTATCCCTCCATACTGGAATTGTGGATAATTAAAAAATTTTTTCTGCTTGTCTGTTTTCTAAATTTCATAAAATGAGCATGTATTTTTTAAATAAGTGAAAAAATAATTCTTTTATCAAGCAAAACAATTTTTAATTAAAATAGTGGGGGCCGGCCTAGTGGCATAGCGGTTAAGTTCGCACATTCCACTTCGGCGGCCCAAGGTTCGCCGGTTTGGATCCTGGGCACAGACCTACTCACCGCTCATCAAGCCATGCTGAGGCGGCATCCCACATAGAAGACCTACAACTCTACAATTATGATACACAACTGTGTACTGGGGCTTTGGGGGGAAAAAACAGAAAAAGAGGAAGATTGGCAACAGATGTTAGTGCAGAGCCAGTCTTCCTCAAAATAAATAAATAAAATAGTGGAGAAATACATTGGGGCCAAACTGGTTTAGTAATCTGACTGGTCTGCTCAGGTTTTCTCTAGAAAACTTGTTGCCCTAGAGGAGAAAGGAGTCTTGTGTTATAATTTAAAGACTCCTAGTTAATGCATCAGAGGGACAGTTTGTTGCCTTTGTGGGGGGAGGGTGCTGCTGCTTTGAGTCAGTATTCTCTTACCTTCTTAATGAGCAACCCCTGGAAATTAAGCTGACTTTGATGATGTAAAAATACAAAACTTATCTAAAGCCATCTTGGCCTCAGTAACTTCTCCCTCGGATTCTCTGAGGTTGGGGAGATGGCTGTTTATAAGAAGCCCTAATATTTTTTTAAAAGAAAAGTAGTCCTTGACTAATGTAGGACTTGAGATAGCCTAAAGCTTTGTTATTACACACGGCGATACTGTTCCCTATTACCACATTCATATAAGCATGCATGTAGTATGTATGTAGTATGTAGTAGTGGGTATGTGGTGTAGTGGTGTTGCTTGCTAGCCATTTCTTTGTAAAATGTCTCTGTCCCTAGGAGAAGGCTATGAGCCCTGTCACAGGTATGAAAAATAACCCGAGTGTGATAGAGGAATCCATTTGCCTTTAGATCTGTAATGTGTTCTATTCTTGGTCATCAGCTGAAGTTTTTCGAACCTGCTTGTTTTGTAGGACTTGGAAAAGGAGAGTGATACACCCCTCCAGCAAGTGTCCATTGAAGAAATCCTAGAAGAACAAAGGGTGGAACAGCAGACCAAGCTGGAAGCCGAGAAGCTGAAAGTTCAGGCTCTTAAGGATCGAGGTCTCTCTATTCCTCGAGCAGATACTCTGGATGAGTATTAAGTCTTTTGCTCAGAGGCTGTTGCTCTTGGGGAGCAGGGGCTGTTACTGAATGAAAGTGACATCCTGGTCACCTCACATGTAGAGACTGCAGAGTTTTGAAAAATCATTTTTATTTTGAATTCTTTCACATATGCAACATGAAGAAATCAGGTGGCTTTTTTTCCCCTTTTTAATAACAAAAGCATTGTTTAAAGAAACGGTGGTATGGACTCCTTTCACACCTCACTGTGGAGCCAGCAGCTACTTCTTCATATTGCTCTTCTCGTTCCAAATTAGAGTTTACAGGAGACGTTCTTCATTTACTTGTAAATAAAATATGAATCTCAAAACTGTCATGTTATTTCCCAAGTTTGAGTTGCCTCCAGTGAATAAAGAAAATTAAGTTTCTGCTCTCAAAGATATAAGCAGTCCATACGCTGGGATTTCCCGCTTCTGTCACAGTTCCAAGTTGCTAGTTACTTATAAAGGAATATTTTCATGCTAAATGTCTTGAGAGTCCTCCCTTCTCCCCTTGGCATGTCTTTATCTGATAAAACAAATTTTCAGGCTTGAGATCCTGCTTCACCAACAGCTGTTCCAAACTACGTTCCCATGAGATCCACCATTTTACTAAGGTGATTTTTTTCTCTAAATCTTCTGTTAATTCAGTTAGGTTTTCTAGTACTTTGGATTGAGTCTTGAGCCTCTTATGCTATCATCAAAAAGGAGCACAAATAAAATGGGGTTTCAGTGACTGATACATCTAGGTTATTCTTGGTCAACATGTATCTCAGCTGATAACCCACTGTGATGCCACTTTTCTGGTATGATGTTGGTTGCATAGTACATGTAACAGACTGTACGTTAAGAGAGTACAGTGTGGTTTAATGGACAATGTACTGAACTAGGAGTGGGAAGACATGGGTTAAAATTCTGACTTTGTTCTCTCTAGCACCGTGGGCTTGAGCAAGTCAGTTATCCTCTCTGATTCTCATTTTTTTAACTGTAGAATTATTCCAGATACTGACTTTTTATAGTCTGTTGAGCAAAGACATCCTTTTCTTAAGATATTTATATCTAATTCCCATGTCTGAATTATTTTATAGTATTAAATATACTTAACATTTTATGAGCTCAGGTTTTTTAATTTTTTTTATAAGATGCATTTTATTTTTTATTTATTTTATTTTTTAAAATTTACCATCTTAACCATTTATTTATTTGTGAGGAAGATCAGCCCGGAGCTAACATCCATGCCAGTCCTCCTCTTTTTGCCGAGGAAGAATGGCCCTGAGCTAACATCCGTGCCCATCTTCCTCCACTTTATATTGGACACAGCCACAGCATGGTCTGACAAGCGGTGCGTCGGTGCACGCCCGGGATCCGAACCCGGGCCGCCAGCAGCGGAGCGCATGCACTTAGCCACTATGCCACGGGGCTGGCCCCTCAGGTGTTTTTAAAACTGCCCAAAATCCCTATAAACCATTTGACTGCTGGGCTATTCATCATTGGGTTGTTTTTAAAGTAGATAATTTGTGAAGAAATAGTTGGACTTAATGATTTATCTGGTGTGTTTTGCCTTTCATCTTACTGTTTTAATAGCCAGAATTTGATAATATCTCCCCACACAAAGGGAAAAAATCCATCACCAACTTTTGAAAAACAGAGCTATCTTCACCTAACTACTAGAAGATATTCTTGGAGGGTCAGCAGAATTACAGCATCTGTTTTTCTGAGCACCACTGTTTCAGAACATCTGACACCTTCAAGAGATTTGGATTCACTATAGTTATCTTGCTTTTTTCAGCCTCCTTCAAAGGGAACTCCAAATGTAATAACAAGAGTTATGATTTATTCTTATGTTAACAAAGAGGAAAAGGGACTTAACTTCCACAATAGGTCAAGAATTTCCAAGCCATAGCAAGGTTTTGATCATTGCTTTCAGACCTTTGTCACACAGACAGCCGCTAAGAACTGGACCTAGGGCCGGCCCCGTGGCTTAGCGGTTAAGTGCGCGCGCTCCGCTACTGGCGGCCCAGGTTCAGATCCCGGGCAAGCACCGACACACCGCTCCTCCGGCCATGCTGAGGCCGCATCCCACATACAGCAACTAGAAGGATGTGCAACTGACATACAACTATCTATTGGGGCTTTGGGGAAAAAAAGGAGGAGGATTGGCAATAGATGTTAGCTCAGAGCCGGTCTTCCTCAGCAAAAAGAGGAGGATTAGCATGGCTGATCTCCCTCACACAAAAAAAGAAGAACTGGACCTGAAGACTGAGACTAGACTACGTGCTTCCTTCCTCTGAGTCTCGAGGCTGTTCTCTCAGCTTACCCGCAGCTCTGCCCAGCCCAGGCGTTTTGCAGTTACTGAAATCTGGTGCTTTTTTACTGGACCACTGCTGGTACCCTCTTCTCTTATTATTAGACTTCATATTCAACCTCAATTCATACCTTTGTTTTATCTTACAGTTTCTTCCAATAGTGGTTCTCATGAGGCTGCTTTCAAGGGACAGATAACGAAGATGAACCGCAGCCCCTTTGCTGATCATCTTTATTCTGGTGTACTTGAGTGCAGCGGCATATCTCTTGCTCTTCCAGCTGTACTGTTTCTCCTTCCTTGGCCCTTGACCTTACGTTGCTCGCTCTTAGCTAAGTTTATCTGCTCCCCTCGCCCCTCTGATAAACTCCCAACAGGCCCTGAATACTTAGTAGAGCCAGACACCCTTGTATTGTCCTCTGTGGAGGGCTTCTCAGGGAAGCCGTGTCAGTGTAAACCCCAGAGGTACTACACTGAGGTGAAGGCTGGAAAAGGGTCTCATTTTGCTCACAAGAGTATGGGCTGACAGGCTCAGGCAGAGCATAGTACAGATGGCAGATGGCGTGAGCAGGCAGAGCAGGCACACCAGGCAACTGCTGTGGGCAGTTCCCAGCCTCTAGTCTCAGAGCCATACATGAGATAGACGGCAGCACTGCACAGCTCAAGAAATGGATCTCGGGAATTGTACCTGGCAAGAAATATTAGGCAGTTAACGAACTGTTCCACACTCCCTGCCCCACAAAAAAGAAATTATACGTATGTACACATGTGTATGTGTGTACATACCATGGGCCATTTTATCTCCCTCCAAAAGTCATGCTAGGAGATCAGCTCCATCCAACTTCCTTTCCCCCTAGGAACCAGCATTCCCAGTTAGCTATCAAGAAGGCATTCTCATTGTAGATGTTGCCGGCCGATGCTCTAATGCTGAACCAACCCTCCAGCTTTAAGCTAAAACCAACCCTGCTCATAATCAAGGAAAGAAGAACAGGGGACAGTCTAGTCTGAGCCGTCACCTTGGAGTTAATGTGAGCTGAACAGGAATGTCATCTGTGATACAAGCTCACATGCACACGTGCTCTACCAACGCAACTGACGACTCAAGATCACCCCCAACCTGTTAGGACTACACTAAATCCTAGAGAGGTAAGGTTTTTTCCAGTGAGGCTGAACATGATCAACCTAGTTTAAACTCAGGTTGCAATCTAGGTCTTGAAATGAATTTAGTTGATTATAACCAGCATTTTTTTTTTAACTTGGAATAGAAAATAGAGTGCATCACATATAATAAAATTAGGTTGTGTGTGAAACTTGTTATATGCATGTACACAGATATTGGCAATATAAAATATGTTACTGTGGATAGCTGTCAGAAACATTTGAAAAACACTCCATTAGTTTTTAGTAAATTTTTATATGTTTATTGCAAGTAGGAAAAAAAAGTACATGTCCATTCCCCATCTTTCATCTCAACCCCTGAAAATCACCTGTGCCCTGGATGGGGCTGGAATTTGCTATTCTCTGTGCTTAGAACCTAAACACCTGCCCCAGATATTGGCATGAATCCTTCCCTCACAATCTTCAGACCTCTGCTCAGATTTCACCTTCCGTAACTACCTCTTTTAAATAGCACCCCTCTCCCTCCTCCCACCTATTTCTTTTCCAGATTTTTCACCATAGCAATATCACAATCTGACGTAAATTTTACTTGTTTACTATCTGCTCCACTCCCCTACTACAATGTAAACCCTTAAGCACAGGATTTTTGTCTGCCATGTTCACCACTGTATTCACACATCTAGAATGATGCCTGGTATGTATCAGGTCTCAATATATATTTGTTGAATTGAAGGACGATGGATAAATGGATGGATGGATGGGGGCATGCAGTGAATCCAGGCTGGTAAACCAAGATGCTTCAGAGACCAGTAAGGCACCAAAAGATGAGGACAGCTGGACCCACTGAGCAACCAGGAGTTGAGTAATTAGTACAGATCCTTACATTGAACATGGAGGTGTTCTCCTACCGTGGGGCAGCCTTCACTGTAGACCACACCCTTCCAGGTGTGAAGAGTTTGGAGAGAATTGGTGTAAAAATGTCTGGCAGAGCATCCCAGGGAAACATGGGGTTGGGGTGGGGGAGGACTTGTCAGGGTTGCTGAAAGTAAACAAATACTCGTCTTCAGCCTGTTTTCCTCCCAACCGCAGTGCCCCACTCCCATCTTGCATGTCACCCCTCCGGGGATCCCCTGGATAAGAACAAGGGACTGCTTCATGGGAGCTTGCTTTTACCAACTAAGCAGGTCTTGTATGCAGTTGCGTGATACAAGATCAAAAGTAAATTTTTCTATCCCCCTCCTGAGATCTTCTAGCCTGAAAGAATTAGAAAACCAACCCTGGAAAACAGAGCATCTCTGCCATTCGCTCGTCCCAAAGCTCTGGACTGGGCCACCTTAGTTAAGACTCCCCAGCCGTCTACTCCTCCGGTTCTGCCAGGGCTACTGAGAAGCAGAGAATAAAATCAGGTCCTTCTTTTATTTTCTCTTGTCTCACTTCACTGCTTTGCCTCTCTTTTCCCCCCTCATCCTCCTATTTTCTACCAATTCTCCTTTTTTAAAAAAAATTTTTCCCTAACTCCAGTCACTCAGTAGCGGGTGCTGCCACTTGGGATAAAAAATGGCTTCCAGTGTTGCTGCTCTGGAAGCAGAATTGAGTGGTGTGGGGGCACCTGCTGGCCAGCAGCTGGAACTAAAAGGAAGAGAGAGGGCTCAATGCTAGGTGTATCTCAAGGGCAGAAGCCCAGATTGCCTGGGAAACCATCTCCAAGATCCAATTTTATTGAGTATAATTTATATACAGTAAAATTCACTCCCTTTAGTGTACAGTTCTATGAGTTTTAACAACAGCATATAGTTATGTAACTGTGGGAGATCAAGATTTGGCCACCCTGAAATATATCTCTTTACCTTGATTGTTTTCTCTGAGGGACATTTGACCTCCCTCACTAACTGCCTAAAGAATTTGACATGGTGGCTCCTTCCTGGAACAGATCTTCTATCATGATGGCTGTAAAGATAATGTAGGATAGAGGTTACAATAGGAAAGGCACCAAGCCTCTTTTATCAAAAACTCTGTCTCTCCTTGACCACATTATCTATAGATGACCCTGAAAAGAATTGTCCTCCTGCCCTCTGAAGTCCCAGGCCACTACCCACCCCCAACACGCTCCTCGCCTTTAGCTGCAATACTTAAGCAAGCAGCTTAGACAGAGGGACGAGTTGCTCATTTCTGAGTTTCTCCCATGTATACATGTTATTAAACTTGGTATTATTTTCTCCTGCTAACCTGTCTTGTTAATTATTTGGCCAGCCATAAGAACCTTAAGGAAAAGGGCAGAGGGAGATTCTCTCTCTTCCCCTGACAGTTTTGGCGTAGTCGCCAGGAGCCATGTTGGCTGGCAAGTTGCCTTCTCTGGCTGGAAGACCTGCCTTCTCCCTGGACTACTGCAGATGATGAGATAAGGGAACGCCTGACGAAAGCCGGCAAAAGGTAAGACTTCTTACCACGTCAGCCTCCCGGAATCTCTATCTGCGGGGTCCGGCGGAAGGAAGTGGTGAGAATTTTTTCTCTTTCTAAATTTAGATTGGCAGGAGAAAATATTTGGGAAACTAGTTTCTTGTACTTTTAGTGACTCTTGGTTTAAATTTGGTAGAGTGCTCTTGGTTTTGATCTTGATCATTTTCCCTCCCAGATAGTCTCTGTCTTGTTCTGTGTCCTGAGAAAACTTGGCTTTGTGACCAGTGAGAATATTCTCCTTGGTCTCCACCATACGGAAGGTGCATTTACCGGGGTGCCCCTTGGTGGCCAGTTGAGAAGACTGGGGTTCCGAACTGTCTCTTTGTCCGGCTGTGCCAAGCTCTCAGGGGAGTTTGTCATAAAGGGACCAGTCCATAAGGGCTTTTGTCGTCTTAACCTTCATTGCTTGTTAGTGCTGGAAAAATCCCATTCCAGTATCGCCTGCCCGGTGTCACAGATTAGCGGGTCTGTGACTGGAGGCGTCCCACACTATTGTGGGAGACCGGAGACACCGTTTTCACTACACCATCCTTACCGCCTGTGCAACGAAGGTCTTTACTTTCTCTGAATATCTTTGGGAGTGAATTCTGTGGATCATGGGGGCTACATCATCTGCGCCCTCACCAGGGACGCCTCTTGCGTCCATGGTAAAGATTTATTCTAAGCGTGGAAAGTTACCTCCGGGTCTTTCCTTAAAAAGGCTTATTGGATCGAGTCACTATTGGAATAAATATACAAATGAAGATCCTACACGTCAATGGCCCGACGACAGATCCTTTGAATTGGGAAAACTTCTAAATTGGGGGGAAAAAAAATATATTTGAGAGCTCTCACACAATTGTTTAATTGGTACCTAAAAAAAGGCCAGAAAAAGGAAGGGAAAATTTTAAATAGCCTTAAGACCTTGACTCAGGTTACAATTGAATTGAGAACATGTAAAAGTGTAAGTGTTGATAACATTATAAAGGTTAGAATGTTTGAGCTAATTTTATATAAAGAGGTTACATCAACTTTGCCTGAGTATGTTTTAAAATGTCTGACTGGGAATGCTTCCCTTGTCCAAAATTAGAAGACCAACACCTATTGATAAAAATCTTAATGATAACTATGTTTAAAGGTATAAGAGGGCCGGCCCTGTGGCTTGGTGGTTAAGTGCGCTCGCTGCTATGCTGGCGGCCCGGGTTCGGATCCCGGGTGCGCATCGAGGCACCACTTCTCCGTTCATCCTGAGGCCGAGTCCCACATACAGCAACTAGAAGGATGTGCAGCTATGACACACAACTATCCACTGGGGCTTTGGGGGGAAAAAATAAAATAAATAAAATCTTTAAAAAAAAAATAAAGGTATAAGAGGTGATGAAATTTACATGAAATTTTGTAGAAAAAAACTGATGTTATTTCTATTACAGAACTGGTTAACAAAAATAGTAATTTAAATGATGGCTAATTTTATCTGAAGTCTTATGAAGTCTTGTAGGCAATCTAAATAATTATTGGGAATAAGTAACTAAATAGTTGTGAAAAAGATGAATGTTGGATGAACTTTACACAATAATTATGTGTTATGGTGGTTACAGCTTCCAAACTCTTTTTGGTGACTTAAAACTTTAGAGTTTTGCTAAATTTTATGATAAAAATTCACTGAGTATCATCATTTCCAAATAAGATATTAGACATTGATTGCTAAATGTACGTTTGTCTACTTTTGGCTTTTCATTACAGGAAACCTAAAAGGTGTTTTGGGTCTATTGATAAACACGTGTTTTATTAAAAGCTTGTACTATAAAGTAATATATTTCTAGAAGTTATGAAGTGTTTATAAATTTTCCAAGCCACAAGATACTAATGTAAAAGAAAGTTTATAATTGTTTACTTAGTTTTTACTTACAAATTAAGGTTTCTAAAGGTTAAAATTTCTAATTAGTATATGTGATCGAAGCTACTAAAAATTAAGAAAAATATGTCTGTGTACAAGGAAAGTAAGATGTATAAAGGTACAAAGAATGGAAATGTTTTGTTTGGTTGATTAAGAAAGATAAATTTGTCCTCAAGTACTAGGAGGGAAAAGAAAGACATGGGACAAATTCTGAATGTAAAAAGAAAGCTATAGAAGGTTTGTGGAAGAGGAATTCTGGAAAAGGAGTTTTTGCATGGTCAAGTTCGCTAAGATTGAAATGAATTTAATTAAGTAAATGAGTTTTAATAGCAGAAGTAAGCTGGTGCAAAATTAAAATTTCTCTTAAAAGGATAATTTGCTTAAACTTGATAAAGAGGTTACAAAAGATTTTTCTTTACCTTTGGGTAAGTCTACCTCAAAGACAAAAAAAAAAAAAAACTGTTAAAATAATTTCCTGTGTTCAAAAGACTGAGGTCTCTCTTAAGGCTTTTTGGACTGTTAATGCTCTGTTTGCTTTGACTTTTTATATTTTTGACAAGCTCCCCAAAATTCATATCTTAAATAAAGTCTTTTTTTTTACTTTTTTTCTTTGAGAATTTTCAAAGGGCCCTGAAACTTCTCAAAGAAATTTGCTCTCTTCCTATAAGGAGGAAGATACTAAACTCATTAGGCTTATTCAGTACGTTAAATTACATGGAAAGCATTGTCAGACAAGTTATGATAAGCCTGCTTAGGTGGTATTATGTGGGCAAACGTTATTGACATAGGTGTTTTAAAATTGTATAACATTACTGAAATTCTGATCTGTCCTGGTTATCAGTCATAATTCTGGTTATTATTATTTTAAAATGTTGTATGTCACAAAATTAACCAAATTTCTCTGTCAATTGCCATTTTGAGGTCTTGTTGTTTACAGACTTATTTCTTTGCTCTAATGCTTTTGCAAAATATGTTTCAACTTCAAGAAAAATTCATGGAAAGGACTCTGACAATTACACTGGAGTACAGGCTTCTGATAAACTTGCTGATCATAAAACTGAACTGGGTAAGAAATTACAGAAATCTGATGGAGAAACTGATGACTTCATGAAGCCACTAACAAAAAGATTGGGATCAAAAATGGATTACACAGGACTGAATGAACTGATAAGGATGATTATAATTTTTATGATTTTTCATTTGAAGTATTGCTGAATTTTTAATGTTTTGTTTTTTCAGATTTTTTTTTTTTTTCTTGTGAGGAGATCAGCCCTGTGCTAACATCCGCCAATCCTCCTCTTTTTTTTGCTGAGGAAGATTGGCCCTGGGCTAACATCTGTGCCCATCTTCCTCCACTTTATATGGGACGCCGCCACAGCATGGCTTGCCAAGCAGTGCGTCGGGGCACACCCGGGATCCGAACCGGCGAACCCCGGGCCGCCGTAGTGGAGTGCGCCCACTTAACCACTTGCACCACCGGGCCGGCCCCCTTTTTTTTCAGATTTAAGGAAAACTTTTTCTCTTTTCTCCTGAGCTAGCTATGACTTATAGCAATTTGGTAAATGATACTTTTGTAAGTAAAATTGAAATATTTATCTTTTTCTCTCTACCTGACCCCTCCAGGATTTGGAAACTCTTAATAAGTGAGTATTGTTGTTTTCATGGCAATATAGGTATTTGCATAAGTTCAGTAAGAATCTGTTCTCCTTATAACAGGACACAATTGGAAACACTGGTTATATTACCAAGGTTGTGACTGGAACATCATATTTGCGATATAACCATACAGCTTTTGAGGAATGAAGATTGGACTTTATGGAATAAAGCCACGTGGAAATATTGGCCTGGTACCTTATGTTCCAAGCAGCACTTACCAGGATAAGTAAAGAATGTCACTTATCTGGTACCTTCGAGGTACAAGGAACCTCAAAATATTTTGGGGGAACCTCAGAAGAGAGGAATTCACCCAAATCTGTAGGTATTACAGGCGAAGTCTGATGACAAAATCCTTGGCTTGGCTTTCCTGGCCTTGAGAGGCCTTTGAAGTTCAATGTGAGATTCCTTATAAAAAGTTCCAGCAAAGCAGATTTAAAAGAGCCTATGTGATCAACGGCTATTCTTGCTGTACTTATGTAAATAATTGGGCCCACTCTATTGGAACTAGACTTATTTTGCAAACTAGTTAGTTTTAATTTGGCTATCTTAATAAAAATGAGGGTGATTTTAGAGAGAAAAATTATATTTCAGTAAAAACTATAGTATACATTTGCGGATATTAGATCCTAGTTTTGTTAATTGTCTTTTGAGGTTTTTGTTTTATATCTGTTGACTGGACTGGATCCTGATTTCTTCTAGTCTCCTGAAATATCTGGCTACAGAGATCCAAACTAACGTTTTTGATTTTTTCCATCATTTTCATTTGGAATCACTGAAAACTGAACCTGCCCTTTTTCCTGAAGCCTTACAAAGTGAAGCCGATGGACTTGATATAAACTTAAGAGATTACCCGATGACATCATCAGAGACATTTTAACCGCAAAAGATACTTTGACGCTGACATCTAAAAATCTTCTTAACTGGCTGTCCTCTAAACTCAGAAACTGCTTTACAACTTGCTCCAACCATTAACCTTGTTTTTCTTTTGTTTACATAGAAATGCTTCTATTAAATACTTGATTACTTGCTTCCACAATATAGGCGTAACCTTGAGAGCCCACCTGCATCACCACCTTCCAAAAGGAACTTAATTGAACTGATCTATTATCAGGTCTAAGAAATGTGTTCAGTGAGATGAAACAATCTACCAACTCAGCTTCTGGACTATGAAACTTCTTTAAGTTTCAAAAAGACTGTGAAACTTTTAGTTTCAAAGGCGGGACTGTGGGAGATCAAGATTTGGCCACCCTGAAATATATCTCTTTACCTTGATTGTTTTCTCTGAGGGACATTTGACCTCCCCCACTAACTGCCTAAAGAATTTGACATGGTGGCTCCTTCCTGGAACAGATCTTCTATCATGATGGCTGTAAAGATAATGTAGGATAGAGGTTACAACAGGAAAGGCACCAAGCCTCTTTTATCAAAAACTCTGTCTCTCCCTGACCACATTATCTATAGATGACCCTGAAAAGAATTGTCCTCCTGCCCTCTGAAGTCCCAGGCCACTACCCACCCCCAACATGCTCCTCGCCTTTAGCTGCAATACTTAAGCAAGCAGCTTAGACAGAGGGACGAGTTGCTCATTTCTGAGTTTCTCCCATGTATACATGTTATTAAACTTGGTATTATTTTCTCCTGCTAACCTGTCTTGTTAATTATTTGGCCAGCCATAAGAACCTTAAGGAAAAAGGCAGAGGGAGATTCTCTCTCTTCCCCCGACATAACCATCCCCTGCCCCTGCCCCTTTGTATTTAACTTCTCCCTCCTTCTGCAGCCCCAGGCAATCACTCCTCTGTTTTCTGTCCCTATAGTTTATGTTGGCAACTAAAGCAAATTTTTCTTAAAATAGTGTACAGGTCAAATAAAATATCCGGAAGTTAAATTCAGCCCACTTGCCTTCAGTTTGCTCTTCTGGTTTAGGTTATTATGAAAGACAGAAAGCTCTAACTGTGTTCCCTGCCAAAATCCCTGGGCAAAGAGACCTAAAGTCTGGCTGACCTGCTGGAAATGGAGAGTGAAGGGCAAACTAGGGAACCATATATAATTTAATAGTTGAGTCATCTTTCATCACCCTGAAATTCGTGCAGTGACCACTACATGCCAGGTATGAGAGGCAACCATTGGCCCTGTTCTTCAGAGACAAACATGAGATTTTAAAAGGTTAAGCTGTATAACCAAGAGCACAGACTAGACTGCCTGATTTTGCATCCTGGTTTCTTAATAGCTTTCTGAACTTAGTCAAGCTGCTTACCCAGTGCCTCAAGTTCCTCATCTATAAGATAGGGATAATAATAGTACCAACTCCTCGGGTGGTTGATATAAGGATTAAACGAGTTAATACGTGTAAAGAGCTGGCACAGACGGAGTGCTCCGTGTCAGCTTTGATAATCTGCTGAATCCCCAACACTGTGCCAGACTCTTGGGAGAGATTCCATACCCTCAATGAATTTTTACTTACCGCCTCCTTTGTACAAAGAAGAAGGATACTTGTGAAATAATGGTGCCAACTCAGATTAAGGCATGAAGTGCTGGATTACATAAAATGCACTGCGAAGGGAGGTAATCCATAATTACCTCAAGCCCAACGAGTCAAACTTGCCTTAACGTTCTGCTGCCATCTCACAGTGGCCCCTTTGGAGGAGAACACTCCACCCTTTCCATATTAAATAAGCATATACCCTATAAGCAGTCCAGGGTTTGCTCTCATCTCCAGGCTGGCCACCCTTGAGAGATGGAAGAAAGTCTATACTTATTGAGAATCTACAAAGTACCAGGCTTTATGCTTTCCAATTTATTAAACATTTATTCAGTATCTATTAATTCTCCAGCACTGCGCTAAGTGCTGGGGATTCAAAAACTTGGAAAGGATCCAAGTCCTTATGGCATTTACAGGTCGTTATGGAGCCTACTGACACGTGAAAAAGGGAGAGCTGCATGTGTGGGGCAGGGGTATATGGGAAATCTCTGTACCTTCCTCTCAATTTTGCTGTGAACCTAAAACTGCTCTAAGAAAATAAAGTCTTAAAAAGATGTGTATGGGGGCTGGCCCCGTGGCGTAGTGGTTAGATGCGCGCGCTCCACTGCAGCAGCCTGGGGTTCAGATCCCGGGCGCGCACTGACACACCGCTTGTCAGGCCATGCTGTGGCGGCGTCCCATATAAAGTGGAGGAAGATGGGCACGGATGTTAGCCCAGGGCCAGTCTTCCTTAGCAAAAAGAGGAGGATTGGCAGATGTTAGCTCAGGGCTGACCTTCCTCACACACACACACACACACACAAAAAGAAGATGTGTATGTGTGTGTGTGGGGAAGGCAATAGTCTTATTGATACTACAATAAACATTTATCTAGAGGGCCCAAAGGAAAAAGTATTGAATCTTAATTAAAGAGTAGAGTGACTCACTGTTCGCAGATGACATGAGTCTACATATAGAAAAGCCTAAAGAATCCACCAGAAAACTATTAGAAATAATCAACAACTACAGCAAAGTTGTAGGGTACAAAATCAACTTACAAAA
Organism: Ceratotherium simum simum; assembly: GCF_057802395.1. Lineage (NCBI taxonomy): Eukaryota > Metazoa > Chordata > Mammalia > Perissodactyla > Rhinocerotidae > Ceratotherium > Ceratotherium simum. The sequence goes on along the minus strand of NC_141927.1, from coordinate 34,693,952 downwards.
ATCAGTTGTTTCTATACACTAATAATGAACTAGCAGAAAGAGAAGTCAAGAGTACAATCCCTAACAACATTGTACAACCAAAATTTCACAATGTTATAAATTATTAAGACAACAATAAAATAAATAAATAATAATAATTCACCACAGGGGGGAAAATACAATCCCATTTACAACCACAACAAAAAGAATAAAATATCTAGAAATAAATTTAACCAAGGAAGTGAAAGACCTATACACTGAAAACTATAAGACACTATTGAAAGAAATCAAAGAAGACATAAAGAAATGGAAAGCTATTCCATGCTCATGGATTGGAAGAATAAACACAGTTAAAATGTCCATATTCCCTAAAGCAATCTACAGATTCAATGCAATCCCAATCGGAATTCCAATGACATTCTTCATGGAAATAGAACAAAGAATCCTAAAATTTATATGGAACAACAGAAGACCCTGAAAAGCCACAACAATCCTGAGAAAAAGGAATAAAGCTGGAGGCATCACAATCCCTATCTTCAAAATATACTATAAAGCTATAGTAATCAAAACAGCATGATACTGGCACAAAAACAGACACATAGATCAATGGAACAGAATTGAAAGCCCAGAAATAAAATCACACATCTACAGATAGCTAATCTTCGGCAAAGGAGCCAAGAACATACAATGGAGAAAGGAAAGTCTCTTCCATAAATGGTGTTGGGAAAACTGGACAGCCACATGCAAAAGAATGAAAGTAGACCATTATCTTACACCATAGACAAAAATTAACTCAAAATGATTAAAGACTTGAATGTAAGACCTGAAACCATAAAACTCCTAGAAGAAAATATAGGCAGTACACTCTTTGACATCTTTTTGAATACCATATCTACTCAGGCAAGGGAAACAAAAGAAAAAATAGACAAATAGGACTACATCAGACTAAAAAGCTTCTGCAAGGCAAAGGAAACCATGAACAAAACGAAAACTGGGAGAAAATATTTGCAAATCATATATTCGACAAAGGGTTAATTTCCAAAATACATAAAGAACTCATACAATTCAACAACAACAAAAAAACCCGATCAAAAAATGGGCAGACGGGCCGGCCCCGTGGCTTAGCCGTTAAGTGCACGCGCTCCGCTGCTGGCGGCCCGGGTTCGGATCCTGGGCACACACTGATGCACCGCCTGTCCGGCCATGCTGAGGCCGCGTCCCACATACTGCAACTAGAAGGATGTGCAGCTATGACATACAACTATCTACTGGGGCTTTGGGGGAAAAAATAAAATTAAAAATAAATTAAAAAATGGGCAGAGGATGTGAACAGAGATTTTTCCAAAGAAGACATACAGATGGCCAACAGGCACATGAAAAGATGTTCAACATTACTAAGGTGATGAGACATCACCTTACACCTGTCAGAATGGCTATAATTAACAATACAAAAAATAACAAATGTTGGAGAGGATGTGGAGAAAAGGGAACCCTCATACACTGCTGGTGGGAATGCAAACTGGTGCAGCCACTGTGGAAAACAGTATGGAGATTTCTCAAAAAAATTAAAAATAGAAATACCATATAATTCAGCTATCCAACTACTGGGTATTTATCCAAAAAACATGAAGCTACAATACAAAGAGATTTATGCACCCCTATGTTCATTGCAGCATTATTCACGATAGCCAAAACGTGGAAGCAACCCAAGTTCCCATCAATGGATGAACGGATAAAGATGTGGTTTATATATACAATGGAATACTACTCAGCCATAAAAAAAGACAAAATCGTCCCATTTTGGACCTTATTATGTTAAGCAAAATAAGTGAGACAGAGAAAGACAAATACTGCATGATCTCACTCATATGTGAAAGATAAACACAGGGATAAAGAGAACAGATTAATGGTTACCAGAGAGGAAGGGGTGGGGGCGAAAGGGGTAAAGGGGCACATATGTATGGTGATGGATAAAAACTAGACAATTGGCAGTGAACACAATGCAGTCTATACAGAAACTGATAAATAATAATGTACACCTGAAATTACACAGTGTTATAAACCAATATGACCTCAATAAAATAATTGGAAAAAAAAAAGAGAAGAAAACAGGCTGTTGGGATTTTGATCGGGATTGCATTGGATCTGTAGATCACTTTGGGTAGTGTTGCAATCTTAACAACATTAAATCTTCCAATCCATGAAAAAAACTAAAAAATAAAAAAAACAGTGAGTGAGGTGGGGCCCAAAGGGAAGGCTTGGAGGGGAGATAATACTGGGAGCTGCCCTGAATGTAGAGAAGGTGCGCATGGGGCAGACTGTAGGCAGGCACCTCAGGTGTGTGCTGAGCATTGCTGGAGAAGAAAGCCAGGGTGAGAATTTGGAGGGTCCAGAGAATGGGCTAAGAAGTGTGGACTTCATCTTGTGGGCTCTTGATGTATTGTTACCTCATTTAAGCCTTATAACCACCCTGAGAGGATTACAAAAAGAAAAAGAAAATGTATCCCTATTTTACAGATCAGGAAGTTCAGACTGAGGAAGTGAGTGGCTCACAATCCTAAAGTAAGTGGTGGAACCAGGACTGGAAGTCTGAACACAAACCCTGTGCTTTCTCCACTCCAGTTCACAGTGTCCTGACACTACCAGTCCAGTAAACCAAAAGGTAAGTGGTGTTGCCCAGTGCTCACGTCCTCTGAGCCGGGGCCCAGGCAAGCTCAAGGTCCCCCTCCTCAACTCTCAGTCTCGGCCTCCTAGGAACCTGCAGAGGAATCTTCCCATGCCCACCCTTCATACTCTGACTTCTGCGTCTCTTTCCAGCCTTCATTTCCCACCACACCCTACAAACATTCCATGGCTGAACAACCCTCAGATCCTTTCTTCATGCTGTTGGCCATTTGCTCTACCTGAAACACCCACACCCTGTTCTCTCAAACCTGGCTAACTCCTGATGTACTTTCCACACTCACTCAGCTCAAACGTCACTTCCTCCCAGAAGCTTTCTATAACACTCCTCCTTCCCGCTGTGTAATTAGGTCTTCCATCCTCTGTACTTCCAAAACTCCTCATCTACTCTACAATTCTCCATACTGGGTCATATGGTTCATTTTTCCTCATAATTGTAGAGCTATACAGTGGTCACTCAATAAAGGACTGTTGAATGAATGAGTGGAGACCTCTTTTCTGCTCTAAAGCCCTGCTCCTTCCCCTGGCCCTGGGGCCCTCCTCTCCAGCACTCTGCACTGCCTGAGCCAGATCTCTGGTTATCTTCCTTCCTGGCCTGCTGACTCCATCTGGTCTCCACTCTTGGGGGCTCTGCCCTCATCAAAAAGTAAAGCCAGGGCCGGCTCTGTGGCTCAGCGGTTAAGTGCGCGCGCTCCGCTGCTGGCGGCCCGGGTTCGGATCCTGGGCGCGCACCGACGCACCGCTTCTCCAGCCATGCTGAGGCCGCGTCCCACGTACAGCAACTAGAAGGCTGTGCAACTATGACATACAACTATCTACTGGGGCTTTGGGGGAAAAATAAATAAATAAAATCTTTGAAAAAAAAAAAAAGCAAAGCCAGATACAGATGACTTCTAGAACCAGAGGACATTCCCACACCACTCTCCCCACCTTACTGCTCAGAGGGACAGTGAGAGTTAACTAGTCTTTCAGCCTGGAAAGGATGAAGAGAGAAAGAGAGCCTTGGCCCTGGGGGAGGTCACTAGCACCCCCTCCCTGAGTCAATGGCAGCCTCTGACATCAGCAACAGCTGTATGCCCCAGTCCTCCCCACACCACCACCTCCCCCTCACAATGGCCATAATTCTGCACCGGATGGCAACAGCAGGACCTTGAACATTATCTGCATGTCCTGTCCCACAATAACCCCCTCCCCATCACCTCCACTGAGGCACACATGTGCATGAGGGTGCACGTGTACCAAGTAGGGATGGGAGCTGGCCTCCAGCCTTCCCAGCACGCCCTCTGCACCTTCTCTTTTTTCTTGTGTGAGGAAGATCAGCCCTGAGCTAATATCTGATGCCAATCATCCTCTTTTTTTTTCTGAGGAAGACTGGCCCTGAGCTAACATCCATGCCCATCTTCTTCCACTTTATATGGGACACCGCCACAGCATGGCTCGACAAGCAGTGCGTTGGTGCGCGCCCGGGATCCGACCCGGTGAACCCTGGGCCACTGCAGTGGAGCGCACGCACTTACCCACTTGCACCACCGGGCTGGCCCCTGCACCTTCTCTTTCTATGTCTGTGAAAAGCAAAGGGCCCCCGGCATAGGCTGGAGCCTTCACCTTCCATGCTGTCTTCCCTAGGACTCTGCAGGGCTGGAAAGAAAGCCTACAGGCAGGTTTCCTAAGTCAAAGGACATACCTGCGCCCCCAGCAGCTTCCTCAGTTTGTCACCAATAGAGGAGCAAGAGCCTGCTCTGTGCCCTGCCCGGAGCTGAGTGCTGGGGTGCAGGGTGAGAGGGGAAGTGGACATGACATCTGCCTCAGGGAGAAACAGTCCCACAGAAGAAACAAGCAAACATACAAACTGATGACACAAATCAGGACGAGATGGGCCCTTCTAGTGGTACCGACATAAAGGTGTGAGTCAGAGGAACAAGCCATTCCAAAAGGTTGGGGTGCTCAATGGAGGCTTCAAGCAGAGGAGGGGGCCTCAGCTGGCCTCAAGGAATGGGCTGGGGGCCTCTAGGCAGCCACTGCTGAGAGAGGAGCCCAAGACAAGGGCCTCTCTGGGTTGCTGGACCCTTCCCACTGCTTCACCAGGGGTTGAAATGGGGGGTGTGGTACTCACCCTGTCCTATATGGGCTCCAGGCCCCCCACCTGGCTCTGAGCAGGTCCTGTCCCTTTCATCCTTTCTGGAGTGAGGGAGACAATGAGAGCCAGTGGGGACCTGCTACTGCTCCCCACTTGGTAGGCCTTCCCCTGCCTCCATGCAGTGTTGACAGGACACAGAACTCTCTCACACAGGAGACAGGCCCTGGGCCAGGGACAAATTTAGTGTGATTCTCTCTACCTCCAATAGTCTTGCCCAGTGAATCTGGCTTAAAAGCAACCTCAAGGTCAACCTTAAAGGGAAAAGATTTTGTCAGAGACCAGCATGCAGGCTGGAGGGGATCTCCCTCACTGGATCTGGGTGATAGTGTGGGAACTGCAGACCAGACTCAGCCGCCTCATCAGTCCCTGTTTAGAACACAGGGCGCCCAAAGTACAAAGACTGGAGTGAGCACCCCAATACCCTGTCTTTTCAACCTTCCAGCTCATGCCAAGCCCTGTAGTGCATCCTGCCCAGCTGAGGTTACTCAGGGAAATTGTGAGGAAGGGTGTGGGACGCAGCCAGGCCCAGGGCCCCTTTATGTCTCTGACCAGTTCTACCCTCTGCTTAAAGATCTTTCAGGACTCAGCCCTGAGGGATCACCTTTGCTCCAGCACAAACCCCTAAGAAGGGAACTGACTCCGAATAGGGCTTTGGTAAAGGCTGTTTATATAAATGGATGAGTAAAAAACTGAACAGAACAACTGAACACCAACCGTCTGGGGGCTGCAGAAGGAACCGTGTAAAGATGGACTGAAGGTCAGAGGACTTGTGTTGTTGTCTCAGCCCAGCCACTGACCAGCTGTTTGACCTTGAACCGGTCATCTCCACTCTGGACTTCAGGCTCCTCATCCAGGGGCTGGAGGGGCTCCACCAGCTCTGACTCGCTAAGTTCTCTTAGCAGACACCCTGGGCACTCCCAGGGCACTGCTTCTCAAAGCATAGTGTGCAGTTCACAGAACACCTGCACGGCAATCACCTGGGAATTTTTTTTAATGCAGGTTTCAGAGCCTCAATTCTAGACCTGGTAAACCTGGAGTTTCTTTTTTTTTTTTTTATTTTGGTGAGGAAGATCAGCCCTGAGCTAATATCTATGCCAATCCTCCTCCTTTTGCTGAGGAAGACCGGCCCTAGGCTAACATCCATGCCTATCTTCCTCCACTTTATATGGGATGCCGCCACAACACGGCTTGACAAGCGGTGCATCGGTGCATGCCCGGGATCCGAACCCGGGCCACCAGCAGCGGAGTGCGCGTACTTAACCACTACGCCATGGGGCCGGCCCCAAACCTGGAGTTTCTAAGGATCGGGGCTAGAAATCTGCATTTTAGGCATTACTCACGTGGTATTTGAGAACCACTGTCGGATGGTGCCTGCTTTCTTCTAAACTGCCTTGACCTCAGCTGCTGCTTTCTCTCCTTTCCATCTTCCCATGTCTGGCACCAACCTCCCCCCTCCCCTGCCACGTTTCCCACAAATGGCCAAAGCTGCAGTGAGGCAATCCCTCTATCCTTGACCCCTTCCTTTGTACAGTGAGTGATGGCTCTTTTATCTCTTGATGATGAAGCACAGCCTTCAGCTGGGGCATTTAAGACGCAGAACACACGGTTGCAGCCACAGCTGCAGGAGCCAGAGGCAGACCTTGACAGGCTCAGGAAGTCTGGAAGAAGCCACCCTCAAGAGCAGAGGCGGCAACAGCAACAGCAGCAGCACCACTCCATCTGCCCCCGCTGCCAGGAAACAATGCTCCTCGCGACGTTTAAGCTGTGTGCTGGCAGCTCCTACAGACATGTGCGCAACATGAAGGGTGAGTTCCCCGGGAAAGGGGGGTTCCGGGTGGTGGCCAGAAGCTCTCAGGCAATGAGGCTTAGTGGGGCAAGTACTGGACTGGGGGGCAGGCCACTTAGGTTCTCATCTCAGTTGTGCCTCTTACTGGGTGAGTCTGTGCAAGTGTCTTCCCTTCAGAACCTCAATTTTCCCACCTGAAGAATTGGGCTGGATACTAAAAAGTCTATGTCCCTTCTAGATTCTGTAATTTCTGGTCTCCTCTCCAGGGCTCCAATCTTTCTTAAACTATTCCTGACTCCCTTCCTCTAGGATTGGTACCAACGGTACTAGGAAAGTCCTAGCCAGTGGTAGAGGTAGGAGTAAGCCTTGACTCCAATAAGCAGTGTTGGCAAGCCTGAGACAGGGGCAGGGAAGAGAAGGGGAGAAGAAAAACAAAGGGGAGCCAGACAGCAGAAGAGCAAGGTAGTGAGAGAGTGGACGGAGCAGGGGGTCTTGTTATCACTGTAGAGTCAGGAGGTGGAAACATTACTGAAGGCCACTTTGGTAGAGCTGATCAGGACCCAAGGTCATTTGAGTCAGTTCCCTGTTGTCATTGAAGGATTCACAAACCAACCTAACCAAGTCCTTTCCAATTACAGTAGGTTGAATTAGCCCCGGCAGTGCGGCTGTTCTCACTAGATCAACAAGACTCACCTAGCTCAGACTCCGGGGGCACACTGAGCAGTTCCTCATGCAAAGGACCCTAGCTGCTGGCAGCTACACAGACCTCAGGGGATGGGTGTTTTTAATTCTCCTGTAGCAGGATTATTCTCGTTGTTTGAACAAACCTCTCCATTTCAAGAAGGAAACTTCAGCAGGCTCTGGTGCAGCCCCTGCCTCCAGGCAGGACCAGGCCTGGCCAGCCCAGATGAAAGGCAGATTCTGGCCCTGGAGGCACGTGGTGCATTGTAATGAGCACTGGACTGGGAGTTGACCTGGCTCTAGTTCAGGTCCCTACTAGGAATCTGTGTGTTCCTGAGTAAGCAGTTTCCTCATCTGTGACAAGATAAAGGGGTGGAATGGGCCATCTCTAAAGGGCTTTCTTGGCTCCTAAGCAAGTTTCCTCCCCTCCCGTCAGGGCTGAGGCACCAAGCTGTGCTGGCCATTGGCCAGGAGCTGAACCGGATGGCACTGGGGGGCCCGACCCCAAGTGGGTGGATCAACCAGGTTCGGCGTCAGAGCTCTCTGCTTGGTAAGTGCTGAGGCTTCTGGGCTTCTGCCAGTGGCAGGAGGCTCCCGGGGTGCAAACGCTGTGCATGTGGCTCAAGTTCCCTCCCCCACCCCACCCCACCCTGGCCTTTCTCACTCACTTTGAGGATGGGAATGGAGTCCCTCAAGGCGAGATCCCCTCCCTGTCACCTGCAGCTGTTGTGTCTAACTTGACCTGCAGGCTGGACCCTATGGCTTTGGTCTTGGCTCTTCAGAGGAAAGAGCAGATGCAGAGATCAAAAGGATAAAAGCTGGTGGGAGGCTTGGGGACCAGAAGGAAGCTGGGTCTCTCCTTGGCTGTGTATCCAGGTTCTCGGCTAGAAGACACTCTCTACAGCGACCAGGAGCTGGCCTATATCCAGCAGGGAGAGGAGGCCATGCAGAAGGCTCTGGGCATCCTCAGCAACCAGGAGGGCTGGAAGAAGGAGAACCAGCAGGTAAGGGTGAGTGTAGAGGAACTGCCATTCCTCACCGTTCCACTGCCATCCTCAAGGCCAGCTGTGGTCTCAGAATTCCTGCCTTGTGCAGTACTCACCCGGCAGCAAGTAGTTTTAACTCAAGAATTCTCCTTTCCCAAGAATATATTGTCAGATACTGCCCCCATCAAAGACATCTTGGAAACTCGCGTTTGAGAAACCTCCAAGCATTGTACACCTATTCAGCAGAAGCCATGCAATGGGGATTCCGCCTGCATTAGAGGCCTCATCACCCTGGGTCAGAAGTCCCAGTGTCAAGGTGCAGTGTCTGTGCTGTTCAGCCCACCTTATGGCTGATTTGCAGGGGTGATCCAGGCTCACCTGCAACAGGGCTGGACTAGAATACAGATGGCCCAAGGCCTTCTGGGGCTCTCTACTCCTGAGCACTGCACCTTCACTGGGAACCAGTAACAAGGCACATGTTAAAGGCCAGTGGCTCTATTGAGACTTTGGTGGCTTAATCTTCACCAAAAGCTTACATGCTGCCCATTGCCCAAAGTTTAGGTAAAACTTCTCCAAGTTCTCAGTTAACAGACTACTGGTTTGGGAGTCGAGAAATGTGGGGTCTAGGCCCAGCAATGCTCTTAGCTAAGGGTCTCTGGGCAAATCACTGACCTTCTCTGGTCCTACATCCTTCTTGTGTAAAACGAGGTATTGGACTAAAGAAGTCTTTTAAGATCCCATCCAACATTCTATGGATGTAATTAACTGCTTGTAGACCAGACTTTTCCCACTCCCAGGTTTGTCTCTCTCAGGATCTTTGAGCTTCTGAAGTCAAGTAAGTGCCTTTTCAGTTGGACCTACCCACACCCATCAACATTTACTCCCAAGAAAAGAGGGTCCAGGGAGCACACAGGTTACCTCTCAAGTCTTCACAGATGTCTGAGGCTTGTGACAGGAAAGATTACCTACTCCAAGTTTTTTTGTGTGTGTGAGGGAGATCAGCCCTGAGCTAACATCTGCCAATCCTCCTCTTTTGCTGAGGAAGACTGGCCCTGGGCTAACATCCGGCCGATCTTCCTCCACTTTATGTGGCTCGCCGCCACAGCATGGCCTGACATGCGGTGCGTCGGTGCGCGCCTGGGATCCGAACCCGGGCCCCCAGCAGCAGAGCACGTGCACATAACTGCTACACCACGGGGCCGGCCCCCTACCTACTCCATCTTAATCAGAAATAGTTCCAGGCTTCCTTATGCTTAGCTTAGAGTTCCTTTTGCTGTTCCCCTTCCTGCCTTGCCTGGCATTGTCTACATGCCCTAGGCCAGGAATATTTTTCTCTAACCTTTATCCTGGAGCTCCTTGCTCTCCCTGATAGGCAAATGGGGACAAAGTGCTGAGTAAAGTGGTTCCAGACGTGGGCAAGGTATTCCGGTTGGAGGTGGTGGTGGACCAGCCTGTGGAGAGGCTTTATGAAGAGCTTGTGGAACACATGGAGGCCATGGGAGAGTGGAACCCAAATGTCAAGGAGATCAAGGTGAGGCGAGTCCAGGTGTGGGTGGCAGGGACCCAAGGGCCCAGCCTGAAAAGGCGGGCCAAAGATGGGGCTGCAAGCCGTGGGTGGTGCCTTAGCCCCAACACTGGCTGAGCAGTGATTCTGGTTCCCTGTGGCCTGGTAGGTCCTGCAGAAGATTGGAAAGGATACAGTCATCACCCATGAGTTGGCTGCAGAATCAGCAGGAAACCTTGTGGGGCCCCGTGACTTTGTGAGTGTGCGCTGTGCCAAGCGCCGAGGCTCCACCTGTGTGTTGGCTGGCATGGCCACACATTTCGGGGAGATGCCTGAGCAGAAAGGTGTCATCAGGTAATACTGGCAGCAGGCTCAAGAGCTCCCTTTCCTAACACAGGCCTTTGGGCATGCACCCACCAAGTGTGTGATGAATCCCCAGCTCCAAGAAACCAATCCTTGGTCCCTACCCTCAGCTTCCTTCTACCAAGGAAGATTCTCATTTTCCATAGCAGGGGAGGGAGACAAGATTGGCCCTACTTATACTGGCCCAGTTTGTCCTGACCCTCCCAGAAAGTTTAAGAACCTTAATAATTTTCTAAAACAAGAGGTAGGGCTGAGGTTTAGCTGGTATGCTCAGGTACGACTCTACTGTTGATTAAAATATAATCCATACCACTTAGAACATAGCTGCTACCTGAGTTTCCCAGGGGCCCTAGCCACTACCTTGGACCCTTTCCCCACTCTCCCAGTCATCCAGCAACTAAAAGGCACCACAGGAAGCCTCCAGGTTCCAGCTCCAGCTCCATCCAGCATTTGTTCTAATGAGCTGGTAACCACACTAACTGTTAAATATCACCCTTGGCAAAGGATACTTCTCTGATGAGATTTGGAAAAGACAAGGTACTTGAGAAACGTGGCCAGTATAACTAGTCAGCATAAAAGAGAACTCTCAATTGTCCTCCTGACCCGACTACTTCTCTTAATTTGCCAGAGCCGAGCAGGGTCCCACTTGTATGGTGCTCCGTCCCCTGGATGGAAGTCCCTCAAAGACCAAACTCACTTGGCTGCTCAGCATTGACCTCAAGGTGAGGGGCATGGGAGGTAGCTCAGTGGGTAGGCAGTGGTGAGAAAAAGAGGCTCCTACCCCTCCCACATTATCCCACACAGAACAAGAAAAATCCTCTTCCATTTTGAGAGAATCAGACTGTTGGAGAGGAAAGAGACTTAAGTTAATGGTCTAATTGCTATTCCATCACCTCAAAAGACTGCAAATGGCTCCCTCTTACCTCTCATATCAAATTTCAACTCTGTAGTTATCGTTTTAGAAAGGAAACTTAGGCCCAAAAAGATAGGGTAACTAGCTCAGGGTCACACAGCTGGGAAGAGATGGCTGAAATTTGTCTTGACAACAGGGCAGTAATGCAGCCCTTGACCCTGGTCAACTGCAAGGTTGCACCTATAAACAGAGCCAGAAGACCAAGCCCTAGGCAGCCCGTAGTGTTTGTGATAGGGTACAGAGGTGTCTAGAGTGGAACATCACCCACAAGATGGCCAAATTCTTCTATCTTCTACTCTAGGGATGGCTGCCAAAGACTATCATCAACCAGGTCCTATCACAGACCCAGGTGGATTTTGCCAACCATCTGCGAAAGCGCCTGGAGTCCAGCCCTGCTCCTGAAGCCAGGTGTTAAAGACCAGCTTGCTGCTCCCAACTCTTCCTAGCTGCACTGGCTTGCAAGCTCATCAGGAAAATCCCTCCTAGAAGCCTGCAAGTCTGTTTAAGATCTTTATCTGAGGACAGTGCGATGAAGTGGTAGTGTATTTAGAGTATGATACTAGGACTCAGACTGGTAACATTTTAGTACCAAGAAAATGTGGACAAGGCTCTTAAAGAGAAAGAGCCTTCCAGCTTCTTCACTGATTAGCTGTGAAATGAAGGTTAAGGGTCCCAAAATATTTGTAAAACTTTTTCTGGGCCTAACGTCTACCTAAAAACATCTTAAAAATGCTACTAACTGATATAGGGTGCAGAGGGTGCGAAATACAAAGACTGGAACCTCACGCTTTATGGGCTCAAGAGCTCCATTCCCTGCAGGCAGTGTGTGTGGACATTCAGGGTCTTACAGAGGGGCTCCAGCAACCCTCTGCTCCTCCACCAAGTAGGAAGAGAACTGCACCAGAGAGTAAGCAACCCCCACAGTAGGTACCTGCCAGAAACTTAGTCCAGGTTTTCTTGACAAAAAAATACAAAACTAATTATTAGACTGGTTCCCCTACTTCTTCCATGAGCAACAGTCAGAATAAAGAATCATAATTAACACAAAAACTTCAGTCTGTACCTCTTTCAAAATTCTACTCCTAGGAAAAAAAAATCTATTCTAGTAAATTGCAACTTCATACTAAAGGAGTCCTGGGCAAAGATTTTAATTAGTTAAATAAACTAAATCCCCTAGCTCATTAAAAGGAAAAACTATTGAGGACTTATGTCATTCAATTATTTGGAATCTGTTACCAGAATCTTTCATAAAAATTTAATTTCCATGATAAGCACAAGCCTAAATCAGTTCTTGAGTTCTCTATAACTGTTAGCTGATTAATGGGCATTGAAAAATGAAGATTATGACTGAGGACTTTTATTTACCTAATTAAAAGGACAGTCCCAAATATGAGAGAATGAACGGTATTACTAAGATAAAATTAAACAAAAACAAATTTTATTATTTTCCCATTCGTGATTGTTTAGACCTAAAAATGGAACTGAGTCTTTAGTTCAGAGTTACTGCATCAGCTTTCAGCGTGGCTCGGGCTGCCAATTTCTCTGCTTTAACAGGTCAGCATTTTACTATTTTGAGAGGAGATGGCTAGAAGGGGTAATACAGTGTTAGCAAATTCCCTTTCCAAGATACAGAGAAATTTTGCTTAAAAATATAAATTGGGATGGGATTATTTTGCTAAAATGTATAACTAGGATGAAAAACCAACATTACCACTTGAAGCTTTTCCATTCTAGTTCTAATAGCATTGATGATTTATATCATTTGGAAACAGAGCTCTAGCTTATTTATTAAATTAGCAGTAGTGGGAATGCTCATATTTATTGAAGTATTGAAATTTTACAACTGATAGAGGTATTTATTATCATTATTTATTCTGATTGTTTCTTAGTCTATTTTTGGCATAGAAGAAACTGGTTATCTATCCAGGAGCTTCATAGTGAGAGAAGATAGCTGTAGTAGTATTTCTAGAACAGAATTATCATCCACTCCCAGCTAAGAGAAATGGTTACTTGTTTAAAGACGTATAAAGCAATATATACTCTGGTTTCTTTTTTTTTTTTTAATTTTATTTATTTATTTTTCCCCCCAAAGCCCCAGTAGATAGTTGTATGTCATAGCTGCACATCCTTCTAGTTGTGTATGTGGGACACGGCCTCAGCATGGCCAGAGAAGTGGTGCGTTGGTGTGCGCCGGGGATCTGAACCCGGGCCGCCGGCAGCGGAGCGCGAGCACTTAACCGCTAAGCCACGGGGCCGGCCCGATATACTCTGGTTTCAAAAGAGAACAGGCTGATAGCAAAGAAATGGGTTTTCAAAACACACTATGGTTTTGAGCTCGATTATAATTTGCCTTCTTCAAACTACACAACTGTCTTTGAGGTGACTGGGGAGATGTTGTCCCACTTATTTAATTTCACATTGGAACAAAATAAGTTGCCAGTGATGATCTGCCTAAAGAAACCATTTTATACAGGACTGTATGAAGAGTGGGTATTCTTTGAGCCCTTCAAATGAACCTTCTCAAAATACACACACACTTCGAATATGAAGTATAAAGAGGCAAAATCATTATTTCTGTAACTTCTGATTTATGAAAGCCAAATGTACAAAAACCTAATTTTATCATTCAAATGAAGAGTGGGTGTACAACTTACATATGTGGTAATTTATATTACAAAGAATTTACCTCCAGCTTCCTCTAAATAACACCACCCTCATTTTCTTAGAGTTCTTCAAACTCTGATGATCCAAAAGCTTTATAACCAAGTCTGCCCTTTAAGACCAGAAACGAATGAATAGGCGTCCAGGGGTGACAGGTAGAGACTTCAGCCTACGATCATACTGATTCTGTTAGATTTCCTGTTAAGAGATGTGGAATGGCCAAAACAAAGAACCTGGGTGATTCATTAAGAGACAAATATATTAGTCAAAGCTACTGTGTTAAGATACCAATAGTCACTTTAAATTTGGGAAATTTCTTAAACACACATAATATATGGTGATTCTTGGCAACATTTAACCTACCTCGAGGTGAACCACTCTACCTATTAACCTAGGCAGAAAGTTATATGCAGGGAAGTCTCTGGGGCGATCCTGGGAGGGCGGCATAGCCACTGATGTATTAAAAAGGGAGATACGGAAGCCACAAAGAGATCTCAAGGGAAGGCTCATTATCACATCCCAGTTTTGAGTATTCTGAAAACTGCCCTTTAATCATCAGCTATTACAAAGGAAGATAAGCAAGGCAGGAAAACAACCTGCACATATCAACATACATATTCAAAGGAAAAGCAGGAGGGAGACTCTTAAACTCCTGTTCACCTCCTTGAGAGTCCGATCTTCACAGGATAATGAGGGTGGTTGAGTTGGCTGGAGACAATGGAAGCAATAGGAGAGGGGTTGAGATATGAGTCAGAACTCTGTCTCTTTCCTCCAATGCTGGCTCCCTGTCCTCAGATTGCCCACATTTCTGACACTGTCACCAAGAAAGGTGACACCAACTGCAACCTGAAAGGGAAGCAAAGTGCCACACACACTTGAAGACAAGTTTTATTTGGGAAGAGTTTCTAATTGTTAAAGCTGCAAGGAAATTCCTTTCAAATTAGAACAGTTCTAGAGACCTAGTAGTTTCAGAGATCCCAGTGTTCAAAAGTATATTTCAAAATTAATAACAAAAACAAATCCACACCAAAGGAAAAAGCTTTTAGACTGGTTTGGAATGTACAGCCATTGATTTCAGTTGTTCTCAGAAACAGGCCCACCACTTTCTTAGAAATCAGGTGGGATGGACTCAACGCTCAAAGAAGGAAATGTCTTTAAATAAGTTAGCTACTTGGACAAGATTGTTTCACTCCTTAGAAAGTACAGTAAGGTAACAAGTCCCAGTTGGTGGGGTACGTGGTAAAGCACCAGTTTCACAAAGAGCTTATGGGATCCTAGGGTCAGCAGTTGTTGGCATATGGCACACAAAATAAAAGCAGTCACCAGGAGTGGGGAGAGTGTGGAAGGGCAGGGAGTCTGTTCCAGTCCCACCCAGCCTTTCAACTTGCTAACAGCAGAGGCTGTGTTCTACAGTATCTTCGGGAGAACATTTGCAACAGTTAAAAAACCACACCAATCCCCTCACCCCAGGATTATTCCCCAGAAAGTCCACATATGCAAAGAAAGAGGGACCTGGTCAGGGTTCCCATGGGGGACTCCGCCTCCCATCCACTTCTGTTTCCACATGATATAAGACATCAGCCAGAGTATGTTCTACCACAGCACCCCAGCCCATGTCACTCATCTGTGGGAGAAACAAGAAACAGAAATGAATGATTAGAATAACTACAGCGAGAAGTAACAAATATACTGAGGATGCATGGGGGACATTTGGAATGTTACTCACAGGGCGATAAGTGAGATCCTTTGGAGGATACTTGAAGCACGGTCCAAAGTTAATGGAAACCTGGGATAAATTCAATTCAAGCGCACATGAAAAAACAGAAGAAAATAGTAAAAAAGTTAATGTGACATGGGAAATTTTTCTCTTTAAATGTAGCTGTGATATTCAGGATATAACTGGAACAAATGATATATACTAATATTGTTAAAAGTCAACACTCTAATGTCCATCAAGAATTAGACAAATAAAATAGACTTGTGTTGATTTCTGTTTATAACCTAAAGGTTTCCTTATTTTACTTTGATGGTGGCTACTGACAGACGAAAAATACATGGAAACTTTTTTTTTTAATAAGTTAAAAAAAAAAATCTAACAGGCTGTAATGTAGTCCCCTTCATGCTGGATCATATTTTTTTAAAAAACCAGTATATAAGCAACAGTTACTAAGTAATGATGGTAGGTTATCATGACATATAACACCAAACTGATTTATGCAAGTATACACTTCATATCCTTTACACTGAATAATAACATTTACCACACAGTACGTTCAAAGGAGAAGTGTGGGGCACACTAATTGCACAATCTTTATCTATCAGAGCAAATACTTCCCACAACACCCAACTGTTTTTGGAACAAACAGTAACAGTAGGAACACATTCCTGTCTCACTCTAAGGCTCTTCAGATTTCTTTCTAGAACTCAGTTGATGCCCTTTTGTCATAACCATTCACCTGTTTCCCTCAAGTTCTGTTCACAGGATGAAGAGATGATACATACCGTGCAGCTCTTGTACAGTGAGATGGCTGGAAAGTAAACCCCCTCAAAAATATCTTTGTAAGCCACACCTTGATTGACACCATTTTTATAAAATATTATCTGAAACAAAAACCATGGTTTTACTTCAGAATTTAAAAGCAGAACAAACTACAAAAGAACTCACTTGGAGAAGGCTTTGGAAGTGCTACCACCATGCTGGTAGTAATGTATTCCAAGAATAGCATATAGCTTGTGTAATAACAACATCTTACATTTATATAACACTTTAGATTAAGAGCATCTTTACATGCACTATTCTAGCTGGTCTTCAGGTTTATTTGCTTTCTGAATTCCTATGCTACTTATACCAAACAGTTCTACTTTCTATTATCATTATATTGTATTTATAAAAAGTAATCTGGTCTTCCACTGATTCCTTGGAACTATAACCTTCTAAGCTTATTTATTTATTTGTCCTCTTCCCTTGCATCATGTTACTTCTGCATTTCTACTTTGAAAATCTCTTAGGATCTTCTGTCAAAATCTCTGAATCCTCACTTTCTTTGTCCTTTCTCTTGCAACTATCCTGAATATTCTCTCTTAACCACTATATATGGACTTTAGAAAAGGCTCCTTCTTTTGAAGTAACTTTCTCTGCCTCTTCTTCCTAGCAGAGGCTATATTTTTGGCTGTATCATCCATCCTTTCTGGCTGTATCATCCTCAGATCTATTAACTGTTACCTTTACTATTTTCTTCCTAAAAACAACTGGAACCCTAGTTTAGTTCTCCTACATTCGCTTCTATTACTGTCCCAGGTGGATTCACAGCATTTTTATGGAAAAATGTTTCCAGCTCAGAACTTTTCTCCATACCATCCCCTTCTATTTTTTGGCCCTTGTGGCTGGTCCAAATGTGCCAGTTCTTCTTTGTGCTATGTCCAACAATCCTGGAAAAGGGAGGTAAGGAAATTTCTAGAGGACACTGAATGAGCCATTATAGCTCCTGCTGCCTTCAGGTCACATAGCAAGGTCCCCTCCTCTCCTATTTCAGTGTTGCTCTCTCTGTACTTGATATCTCCTCTAATAAAGAATAAATATCTCTGACTTGCTTCCTCAATTGCTTGTAGATTTCCTTATTAGGCCCCAGTTTTTACCATTTTCTCTATAGAGTGTTCCTGAAAGAACCCTGGTCCTCTCTCTTGGTACCACAGAAAGACCTCAAACACAGAAGGCAGGAGAGGGAGCTTACTCTGCTGCCGGCTAGCTAAAAATCTCTTCATTCCCCTTTGGGCTTCATTCTTCTCACTTTTGTAATTAGGGGGTTGGTCCCAATCTTCAAGTTCTTCTAGTTCTGACATTTTTATGACCATGACTCACCTCACTATGGGGAGTCTGCTTTAGGCTCTTCTCTGCTTTATCCACAAAGTCTTTTTCCTCAAAATACAAATAACTCTTGAACTTTATCAAAGCCTTGAAAACCGAGAGAGAGAAAGAAAGGAAAAAAAAACATTGAAGCATCAGCTACATCATCATGGAAAAAAAAGACAGATTCACACAAATAGCACTGAGTCCTTGTGTTTTGCAACAGAAATTTAAAATCTTTACAGTTGGCTTTATTAGATTTTGAATAACTATGTGCTTCTTAAAAAGTACCAGATGGTACATGTTTATTAAACATTTTCAAAAGAGGCCTTTACTAAGACTATTTGTGAGGAAACACATACATATAAATACATATACACTCTCAACACAACAAAAACCCACAGAGGTGGGTAAACTTAATTCATAGATTTTTTTCCCTCAATAATCTCAGTGAAAGAAATGAAAAGTTTACTGAGCCTAAAATTCCCTATTCTATAAAAACATTTTGAGGGCCACTTCCTTCCCTCCTAGTCCTCTACCTGTTTCTCCTACAGGTGATCTCTGGGTCACCCCTTTCCTGATAGTTCCCAAGAGTCTGTTTAACCTTCCACTCCCAGATAAATATATGACATTAATTTTTTAAAATTTGAATTTCTTAGCACATACATATATTAAGCATGGTAAAAAAAAAAATCAAACGCTAGAGAAGAACATAAAGAGTATTTCTTCTCTCCTCTCACCATCTCTCTCAACACTCAGTTTCCCTTTGCAATCACTGTTCTGCGTCCTGGTACCCTTTTAGAAAGTCTAGGCATATATTAAATCTTCAAAATTGAAGAACACACACACAAAGAAAAAAACACAAACCAGACAAAAACACAAAGAAAGAAGCAGAAAAGGCATACAAATGATAGCACATTATACATTCTGTTTTACATCTTGAGCTTTTCACTCAACATTATACATTGGAGATCATTTTATATCAGCATATATGGAGCTTTTGAACAGATTCATAGTATTCTGCTGTATGAACATATTATTCCCAAATTGCTTATTCAAATTAAAAACAAATTTTTATAATACAAATGAAAAAGTAAATAATTTTAAAGACTCCTATAGTATCTTTTGACATAAGTGCAGACCTCTGTTTTTGGTAAAACCAGGCACTAATGTGGTGTACACTTAAGGGTTCTAGACGGCAGGAAGAGCAACGAGAGTCCACAGTGTGATGCAGCCAATAAGATGGGATCTTAGGCTGCTTTTTATCAGAACAGACTTGGAGGATCTACACTACCCAATGTAAAGACATACTCTAGAGCTACAATAATCGAGACAGTGTGGGACCGGCACAAGGGTCAACAAAGAAATCAGTGGAATAGAGAGCCCAGAAACAAACCTCTACTCACACAGTCATTTGATTTTCACAAAAGGCACCAAAGAAATGAGGAAAGTTTTCAAAAAATGGTGCTAGAATATTGGATATCTGTGTGGGGAAAAAAAAATTAACCTTGACCCCTACTTCACACCATACACAAAAATTAATTCAAGTGAATCAGGGACCTAAATATAAAAGCTAAAATGATAAGATTTTCAAAGGAAAACATGGGAGAATATCTTGATGATTTGGAGGTAGGCAAAGATTTATTAACCCATAAAAAGCACTATAACTGTCAAAGAAAAATTTTATAGCATTCATAAAAATTAAAAACTTCAGTTCATCAGAAGACACCATTAAGAAAATGAATAGATAAGTCACAGACTAGGAGAAAAATATTTTTTAAAAAGCCATTTCTAACAAAGGACTTTAATCCAGAATATATAAAGAACTATAACTCAATAAAAAGATAACCTAATTTTTTAAAAAGGCAAAATATTTGAACAGAAACTTCACAAAAGAAGATAGGTGAAGGGCCAATAAGCACATGAAAAACTGCTCAGTACCATCAGTTATCAAAGAAATGCTAATCTGAACCATAATGAGATACTACTACACCCCCACCAAAATGGCTAAAATTAAGTTGACAGACAGCAACAAATGTTGACAAGAACGTGGAGTAACTAAAATTCTCACATTGTTGGTGGGAATGGAAGAGTCTGGCAATTTCTTTTCTTTCCTTTTTTTTTTTTTTTGCTGAGGGAGATTTGCCCTGAGCTAATATCTGCTGCCAATCTTCCTCTTTTTGTATGTGAGCCGCTGACACAGCAAAGCCATTGACAGACGAGTGGTGTAGGTCCGTGCCCAGGAACCGAACCCAGGCCACCACAGTGGAACATGTCAAATTTAACCACTAGACTACCAGGGCTGGCCCTGACAGTTTCTTATAAAACTAAATATATAACTACTCTATGATCCAGTAATTCCATTTCTAGGTACTGACCCAAAAGAAATGAAAATATGTTTACAAAAAGATTTGTAGAGGAATGTTCATAGCAACTTTATTGCTTTATCCCAGACTTGAAACAGCGTGTCTATCAATAGGAAAATGGATAGTTATATGTCAATTATATGTCAATAAAGCTGGAAACAAAATGAAAATGGATAAACACACTGTGGTATATTCATACAATGGAATACTACTCTGCAGTAAAAAGGAATGAACTACAGGTATGTGCAACAACGTGGATGGATCTCAAAAGCATTACGCCAAACGATAAAAGCCAGATACGAAAAACTACATGTTGCATGCTTCCACCTATATTAGTCCAAGAACAAGCAAAACTAATGGAATAGAATTGTGATGGGGGGGCGGAATTCAAAACAGTGGTAGCCTCTATGGAGGTGTGAGTTGGGATTGACTGAGAAACAGTATGAGGGAACTTCCTGGGTAATAAGATTCTACATCTCAACAGTGGTTTGGATCAAACTCAAAACTCAGTGAATATACACTTAAAATCTGTAAATTTCATTTTATGTAAATTTTATATCAAAAGAAAAAATTGACAAAGGTTGAACTCCAGCTAATGATATGTATCCTGAAGTACTTGGGGGGTGGTGCGGGGGGGAGTGTACTGATGGCTGCAGTATTCTCTGAAGTGCATTAAAAAAAGATGAATGAATGGATGGGTGGGTGGAGGAATGAATGGATAACATGTTAATGGTAGAATCTAACTGATGGGCATCTGGACACTTTAAAATTCTTTCAACTTTGTTATCTCTGAAAATTTTTTCATAATGAAATGTTGGAAAAAACATGAATGGTGGTCAGCATCACAAGAGAAGACACAGGCCACAGGTGCAGGCACTGGCTGCCACAAGTCTCCAAACCCAGGACTTGCTTGGGAGGACAAACTCACCTTATCTTTGTAAGTATCGGGTAGTGACTTGGCTGTCTCTGTATCTTCAGGAAGATTGATATAAAATCCCAGGACGTCTCCCTGTCCATAGCCAGAAGAGTAGTGTTTGCCAATGGACTGGTGGAACTTGGTTCCCTTTTTGCTCCGCCAAGAATAGCTAAATTTATCATAACCTAAGGGAGCTTGAAGGTTACCTGTCCCAATAGAAAAATACACAGGAAATCAGAGGACTGCAAGCCAACTCTGGTTTGCAAAGGAAAAGATTCTACTCCTTTTTATTTGTATTTTTTTGGTTAATTTTGTAAAATTGTTAACAATTTCTCACAAGCAAAGAATTATAAAAATATTCCTAGGAATTGCAAACCACCTAAATCCTCAGGAGTTGAATTTTATGCCCACAATCCGATGAGCCCCAAAGTCATGAAGCTTAGCCAGATGCTCTATGCCTCTCCACCCACTGCAAAGTCCATGTTACAGCTCCAGCTTACCTAACGGCTGGGACCAACCCAGTCTGGCAGCAGTGTCCGGCGGCATCTCATCCACTGTGATTTCGAAGTACCAGGCACCTTTCCGTACCCCATGAGAAGCCCGAACCATGGAGTAGCCCTTCTCTCCAACCACGGTCAGCCGGTCATCAGAGATCTTTAACTGGGGAGCTGTGGTGATGGAGATTAAAACAAAGGCCTGCAACTTATCTGAGGTACTTGGAGACAACTGTCACAAAACCATGAGTCTCTTACACTCCAATAAAACAAAATAAAAAACAGAAAGATCAGGTCAGGAATTTAGTTCAGGAGTTTAAAAATCTCAACATAAGATACAGATGAAGAAGGAGAAAGAAAAAGGAAGAAAGCTATTAGGTAATCTAATTTTTATTAAATGTGATTATATTTAAGATGATAGGTTAAAATTAATTATACTGTTTATTCCCTAAAATACAATGAAACAATTGTAATGTGTTCGGGTTCCAGTATGAATAAACCATCCATTAAAAGACTTTTATTTTGAAGGAATTTCAGACTTTCAAAAATAGTCGAGTCCTCATACGCCCATCACTCAGCTTTCCGAAATGTTAACACCATTCATACCCATAATATAATCAGCAAAACCAGAAAATTAACATTGATACAATACTATTAACTAATCTATACATCATCTTCAAATTAAGCCAAATATCCAAATAATATCCTTTTTCTGTTCCAGGATCTAATCCAAGATCCCACATTTCATTTAGTTGTCATGTCTCCTTAGTCTCTTCCAATCTGGGACAGTTCCTCAAGTCTTTCATGACCTTGACATTTTGAAGAGTACTGGTCACTTCAGCTTATAGAATGTCTCTTAATGAGGTTTGTCTGATGTTTCCTCCTGGTTAAGTCTAGGTTATGCTTTTCTGTCAGGAACACCACTGAAGTAATGCTGTGCCTCTCAGTGTATCATATGACGTGACATCAAAATGATAACATGAAACTTGGATCACTTGTTTAGGGTGGTGCCGTCATTATAAAATTACTCCTTCATTATAAAATTACTATTTTCCCTTTGTAATTACTAAGTATTTTGTGGGGAGATAAAAAGGCTGGGCTGGCCTGGTGGCTTTGTGGTTAAGTTTGCGCACTCCGCTTCAGCAGCCCGGGGTTTGCAGGTTTGGATCCTGGGCACGGCCCTATGCACCACTTATCAAGCCATGCTGTGGCAGGCATCCCACATACAAAGTAGAGGAAGATGGGCACGGATGTTAGGCCATGGTCAATCTTCCTCAGCAAAAAGAGGATCAGCAATAGATGTTAGCTCAGGGCTAATCTTCCTCACCAAAAAACAGATATTTGAGACAATCAAGGAAATCTGATTATGGACTGAAATGAGATGATAGTAAGGAATTACCTATTTTGTTAAGTGTGATAAGAGCATTGTGGTTATAAAATAAAATAGCCACACTTTTTAGAAATACTTATTTTTTAGACTATATAGGGTGAGATTTACTTCTTGAAAATTCAGAAAAAAAAGAGAGACAAAGAAATAAAGGAACAGGTAAAGCAAACATGGCACAATCTTGATAATTGTTAAATCTGGGTAAAAAGTATATGCAGATTTATTGTATTCACCGCTCTACCTTTGTGTACTTTACTACAAGGCCATCATGTAAGATAAGGGGACAATCTGAACAAACTGGAACGCCTACTGTGACTTGGAAGTGAAGAAAAATGTGATGAAAGGGAGAATATTGCTAGGCTGTGTAGGTTGATTTTATCAATGTAGAAACATCTCCGATCCAACTGAAGACTTAACTGAGGAAAAAGCATCTGAGACAGTGTTTGTAACACTTTAGAAGTTGTCTGAATTCTACTGGAAGAAGCACAAAATTTAGATTAATTGGCTTTTACAAACGCATAAAGATATATGAACCCCTATGTTCACTACAGCATTATTCACAATAGCCAAGACTTGGAAACAACCTAAGTGCCCATCAACGGATGAATGGAAAAAGAAGATGTGGTATATATACACAATGGAATACTACTCAGCTATAAAAAAAGATAAAATCTTGCCATTTGTGACAACATAGATGGACCTTGAGGGTATTATGCTAAATGAAACAAGTCAGGTGCAGAGAGTCAAATACTGTATGATCTCACTCATAAGTAGAAGATAAAAGAAGAACAAACAAACACATAGATACACAGATTAGACTGGAGGTTACCAGAGGGGCAGCGGGGAGGGAGGAGAGTGAAAGAGGTGACTGGGTACATGTGTACGGTGATGGACAGTAATTAGTCTTTGGGCAGCGAATATGATGTAGTCTACACAAAAATCGAAATATAATGATGTACACCTGAAATTTACATAAATGTTATAAACCAATGTTACCTTAATAAAAACTAGCTTTTATAAAGGTCTTTAGATTTACAAAGTTCTTTCATAGGTAGATAGGTAGACAGACAGACAAACTCACTTCACCCTCACAACCACCATGTCCACTGTGCAGATGGAGAAGCAGATCATGTAGCTGTCGAGATCACACTGCACATCGAGATCACACTGCCACATTCAGTGGGAGAGGCTGACTGAAACTTTGGCCCTACACTCTTTCTGTTACACCACAATGGCTCTTGTGTTAGGCAGATACAAAGATCACCTCCTTAAAGTAAACGCATGTTGTTTAACAGAACTTTCTTAGGGATTTGGCAAATTTTACCTTCTCAAATACAAATACTTCTTTTACCCCTTCCTGAGCAATTCAGTCCTAAAGTCATTAGGTTGGGCTGAGCAAGTGTCCATGATAAAAATGGGATATTAAAGAGTTTACCTCCCCGCAAAATAGTTATTAATTAAAACAAGGGAAAAAGATGTAACTTTACAGTGGATAAACCTGGCAGATACCACCTTAGCCAAATGATCAAAGTGAACATCACCAGTAATGGGACCAGTTAAGATCATGTACCACCCGATAGGATACAATATGAAGAATACAGTATCATTTCTGTGATATTCCTGTCAAAGATGCATAACTTAAATCCAGTCATGAAGAACCAGACAAACCCAAACTGAGGAATGGTCTATAATATAACTGGCCTCTAATTTTCAAAAGTGTCAAGGTCATCAGAATCTAGTAAAGATGCTGAAACTGTTCCAGATTGAAGAAAACTTAAGAGACATGACAACTAAACGCAGCAAGTGATTCTCAACTGGATCCTTTGCTGTAAAGGACATTACTGGATCAACTGGAGAAATGTGAATAGGATCCAAGGATCGGATGGTAGTAGTTAGATGTTAATTTCTTGATTTTGATGGTTGTATACTGGTTCTATAAGAATGTGAAAGTTTAAAAACTATCCACTAATTCTTTGATATTCTTCCTTTCAAGAAGTGGAGCCTAATTTTCCTCCACTTGAGTGTGGGCTGAACTTAGTAACTCACTCTAACAAAGTTGTAGCAACTGTGTAACTTGAAAGGTAGGTCATAAACGGTACTCAAACTCTTTATTGCTCTCTCTTAGATCACTTGCTCTGGGAGAAATTAGCTCCATAGATGTGGACAAATAGCAGTCTTTGGCGAGGCCCACATAGTGGGATCCGATGGCTCACTCACTTGGAAACAGACCCTCCAGCCCCTGTCAAGTCTTCAGAGACAGTAGCCCCAGCTAAGAGCTTGATTGCAATCTCATGAGTTTTCCTGAGCCAGACCACACAGCTAAGCTGCTCCCAGATTCTCAACCCCCAGAAACTGTGGGAGATAATAAACATTTGTAGTTGTAGACTGCTAAGTTTTACGGTAATTCGTTATGCAGCACTAGATAACTAACACAAGGAGAACGTCCTTGTTTGTAAGAAATACACAATTTATTTTTTTATTTTTTGTGAGGAGATCAGCCCTGTGCTAACATCTGCCAATCCTCATCTTTTTTTTTTTTTTTTTTTTTTTTTTTTGCTGAGGAAGACTGGCCCTGGGCTAACATCCGTGCCCATCTTCCTCCACTTTATATGGGACGCCACCACAGCATGGCTTGCCAAGCAGTGCGTCAGTGCGTGCCCGGGATCTGAACCAGCGAACCCTGGGCCGCCGCAGTGGGCACTTAACCGCTTGCGCCACCGGGCCGGCCTCAGAAATACACAATTTAAAGTTCTCATAGGGGAGAAGGCACCATGGCAACTCACTCGCAAATGGTTCAGAAAAAAAAAGTTTTATACTGTTCTTACAACTTTTTTGTAAGTCTGAGAATAATTCAAAATAAGTTTGAATGATACACTATAGATTTATCGTTAATTTCTATAAGGTTCAGCATAAAGAGCAGGCAGCCACTGCTATCCTATATATTAAGTGCTAACAAGTTACTGTTAAGGGCCAGTGTTCTCACTTTTTTTTCCCCTCCAGAATTACGGCTACTATGTGTAGTGGAACAACAGTGACAAGTCTCACTTCTTAAACCCTGAAGTCACTTATTTGGCCCTTCCCTACTATCAAAGTATGCTTGTCACTAATAGGAGTCAAACAAATCCAGGTACAATGGACATTGCACCATGGGATTACAGTACTTCGCTTCCAAATAATGAGCATCAATACAAGTGTTAGAGTTTTTAGCATTAAACCAAGAAATAATGGGCTTCCAAATGTAATACACATATGGACCAGTTTAGATCCAATTCAAAGAAACAACTGAAAGAGGCATATTTTAAGGAACCTTGGAAATGTGAATATAGACTGAGTATCAGATAATCGAGCAATTATTATTCACCTTAGGTATGATAACGGCATAGGGGTTATGTTTTTAAAAATCCTTGTTAGAGATAAATATTGAGGTATTTATGGGTGAAATAATATGCAATCTGGAATTTGCATTAATACTCCAGAAAAACAACAACAAAAATTCATGAGGTACACTTGTCTAAAAGTAGTTTATTTAAATCCCCTTTCACATTCTAAAGGATAATGAATGCTATCTTGTTAATAATTGAATAAATTATGTCATTAAAAGAACTACTATTCATCAAAAAGACTTTTGCATGACCAAAAAAAAAGTCATAAACAAAGTCAAAAGACAACTGAGAAACTGGGAGAAAATATTCACAACATATACCACAGACAAGGGGCTAATATCTCTAATATATAAAGGGACAAGGGACCAAAATCCTGACAGAAAAACGGGAAATAAAAACACACAAACAGGGCCGGTTCCGTGGCTTAGCGGTTAAGTGCGCGCGCTCTGCTGCTGGCGGCCCGGGTTCGGATCCCGGGCGCGTACCGACACACCGCTTCTCCGGCCATGCTGAGGCTGCGTCCCACATACAGCAACTAGAAGGATGTGCAGCTATGACATACAACTATCTACTGGGGTTTTGGGGGAAAAAAATAAATAAAAAGTTAAAAAAAAAAAAAAAACACACAGATAATTCACAGGAACCCAAAATGGCATGCAAACACTAACAAATGAACCTAACTGTATTATAAATGAAAAACATAACCAGACTGAAGGAGGTAGGAAAGAAAAGAACTAATCTGAGTTAACAGGATCCTGCCAGACTAAAGACAAAAACAACTATACATAAATGCTGTCGTCTAGTTAGTGAATGATCCTCACAGGGGTTGGCAATTCTGAACTACTTTATGTGCACATTAGAAATGAAAAATAAGAAAATACATGGTAGATAATTATAGTCAGGTTTCTCATTGTTGGAGAAAAAAGTTACAAATAAGGAAAGGTGTGGTGTCTGATTGGAATCCAAGGTATCAGTGTAAACTCAGTATAGCCATGTACATATGTGTCAGTTAGTATACATACATACATCTCCTACCTTTGTCCAATGATGGAGTCTAGAAGCCACACCCAGTAACAGTAATAGTGACCATACCTAACACTTAGATCTTAATTTCTAAACACCATTTTCCAATCAAAGGAAGCAGGCTCCACAGAGAAGTAGCTGGTATTTGGCCTGGGGCATGGAAAATACAAGATGAGCCTGGAACATCTTGTGATGCCAGAAAATAAGGAAGTACTAAAAAAAAAAAAAAATGGGGCTTATCGAAAGAACACAGGAACCAACCTGAAGAAGCTAATGGCCTAATGGCCAAAGCTGGAATAATTTGAGCAACAAAACAAATTATACCCTACAGAATAAATATCTATGAGTCCACCCTGATATAAATAATCAATTAAACAATAAATGGAGAAGGGAAAGAAAGAAAAGAAATCATCAGGCAAACATTGCATCAATAATTGCTGCAGACAAGATCCACTGATGGATGCTAAAATTAGTGAACAAAACTTTACAGAGAAATAGGATATCTGCATAGCCTCGAAGTATCCTTCTCCAAGACATTTATTAACTACAAACGAAATACAGTAAGAAAGCCAGCAGAAACTACCTTGGCCAAATGATTGTGGTTAACATAACCAGTAATAAGACATACTGACATCATGAACCCCATGAGATGATGCAATGAGAAGGGCTCATTTCTGTGGTGTTCTTATAAAAAATGCATAACCTCAGTCTAATCATGAGGAAAAAGTCAGACAAACCCTGAGGAATATTCAACACAATAACTGATTAATACCCTTAAAAAGTGTCATGGTTATGAAAGACAAGCGATGACTGAAGAAGTGTTAAAAACTACAAGACTAAGAAGAAATAACTAAATGCAACGTGAGCTCCTAAAAAAGAGGCATTAGTGGAAAAACTGGTGAAATTTAAATAAAGCCTTCAATTTTATTAATAGCATTTATCAATATTAATTTCCTGGTTTGATAATTGTACTATGGTTGTGTAAGATGTTACCATTAGGAGAAGCTTGATGAGAGAGATATGGAAACTATTATTTTCGCAACTTTACCGGTCAATTTAAATTAGTTCAAAATAGAAAGTTTTAAAGAACCATATATATAAAAATGGCTAGAGCTTATAGGAAGAGACAAAGAAGGAAATTATTTCTTGCACATTCTGACCGACTCTAGTTAGACATGGGGGATGGGGGAGTGGCAAGAGTGATAATAGACTGACATATATATCTAATTCTAGATTGGACAAAGCTGATGACAGTAGTTCAAAGTAACACCGGGTCCAACATGAACATTAACACCATACATACCTCGATCATGTAAGGCTAACAAAACCCGTTCATACAAGCAGGCTCTGTAGAGGTCTCCAGGAATAGGCTTTCCTGCCCAGCAGTCAAGTTCAAGCTTCTCAGGATCAGGGGCATGGGGATCAGGCTCAGCGAGAATATACCGATAGCCATCTTTATTAAACGGGTGTTCCAACGGGTAGCCATGTGGGGGAAGGCGCTGAGCAGAAAACAAAGGGTCACTGCAGAAAGGAAAAGATAAAATCAAGAAACTAAAACCCCTCTAGCTCAACTGCCTTCAATTCTGTAAGAAAGGCCTCTGATTTATTAGATTTTGGCTGGAACACAGTCAGGTTCACAACTGCTTTTCATTACTCTAATAGGTCACCCTGCCCTCTGCAGGCAAAAAAGGATAAATTACTTTAGTCTGTAGCGATTTCTATGAAACAGAGCCAGTACATCATTGGGAAGAAGGGAGAAGAGGAACAAGGATGATTTCCTTTAGTATATTTATTATTATAACACATGAACAGAAACTCAGGGATATGAGCACTTACTGTCTGTTGCCCGTCTAAATAAGAAATGCCCTGGATATCATCACCTCAGTATTGAACAAAGGGAAGGGAAGAGGTCCGAGAGGGGAGAGGTGGAAAGTTTAAGTACAAGACTTAATGCTCAGTGTTGGTTTCACTCCCTCTCCCCCATCTATCCTCTCTCAAGATGCCTTCAGAGAACTTTACTCCCCAGGTGAATCCCCACAGGGTGCTGCCCCAGGGCTGTGTTATGTAGTAACAAGTTTGTAAAACAGGACACCTAGCCAGAGATTATTTTACCCCTCAAAGCACTCAAGATTTGAGAAAAATGAACAGGCTTTATAACCTCTGACACCTGAGCTACTGAAGAGTAGGGCTCTTTTCCCTCTGAGACTTTGCCAGCACCAAAGAAACCTCTAACAGTGGTAAGTGGGGGTGGGTGTTCTGCCCACCTCCGGGCCTTCTTGGTGGTCCCTGTGGTCCCTCCATCCTGCTGTTTGCGCTTAGCTCCTCTTCCTTTTCCACTGCTTCCTGCTGCAATTCCCCCTTTGAAGAGAAGGCAGATCACTTTCAATGAGCTATGATGGAAGCACCATGTGGATACTGAAATTCCATAGGGACTAACACTCCCAAAGTGCATTTGTGTAACACCACAGGAGGATTTCCTTCCTGAAAGCATATTGGATTTCACCCCGGTTCTGAATGAGTCTGTTGAGTGTCTCACAGCCCAGAACACTGGGTTCTGGCAGTAAGCTCAAATGAACCTCACCCTGATTTCTATGTTACATTTTCAAACTTCCTTTCTCAATGAACTGCAATCAGTACACTTTCTGAGGATGTGACACAAATGCATTTTCATTCATTCAGATTCCAAACATCCACAGCTACAAACAATTGCATGGATAAAGATTTTTTTCCACCCAAATCAATACACACCCATCAAGAGAGAATATCCTCACTATGAGTAGATGTTCATTTGCTTGAACGACACATGATATATTCCATAAACATAGTAAAGGCACAATATCTGCTAAAGCACTGAACTTGAATATCCAACAAGACAACAGTACATCAAACATGGAAAACAAAAACAGAAGTACTGAAAAGGTGTTTCTCTCCAGTGCTGTTAGGTATCCACTGTGGTTGTGCATGACACAAGTAGGAAAGAAGTCTTTAAATTTAGTAGGCAATTTTTGCAACAATGATCAAGATCATGCCAACGCATAAAATTCAGGTTAGACTAACCTGGCTTGTGAAATTAACAGCAAATATCAATAGACAGTTTATATATGTTACACACAAAAAAATTTAGTTACATGCTAAGGCCACAAGGAATACAACCTTGTGTATTTCTGATATAAGTACTTTGAAATTTTTGTCCAGTTCTGTCATTGCTCTCAATTAGTTTTTTTGTCTTCCAGAAAATGTCCCTGAACTGCAGGAAAACACCTTTATGTAAACAACTGCATAGAGTATTGTATCTTAATTTGGGGCAAGCCTGAAAATTATCAGCAGTTCTGCTGCAATAAAAAGGATCAAGACGTTGAGGGCAGGTCACATTCCACATAGACAGGACCAGATTTATACAGGACTTCCTTTTATGAGCACATCAGGTGTTATTCCTATTTCTCATAAAAGGTTTAACGTTTAACTGTTACAATATCAATACCTCTAGTTTGAGTTACTTAATCAAAAAACTATTAAGTTTTTATTGTCATTTATATTTTAATCATTTTAAGAGAGACGTTTTAGATCCACCTTGAGTAAAACAAGGAATACTAAGGGGACTCCTGGTCCTGTTAGGCAGAATATGACAACGTACAAGCTTTGAATTACTAACATTAAACTGGAACTACTGTTTCATAATAAGTGCTACTGCCACCATTTTCACAGTGCTTTAAAATTTTAATTTAGTTTCAGCTTCTACCACAACTCAGCAAAAAGCATTTTCCAAACCACAAAATACTTAAGTCTGAGAGGCTGAAAGAAGACAGAGGAGGCATTCACCTCCAAAAGAGGCTCCACCTGTAAGAACAGAAGTGGCACCATGTATTTGTCAAATTTTAACAATTAAAAGGGGAAAAAATGGTGTAAAAAGATAAACAATACACTTGGCTATTTCCAACCCATCTCAGAATATTAATAACAGTGTATCATATTTGAAAATCATTTCAAACAGGAAATGATTACATATTTAAGATGCTATGACTCCAAAAGACAAGTTAATGATGCCATGTGTTAGATGAATAGCTAGCTACCTCCCAGCTACCCCAACTCTCATTAGTTTACCATTAGTAGTGAAGGGCATTCCCACTATTAGAAGGGTTACCAATAGAAAAACATGCTACAGCGGGTGATCAATACAGAAATGCTGTCATGTGAATAAGCTGAAGTTTCAGGGCAAGAAAAATTAGAAGATGAGTACAGGAAGTTTGTTAAATAACAGCTGAATTAAGGGAAACAAGTGGAAAGCAAGTGAATTCTAAATTAAGTTTTAGTTATGAGGATATATATAGGCAGTCTAATATAAACACAGTAAATCTGACCTTAAAGTTGTACTTTCTTTTACACTAAATTTGTTTCACTTAAGACCAAACTGTGGTGTAAAGTGACAAAAAAGTTTTCCTCCACTAACATCTATCAAATCCTTGGCTAGCTCCTAAAAATGGAGTTTTGGACTTTAAAGCATCTTAGTAAATATCCAGTTAAGAGTCAACCCAAAGAATGCCCAATTCTAGGCACACTTGGATTCAACAGCTTACAAATATTTCATCAATGAGACACTGAAACACTTACCATTTAGATTCCCACTGGTAGACACAACACTGCTTTGTTTTTGATTGTCATAAGCAGGACCAATGTTACTAAGATCCTAAAAGGAAAAATACTCAATTATAAAGAGAGGCTATATAATCAAACCAATCTGGCAATGCTCAAAAAAACCAGGATAAACGGGAATTGAAACCGGCAATCCTAAAGAGTCTGAAACTTGCAAGGGTCCCAAACGTGGATGCTTCAGGGATTAGCAAGTAACGTGTGTGAGGCAGGCCAAGTATAAGGATCAAAGTGGTTTAAGAATGACGATGAATGACAATCAACCAGTGGTGGGGGTGATGGACGGGCCAATGGCAAACTGGAGTACCCAAGCTCCATTTCCTCAGCTTCCTGTGGGAATTCAGGTCACGTACTCAGATGTTCTCATTTTACAAGACATAAATCTGAATTTCCATGTGAAATCTTGAATTTTCAATGATGGCAAATCAAACATTTTAAGGTACAGCTGAAAGATCTGACCTCCTGAGATGCCAAATGTGACTCTGCCATTGAACAAAGAGGGGAAATTTTCTTTTTTTTTTTTTTTTTTTTTTTTTTATTTATTTTATTTTTTCCCCCCAAAGCCCCAGTAGATAGTTGTATGTCATAGCTGCACATCCTTCTAGTTGCTGTATGTGGGACTCGGCCTCAGGATGGACGGAGAAGTGGTGCCTCGATGCGCACCCGGGATCCGAACCCGGGCCACCAGCATCGCAGCGCGCGCACTTAACCACCAAGCCACAGGGCCGGCCCAGAGGGGAAATTTTCTTATTCCTGTTATGCTAGATGCACAACACAAACTCTTCTTCAAAACAAATTTTTCTTTGCAATAACAAATATTTTTAATAGCAGAATTTGAGATGGAAAGAAAATCAGAAACAACTTGGAATGGCATATTTGTGTTACAAGGGAGGAAACTAAAGCTAAAAAAGATAAAAATGATACGCGTAAAGTTATAATATTTTGGGGAAGAGCGAGAACTAAAACAAGTCTCCTGGTTTAAGGTGAGTGTTCTTTCTTTCTATATGTAGCAAATAACCGTTTACTGGGAGCTCACCATGTTATGGGCATGTAATGGCCGTATGTTACATGGAGCAAACACACAAATGTAAACAAAATCTGATTCTCTGTCCCCAAGTGGCTTAAAATGAAAGGAGAATATAAAGCATATTAATGTACCTGATCCAGAAGTCCAAATTTGGGGTAATCTTCTTCTGGGTCCTTACTCCCTGGATCAGGGTGTTCCTTTACCAAGAATACATCTCTTTCTTTACTCTAAAAGGAAACAGTATTTTAGTATTACTGGAAATTTTATACTTAAAAGAAGTACTGAATGGATGATCAATCACCAACTCTTAATTCCTAGGTGTAATCTCCAAAAAGACAGTATTGTTTTTTCCCTTTGATTAGAATATTAATACATGACCATCAAAAAATCCAAACAGGGAAACTTAAGAAAGAGAGAGCCAAAGTCCTCCTAACCCTCCACCTCCCAGAGATAAGCACTGTGAACAACTTGCTGTTGACTTTTCCCCAGGTGCTCTCTTTAATTCTAAGGACAACAATGTTTAGAACAGTGTTATTTGGTTTTTTTTTCAAATCAAATTAAAAAAATCGTCTCCAATTTCAATACAAAATTATACTTGCAAAAGTGCAGTGGACAAAGGTTTCAGTGTCATATATAAAACTACTACAGATGATGTTCACTTAAGACACAAGGTGCAACTTACTAATTTTGAGCGTGAAAACTGTTAAAATTCACAATTAGCTACATTTCACTCTCCAAGATTTAATACTAAGTTTTTCTCATTTTCTTAGTCATCACATTATTTCAGTGAGACTAAACAGAATTTAATTCTTACACAGAATGCTGGTTTTCTAAATGTCAAGTCTAATCAATTTTAGTTTACTTACCATCGTTTTAACAATGTTATTTGGCCAAGTCATTTTTCCAGGTCTCTGTCTGGTCGTCATGCACTCCCAGTGTTTATCAATAAAGGGTATGATATCCTAATTTTTCAAACGAAATATATTAAGGCTTTTATAGTTGCTTTCAAAGTTATGCTCACAAAAAGGGAAAGAAAACTGCAGCATTTTCAAAGACCTTGTCAGAATCAAGAGAAAATCCATGTTTAGTCTTTTAATGACTGAATACGTAATTGCATGCAAACAACACATTGCAGGGAATTTCAAACAAGTATATAAAAAATCTTAGCCACAAACGGCTTACAATCCAGCTGCAGGAAAAAGATCTGCCCCATTCTTTTTTTTTTTTAATAATTTTATTTATTTTTTTTTTTTCCCCCAAAGCCCCAGCAGATAGTTGTATGTCATAGCTGCACATCCTTCTAGTTGCTGTATGTGGGACATGGCCTCAGCATGGCTGGAGAAGTGGTGCGTCGGTGCGCGCCCGGGATCCGAACCCGGGCCGCCAGCAGCAGAGTGCGCGCACTTAACCGCTAAGCCACGGGGCCACCTGTTCTCTTAGTTGCATCTGGAAGATGACCCCCAAGTTATTCTCTCTCCTGAGCTCCTGTTTGTACCTGCTGGAGACATCGCCATCTGGACATCCCACAAGCACTTCAGATCTCTTATGACTAAAGCTGAACTCTGTATCTCACCTCACAAATCTGCTCTGTAGACTTCTATTCTTGCTCTTAATACTTAGAATCACCCATCACCCAGAATCATAAGCTAGACACCATGGAGTCATCCCTTGATTCTTCTTGTACAACCTCCACATCTATATGATCACCAAATGAATTTTAAAGTTTAATAAATTTCTCACCAATCAGGCCTCCAATTCTAATTCTCTAATTAGAATTCCTCTAATTCTCACCAATTACGGTCCTCGTCAGTTCTTGCTTGCATGACTAAAACAATGTCTGAGCGTGACCTGGCATCAACTTTCCCCATTCTAGACCATTCTTGCACAGTTCACCAGAGTTAGTTCTATGAAAACCAAATCTTTACTAAAAGGAACCAGGGTTGACTCAGAGAAAGTTCAAGGGCAGCCTGGAATATTTTGTTGTTCCAGAAAGTAAGGAAGAGTTGAAAAACTGATAGGGACATATCAGAAAGTTTCAGGAGTCAGCCTGGACGGGGCTACACTGGTCAAATCTCAGCATCAGAAATCCAATAATGGACTATAAAAATCCACAAATCCACAGTGATACTTAAAAAAAAAAGGAAGAAAGGATGGCGGGAAGGGAAAACTCTACAGAAAATTGCAACCAATGAATGTATTCTGTTTTACAACGACCACTCTATTAACCGATGCAGGCTAGGATAATCAGTGGTTGCTAACACCACTGCTTGAAAGGATTACGAGAACAAGACATTCACACAATCTCAATGTATTGTGCCACATATTACATAATAATTACAAAGAAGAAAGGTCTTTTTTTTTTTTTTTTTTTTTTTTTTTTTTTTAAAGATTTTATTTATTTATTTTTTCCCCCCAAAGCCCCGAGTGAAAGTTGTGGGTCACAGCTGCACATCCTTCTAGTTGCTGTATGTGGGACGCGGCCTCAGCATGGCCGGAGAAGCAGCGCGTCGGTGCGAGCCCGGGATCCGAACCCGGGTCGCCAGCAGTGGAGCGCGCTCACTTAACCACCAAGCCACGGGGCCGGCCCAGAAAGGTCTCTTTACAATGGAGAAATCTGGTAGATACCTCTCCTTTACCCAGTCAAATTTAGGATCACTAACAACAAAACAAACCAATATCTTATGCCTCCTGATGTGATACATGCAAAAATACACATCACCTACATAATAGTCTGGCCAAAAATGTTTAACCTGAACCTAATGAGGAGGAAACAATCAGATAAATGCAAATCAAAGAGCATCATGCCAAACACATGTCTAGGCTCTTCGAAAATATTTTTTTCCTTCAAAATTTTAAATGTCATAGCAGACCAAAAAAAAACAAAGTAAAATAAGTAAAAGAACTGTTCAAGATTAGAGACAAAAGACACACTACACGTAAATGTAATGTGTGATCCTTGACTGGATTCTAGATGGAGGAAAAAGCTATGAAGGATATTAAGACAATGATATTGAGAACATGTATATATATATATATATATATATATATATACACACACACACACACACACACACACTATATGTAAAAAACATAAACTGTATATATTAAATAGTTGTATCACATCAACATTAAATTTTTTGAGTATGATCATCATATTGTGGTTATGGGAGAATATTGGGTAAAGTACAATATCTGCAATTTAGTCTCTCATAGCTTAGGGGGAAAATATAGATATGGGGAGATAAAGCAAAATACTAACAAGTGGTAAATCTAGGTAAAGAATAAATAGATGTTCATTGTACTATTTGAATTTTTCTGTATGTTTGGAAAATTCAAAATAATAATTTGGGAAAAAAATAAACTAAGAGAAAAGAAACAATTCTAATCACAGCACACCTCTATTTAAAGCACTTTATTTTTTGCTGAGGAAGATTAGCCCTGAGCTAACACCTGTTGCCAATCTTTCTCATTTTTTTTTTTGCTTGAGGAAGATTAGCCCTGAGCTAACACCTGTGCCAATTTTCCTCTACTTTATATGTGGGTCGCCACCACAGCGTGGCTGACAAGTAGTGTAGGTCTGGGCCTGGGATCTGAACCTGCCAACCTGGGCTGCAAAAGCAGAATGTGCCAAACTTAACCACTACACCACAGGGCCAGCCCCGAAAGTACTTTTAATGCAGGAAGAAAAGCAGGAAAGGGGATCCTCTGCTGACTCCTCCAGCTTACAAGATTAAGTCCTAACCTCTCTGTTTAGTAGAAAAGGCCCTTGCCAGTCTGACCCTGACTAAATCGATCTCACTACACATCCTCTACCAGTGTCTTTCAAACTGTAGCTCACAATCAATTAGAAGGTTATAAAATCAATTTTGTAGATCAAAACTAGCCTTGACTAGAACAGAAAATATCAGAGTGCAGAGGGAAAAGATCAGAGGGTAAGCAGTGTTTAGTGAAACTTTTGTTTTAAATGAAAATGGGTAGATATGAATATATATACTAGGCCACAATATAAATTCCATCATTTTAAAATTTACTTAATTTTCATACTTCTTACCATGAAATCACAGTAGGAAAGACTCATGGATGGCCCAGTCATCTAATTTTGAGTCCTGACTTTAGTCACGTAGTTTTCCAGTTTAATAATAAAGGATAATTCTTTTTTTTATTTTATTTATTTATTTTTAATTTTTCCCCCAAAGCCCCAGTGGATAGTTGTATGTCATAGCTGCACATCCTTCTAGTTGCTGTATGTGGGACGCGGCCTCAGCATGGCCAGAGAAGCGGTGCGTCACTGCACGCCCGGGATCCGAACCCGGGCCGCCAGCAGCAGAGCCCGCGCACTTCACCGCTAAGCCACGGGGCCGGCCCAAGGATAATTCTTTTTAATAAAAGGCATGTATAAACTGACGCCTTTACCCCCGACAAAATCTACGATAGGCATCTATAAAAACTGCTAAACCAGGCTGAGACGGTTCACCTCAAGATCTGATTATTAACTGTGAGATGGACAGTTGTTTGCTTCCATAAAGCCAACTAAAGCTATTTAAGGATTCATCCTACTAATAGCCAACTGACACAATGTGCATACACTAGGAAGTTAGTAAATTATATGAAAAAAAGAACAAAGTGACCACTGAACCTACAGTCATATACTCCTAAAAATTGGGGGGAAAGTACTTATTGTTAAAGAAAGGATTTAGAAGTTCCACCTGATTCTTTGGCATAACTGTATTAACATTAATTCCATCTCTACCTTATCTTTGGAGAACATGGTTTTTGGATGTTCATCCTGTGTTCGGGACTGCCACGTTAGGTTGGCCAAAGCACTAAGGCACATTTCCTTCAAGTCTATCAAAAACAAAGAGGAAAAAAAAAAGTTATCTATAGTATTATATCCCTATTATCAAAACAATAGTCAACTAGATAGTCCACAAATTAACAACTACAGCAGCGAAAAGTAGAGTCATCATTTGATCTGAAATGGACAATAGCAATTACTGAGAGCTAAAGCCCAACGTAACTTCTACCAGCTACCAGATCCTGACTCTGCTAAGCCCAAGTTCCTTTTCCTTTTCAGCTAACCAGAGTACGATCCTTCTGCAGTACTCCAGAGTTTGTTCTTACTTGCTTGCTTCCGGAGGAAATAGGTATTCCCACTATGATGGCACACATTACAGTGAAAACTGTAGTTGGTCATGAAAGGTAGGCAGGATCTGTAGAAGAGCCAAATTATACACATTAGTGAACTGCTGAACACATACTTCTTTATGAGAAGTAAATCTACAGGGACTTTGCCCCTCTGTGAAAGTTAGATAATCATGTTAATATATTAATATACTCTTAAAACTTAAAAAGGTCACCAAAACCAAAACTGGGCTCATACCTTTATAAATAGCTGGATTTTCCTGTCACAAATATTTAATAAGACCTTGTCCACTACAGTGGATAATTCAGCATCTGGCATCTTGTCCAGGCTAGATTAGTGCAGTTGTTGAGCACCTAAAAAGAGCATGCCAGGCCATACTCTTTATGGAAGAGCATGGAAGAAGACACAGCAGTCTCTTTCAATATCTTTATATTTAAATATTTGTATTTGAATTATATTTAAATATCTTTAAATATGTCTTTAAAGTGCCGATAACATTGTTGGAAAGGGCAGAGAGAAGGTATGAAAAAATTAATTTAAAATATAAATAATTATTCAAGAAGACAACACAAGTCACAAAACATTACTTGCCTCATTACCAAATGAATCCTACAGACGATAATTAGTCTGTAAGAGTTAAAGGATCCAAGTAGTAACTTCAGATTTAAGAGTTGGGAAAGATTTTTCGAGGATGTAAATTATGAACTGGATTTGCAAAGATGAGTTGGTTTTCTTTTCCACAAGAGAACTATGTGTAGAGGTGAGAAAGCTCAACTAGGGGGCAGAGGGGCAAAGTGGTGTAAACAAGTTTGCCTAGGAGAGAAGATTTGTCAGGCATATGGTAAAAAATAAGGCTTGAAAGGCAGGAAGTACAAGAAGGCCTTACATGCCAGATGGAATTGGATTTTTTCTGTGGGTAACAGGAACTCCTTGAAGGAAAAGAGACATGGTTAAAATGATAAGTTTAGCGACAAGATGGGGCTGAAGGGGGGAAGAGATTAGAAAAAGCGATGTATATAAGAGCCTTTTGTAACAGTTCCCACAGAACGTAAAAAAAGCCACACCTAGATTGATATTAATACAACGGAAAGGAGAAGAAGTGCATAAGAAGAAAAAAAACTGGTAAAGCTTGGTGACTGATTAGATGGGAGGGTGGTAGGAAGTGAAAGGAGTTCTAATCTCTAAGACTGCTTGTACCATGAAGAGGAAATCTCCTAAGAGGTGAGTTCCAGGCAAGAAAAGACTTGTCCGTTTGAAGGCAGAGAGGAAGAAGCCAGTGGAGGGAGAGACTAAATATGGCAGGGACCAAGGACATAACTGAGGAACTGAGGCATTAGAGAAGGGAAGTGTGGTGGTGAGTGTACTGGATGACTGGAAAAGTATAAGGAGCACTTAGTTTTGAAAAGAAGTAAGTGACAGAAAAATAAAAGACCAGTTTAAGTTGGAAGAGAAGAAATCAAAATAAAGGCAGGTTTATTTTGGACTCTGCTGGAACTAGCTAAAGGTATCCTCAAAGAGAAGGTTCCTAAGTATGTGTCTATGGCCACCACTCAAGAAATTAAGGAACATTCTGGTGAATGTTAAGACTGAGTTTCCTTACCTTAACTTCTCTCTAGAACCCCTTCTGTTAAACAGCCTGTTGTGGTAAACTTACTTATAGGAGGCAAAGCCTCATACCAGAGATAGGTAAGTATATAGTTATTATTTCATTCAAACGCAGTTGGGTGTTTAAAGCAGCCTTTTTCATACCCTGCTAGCTCACTTCCTCTATCTCAGATGTAACAGAAAATCTGTCCCATCTAGCTGGGCTTTAGGTGTAACTTCTCAAATTCAGGTACAAACTGCTCTCTACCAAAACTCTGGACTGTGGTTTGATTCTTCCCTGGACTGCTCCAAGTTATCTCTCTGGGAAATTTCCCTTCCTAGGCCCTGTCCATCGAAACAAATTCTCCTTGGCCAAAGTGGCCCAGGATATTAAGTCTTTTCTAAGTGACCAGCTTTGCTTAGCTTATTTTCCCTACAGATCTTTCTACCAAGATCAATTCTTTCTTCCTGATCCTTCAGTATTTTTCTTTCTTTTTTAAACATTCTATCCTTGGTCACCAGTCACGTTAATTGGAACATTAGCATTTCTAAAACCCACTTTATCTTTTTAACTAGAAAGCATACAACAAATTATACTGGAAGGTATTTCTTCATAACCCCACCCAAGGGGGATTAATTTCAGAATTAATAATGCAGCATTATTTTGAGATAGTCTTATCTAAATTTATTTGTATATTATGGACCATAAAGAACACCACAGAGAGACAGCAGTAGTTATTCCCACAGACAGTGAGTCAGTAACACTCACTTGCTAGCTGTTGACCGACTCCCTAAAATAAGGAAAGAAGTCTTTCATTCTCAATCAATCATAAAATGATTTTAATTCACTAGAAGAGGTAAAGAATTGGAAATAGGTTTTGCTGAGGAGAGAACTCAGGATACCTAAAGGGAGTGAGTTAGAAGCCAAAAGGAAAAAAAGGATAGCTCAAGCATAAAGAGGCACTAGCCATTTCAAATTTTAAACAACACACTTTGTCCACCATATACACCAACACTTTCCCCAAAACCCACAACACCCAATACAAGATTTAAATGATACTGTCTTAAATTTGTTTATACAATGCTTTGTAACTGCACGTTTTTGTCTCCCAACCAGGTTGTAAGCTCAAAAACAGGGATAATACCTATCATTGTACCTATTAGGGCTGTGCTCTCAGTAGGTAGAAAACACGCGCAGGCTATTAAAACAATTTCTGACTCAACATCCTACTACTCACTGAATACAGGTTGAGAGACATAGGAAATACTATGCATTTATATTTGTGTATAAACTATCCAACTGTTGAACAGGTTGAAATCTATTTTACAGAGTGATTCTTACAAAGACTATAAAAAATACTCACGAGGTATCTATGCCAAAGGTGTCTGCTGTGAACCATTTTGTACATATCCCACACTGCAGCTCTACCTCTCCCAACTGTCGGCCGTTCTCTTCATCCACAGAGCCCGTCTGAGTGTCCATCACCTCTGAAGTATCCCCAGCACCTTCCTGTGAGCATGGAGCAGTTAGAGAATCAAGTCAGTTGTTGGCAGTGCCCTTGAATAGATTCCAACTACCAGCAACCCTGTGTACAACAGAGTGGAACCCTGCCCGGTCTTTTTGCACCATCCTCTGACCTTCCAGCACTATATCAGACAATGCTCTGCTGCTATTCACAGAGTTTTCAGTAAGTTGACCTGACTGTGTTTCTGACTCGCTTAAAAAACAAACTCTATTGTGCCTTGCAAATGTCCAAAAAGAAATACTTACTAGTGTATCTTTTCCATTAGAGGATTCTGTCTCCAAACCACCACTTACATCAACGGAGTTTGCATCCCTGTAAGATAATGAAAGCACTCAAGTCAGAATTTTCAAGAGACAAATCTCAAAACGCTTATTCCCAAAAATGATGATCAAAGTACAGCTGAACTTCACACTCCTACGGCTTTTTCAGCCAAGCCTGTTCTCCGCCTGGATGCCCGGGGTCAGGAAGAATGTGGCCAAGTCAGACGCAGGCCCATGGGGCAGAGGGAAGGCTGGCTAATCAGCCCTTATAGATAAGTCTATCTGGGATGGAACTGGTGCTGGGGGAGGTTCGCAGAGACGCAGCTCTCCCACTCTGTTTTCATATGAGCCGTTACTTCTCTCAGTCTGAATATGCAAAGTGGTTTCTTCTCCGAGATATTTGAGGAGTGTCTGCAACAAGAGCGAGCTACCAGTCCCCTACCGGGGTGCAAGGGCCGGAGATAGGACAAGAACCTTGGCGCTCACAGACCGGGAAAGGTGCGGAAAGGGGCGTGACCTGAGACACAGTTCAGAGACGACGGGCCAAGCGGCGGGCGGGGCTAAAGTCCCGGAGCGGGCAGGGCGGGCCGTTGGCCTCAGGGCCCAGGTTCGGAAGGGGCGGGCAGAAGGGCTCCGGAGCCGCAGGATTGCAAGGGGGGTGGCCCTCCCTCCCCGTGTTCTCCTCAGGCCGCAGGACGTCCTACCCGCTTTCGGCCTCTCCGCAACCGGGCTCTGCTGCTGGAGCAGCAGATGTTCCCTCTCCGGCCGGAGCGGCTGCTACCGCTACCACCGGCTTCGGCTCTCCTTCCTCCGCCGCTGTTGCATTTGCGGCCGCCGCGGGGCTGGGTCCTGTACCCACTCCGGGTCCGGGTCCGGTTCCCGCCGCCGCCATCACTGCCGCCTCCCAGACTTCTCGCGAGAATACTATCTCCGTCTCGCGCGAGTTGCTGACTTGCTCTGTAACCTTCAAATAGTAAAGGCCCTGTGGTGGGTCCACCGCCGCCTGAGGAAGGCACGCTCCAGGCCCACTTTAAGGGCGGGCCGGCAGGCAGGCAGAAGCGGGCGGGGCCTCGGGGGTTAGATTGCCACAGGCAAAGCAAGGTGAAGGCGAAGGCGAAGGCGACTTGGTTATTAGTTGGATTTCCCCAGGACTCACTTCATTCCATGGGTGGATGCTGCGCATTTTCGTGGCCAAATCATCGTGCAGAGCAGGCGCCTTGAGAGCGGCGGCTGTCTACGGGCTTTGGACGCTGTGATGTGCTTTGCAAACGTTTGGCTCTGTTAAGTGTGGGAAACGCCTTCCAGAAAGACGAGCACTCCCTGCCCCATCCCAGAAGTAGTAGTTTGTTATACTGCCCTAGTGATCTGCCACTTCGAGCACGTGTCTAAGTGGCCCCTAGAGATGGGGGCCTCGACTGTCTGAATGCGGAGCCTCAGCTATGCAGGCAAGAGCCGGGGAAGGGATGAGGATGGAGTATCCAGGCAGAAGAGGTAAGAAGCAAGGTGGGTTCTAGAAGCTGCAAGCCGCTTACTGTTGTGAGAGGAGGAAAATGAAGCCCCAGAGTTAGGAAGCCAGGTGCTGGGCTTAATTTAGTCAAGTTTGGTCCTTAGAGAAAGTAGCAGGTATGGACTAAAGGTAAGAACTAGAAGAATCAAGGGCAATGTTGGTAGGTGAAATCATTGGAGTGAGTGGAATCTTTCAGAGCCATGGTCTTCAAACTCAAGAATACAAATCCTTAGAACTATTCCGGCCAGAACAGTTTTCAGGAACTCAGTGTTTACATTCTAATTCCTAAAAAGTTGCCTAAAGATACACCTTTTCTCCTACTTTACAAAAGAAAGGCATACCCCTTTGCAATCCTGAATCTAAACTTACTATGATGGGGCCGGCCCCGTGGCTTAGCGGTTAAGTGTG
This sequence comes from Ceratotherium simum simum, assembly GCF_057802395.1. Taxonomy (NCBI): domain Eukaryota; kingdom Metazoa; phylum Chordata; class Mammalia; order Perissodactyla; family Rhinocerotidae; genus Ceratotherium; species Ceratotherium simum. The sequence continues at coordinate 34,650,745 of NC_141927.1, read as the reverse complement.
CGTGCTCCGCTGCTGGTGACCTGGGTTCGGATCCCGGGCGCACACTGAGGCACCGCTTCTCTGGCCATGCTGAGGCCGCGTCCCGCATACAGCAACTAGAAGGATGTGCAGCTATGACATACAACTATCTACTGGGGCTTTGAGGGGGAAATAAATAAATAAATAAAATCTTTAAACTTACTATGATGTATTGCCCCAGGGTGTATAAACCTCTGGGACACCAGACACTAGAACAGTTGGAAATATGATTTCCCAATTGGTTCCCAATTGTTTTCAACAAAATTGAAGGAGGATCTAATTGAGTTACCAGCTGATAGATTACTTAGAAAATTGTTGGTGCTAAATGCTAAGAGGTTTAAGAAGAAACAGGATATTTGCACAGACTAAATATCTCCTCTAAAATAATTATTAGTCATAGTGGCGGTTTTAACATATGACCACAAGATCTTTGATACTCCTTCCTCCAGGAGGTAAAGCTTGAATCCTCCCTCCCCTCGTGTGTGTGTGTGTGGGGGGGTGCGGGGTGGGGTTGGGGGGAGCCCCGGGGGTGGGGCTGGACTTAGTGACTTGCTTCTAAACAACAGAATGTGGGAAAAGAACAATAATTTTTACAGTGGAGAAACTGGCAGACACCACCATAACCAAGTGGTCAAGGTTAACATCACCAATAATGTCATGTTGATATCATTTATCCCGATATGATGCAATAAGAAGGCTACTTCATCTCTGTGGAATTCTTTCCAAAAATCCGTAACCCCAGTCTAATCAAGAGAAAACATCAGCCAAATCTAAACTGAGACATTCTAGAAAATATGCTTCAAAACTGTCCACATCATGAAAAACAAGGAAAGACTGAGAAACTCATAGATTAGAGGACACCAAGGGGACATGACAACTAAATGCAGTGTGGTATCCTGGAACAGAAAATGGACATTAGTGGGAAAACTGAAATCTGTAAAGTCTGTAGTTAAAATAATAGTATTACAGCAATGTTAATTTCTTAGTTTTGATCAATGTACTATGCTTTAAGATGTTAACATTAGGGGAAGATGGGTTAAGGGTGTATGGGGGAACTCTTTGAACTATCTTTGTGACTCTTCTGTAAATCTAAAATTAATTTAAAGTTTAAAAAAATAATTGTTGATGGTAGATCATGTGATTTGGCATGGAATTTTGAAGGAGTTCAAAGAATTGAGTTCAAGTGATTCAATAAATCCTAGATGGGAATCTGCTTATTTATGTAAACAGATTGTCAGTTCTTAAACCTATAAAAATGAGAAATAGGAATAGAATTGATGCTAAACTTGTCTCATTCTAGCAATAGTGATATTCATTCATGGACACATGGATTAATTGAAAAAATAAATTCTCAGTCTCATTAAGAGTTGCATCTCCAATAAAATTTTAATTTTTTATGTTTATCAAAATGAATAATATATTTATTTGATCAGTTGTGTGTTAATAATTGATAATGCAATCAAGAAGAAATATTTTAACACTAGAGCCTTATGGTCACAGGAAGTTTTAAGAAAATTTCAACTTTTATATGTATTTCTACTGCAGAGAAGTATTATAGACTTTCTAGTGTAAAAATAGATATATACACAAGTCTATTGCCTATGTATTGTGTATATATGTATATATATTACATTTTATGTTATGAGGGAAGAGGAATGGAATTCTGAGTTTAAAGAGAAAACGAGGGCCGGCCCCGTGGCTTGGCGGTTAAGTGCGCGCGCTCTGCTGCTTGGCGGCCCGGGTTCAGATCCTGGGCGCACACAGACACGCCGCTTCTCCGGCCATGCTGAGGCCGCGTCCCACATGCAGCAACTAGAAATATGTGCAGCTATGACATACAACTATCTACTGGGGCTTTGGGGGTAAAAAATAAATAAATAAATATAAATTAAAAGAGAAAATGAGATAATATAAAATTTCCAACTATGAAAGAAAGCTTGTTCATGTATTTTTTGAATGGATGATGGCAGATACCAAATCACTACAGTGGAAATCTTTTTTTTAGTTTTATTTAACAATGTTACTGTTTACAATCCACTGGAAATCCTCTGCAGCTAATTAAACTTACAGTGATAAACTTATGCAAACAAAATTTTGAAGACCACTAATTTAGAACGATGTCTTTCAAGTGTTTTGACCACAACTCACATAAGAAATACATTTTGCAATGTGACTCAGTATACACATTATTTACAATTGAAATAAAAGATTCATGAAACAATCTGCACTTTATTATATATTATATATTTTATATCACATATATGTTATATATATTTTATTTATTTTCTTTCTTTCTTTCTTTATTTATTTATTTATTTTATTTTTTTCCCCCAAAGCCCCAGTAGATAGTTGTATGTCATAGCTGCACATCCTTATATATATATTTTAAATGCCAGCAGTGACACACTAAATGGATTTGAGGACCTCAGCAATTTGAAAAACACTGATGTAGCATTTTTTTCAAAGGGTAGTGATCTGGGAATTGAACCTTGGGCAGCACCTACATTTTATTTATTTTTGTTTTGTTTCGTTTTTTGTTTGTTTTGCTGAGGAAGATTGGCCCTGAGCTAACATCTGTGCCAATCTTCCTCTATTTTTTGTGTTGCTGACACAGCGTGGCCACTGATGAGTGCTGTAGATCTGTGCCCAGGATCCGAACCCGAAAACCCGGGCTGCCAAAGCAGAGCGTGACAAACCCAACCACTCTGCCACAGGCTTGCCCGCACCTACAATTTAAATGAAAGTCGTGAATGATTTCAGTAGAGTCGGAGAGTGGTGGAAGCAGAATCCACACTGCAATGGATTGAGAAGTGAGTGGAGGGATGGAAGTAGAAATAGCTGTGTAGACAAATCTTTTCAGTTTTTTCCTGAGGCATTTTTTTTCTATCAAGAAATGTGGACATTTGCTAAATTTGCTTGTTTGTTGCATGATCCTCTGCATTGTGTCGGTGTGTTTGAAATAATGCCTAAACAAACGTTTGGCCCTGAAGAAGGGAGAACAATTGGATGGTTAACTGGAAGGGAATATAGGTTGGGGAATAGGCTGATAAAACAGTTTTTTCATCAGTAGGGAGCCAGAGGCTGAAAATACAAGAGAGATGGTGGTTGATGGAGCAGCTTTCTAAAGAAAGTGAGTCAACTGGCAGAGATAGAGAAGTTAGACTTGATGCCAAGGAGGGAATCCAGTCATCTCCTGAGACTGAGAGAAAGAAGGATGGAATAAGGATGTCCTTGGTAATTATTAAGGGGAACAGGAGACCAAGGGAAGGTATTGGTGGCTGGCACTGAAGCCTGGCTGACCTCTGAGACTGCACATCTGTTGTGGCTCCAATTGTATCTTCCGTGCTTCCCTCCAACAGCACTAAGCTACATGAGTTGAATAGTGAAGGTGAATGGAAACTTGCATCTGAGTTTTCAGGTTTGCCCGGCAGGTAAAAGGAAGAGCCAGGATAAAAGGCAGTCAAAGATAACAGTGAGAAAGCAGTTCAGAGGATTAACCATGGCCCCTGAGAAGGCAGAGGGACAGGAAAAACTGGAGGAATTCAGCGCCCAGAAGTCTGGATGAGAAGGCAGGAACTAGAATGGTGAGGGGTTGAGGTAAAAGAAGAGAATATTTGAGTTTTAAGATTTTAGGAGAATTCCCTGCCTCTTCCCCATAGCCAGCTCACCTGAGGGTAAAAGTGGGTGAGGCTAAGATGGAACCTGATCTAATTCCTGGGATTGGAAAGCAAAGCATCCACCAAACTGAGCGCTTTCTCAAGGTTGATTGAAATCACTAACAGAGCACCGGGTTGGAAGTTTAGGATGGACAAACAGGAGAAACACAGTTTTAGAAGCTCTCTGCCCCCAGCTGGGGGGTAAATTACTTACCTCTGATCCTCAAATACAGTATTCAAAATGCTCACAAATACCCTTCCTGAGTGGTGGGATTATAAAGACTGCTTCTTATTCTTTTCTCTGTGTTTTCCAAGTGCACATGCGTTGCTCAAATCAGAGGTAAATAAAGGCTTTAAAAAAAAGAAAGTGTTTTTTGTCTCCTGCCTCACTTTTCTCCACCGTGTCTCAGAATTGTCCCTTCTCAGTTCTGCTGCCTCCCACCAGCCTGTTTGAAGTTTTATCACCTCACTAGGATTACCACAATTGAATCTTCCCATTCCAGGTTTTCCTACTCCCGTCCATCCTGGCCAGTCCTTCCCCACCTCTGCATCACTTCATCTTTCCTGAGGAAGCTACTTACTGCGTTTCAGAGAAAACTCAGACTCAGTTCAGTGTCCAAGAGCACCCAGCAAATGATCTCCCAGTCCTGTTGGAACTCACCGTTCTCAGCATACCCCACCCCATCCTAAGCTCTCTAGGTTTGGTCCTACTTCCCTGCTTTTGCTCTGCTTTTCCCCATCTGGATTGCCCCTTGCTCCTTCTTCTCATATCCATGTGCATTACATCAAGACCCAAGTCAAAGTTATTTCCTTCAGAAACCTTGCTTCACACAGTTTTTATGATTCACTAGCCAGCCCTGGTGGTCTAGTGGTTAAGATTCCATGCTCTCACCACTGCGGCCAGGGTTCATTTCCTGGTCGGGGAACCACACCACCCATCTGTATGGTTGACATACTGGGATGGCTGTGTGTTGCTATGATGCTGAAAGCTATGCCACCAGTATTTCAAATATCAGCAGGGTCACCCATGGTGGACAGGTTTCAGTGGGTCTTACAGACTAGGAAGAAGGACCTGGCCACCCACTTCCAAACAAATTGGCCATGAAAACCCTATGAATAACAGTGGAGTATTGTCTGATGTAGCCTGAAATTCTTGCATTTCTGACAAGCTCCCAGGAGACGCCTCAGATGCTAGTCTGAGGATGCACTTTGAGTAGCAGGGAGTAGAGTATTTCTACTATTTTTGTGTGTGTGTATGAGGACGATCAGCTCTGAGCTAACATCCATGCCAATCCTCCTCTTTTTGCTGAGGAAGACTGGCCCTGGGCTAACATCTGTGTCCATCTTCCTCTACTTTATATGTGATGCTGCCACAGCATGGATGGCCTGACAAGCGGTGCATCGGTGCATGCCCGGGATCTGAACCCGGGCCGCCAGCAGCGGAGCTCTCACACTTAACTGCTACACCACGGGGCCGGCCCCAGAGTATTTCTAATTCTATTTCACCTCCACACTAGCTGCTCTGATGTGCTCTCTTTCAACAGGGCTTTGTGTAATGCTCACAATAACTAACCCTGCTTAGCTAATAGCTAATGTAGCAGAATAATTCTGAAATAATAATGAATTTCTCCTCTTTCTTTTTCCCTCTTTAGTCTTCTTCCCACACTTCTCCCTCTCCCTTCGCACATAGTGCTTAACCCTGGCTATACATTAGAATCACCTGGGGAGCTTTACAAACAAACAAAAAAGACAATGCCCCTTGGCCAACACAACCAGACTCTGTAAAGGAGGGATCCAGGTAGTGATAGCTTCAAAAAAGCTCCCCATGTGGTGTAATGTGCAGCCAGGGTTGCACTGTGTTTCATTACCTCAAGGAGAGAGAGGGCAGAGTGACAAAGAAATAGTCTATTATCTCTGTTCGTCAGAGGAACAGAAAGAACTCTTAACATAGCTAAAATATTTGGGATAAATGCTTTTACTCCCATGCCAAGAGATTACCCAGGAGATGAGAAAGGGATGGGCCATGACTGTGTAGGAAATCTGGATAGACTGGGACTTAGCCTGGCAGAGATTTCGGTGCCCTGGTGTGGCACAGATGAGGGGGATGACTCCAGTTTCCTCTAACCTGGCCCAGAAGTAGCAGAAGGAAGACCCACGTGGCTCCATAGCTGAATCCTGAGTGGGGCAAGGGAAGGCTCAGTGGATGCCTAAGTGGATGGGTACCATTAAGGACCAGCTGTCCCTACCCTGACACCTGAATCCCTGTCCCCAAAGACTTAGACACAAACTCCTGTGAAGAGAGAGGAGCCTCAAATTAAGCTTAGATATACTGCCCTCAATAAAACAAAGTTCAAGAGAACTTTATGTTGGATTATAAAAAGAAATGTAAAAAGAATAAAAAGATAAATTATGTCGGATTTTAAAAAGATAACTATATTTTTTGTCAACTTGAGTCGTGGACCAAGATTTGCATCCATTATACTGGCAAAGATTAAAGTGTTAGCCCTTCGGAAATCTTGTATTTGTACTTTAAACAGAGGATTCTTGACTACAGGAGGCCTTTGGTACCCAAGGGAGAGAACTTGTATAGAAACAAGCATGTCCCAGGGCTGGCCTAGTGGCACAGCAGTGCGGCAGCCCGGGGTTTGCAGGTTCGGATCCCCTGCGCGCACCAACGCACCGCTTGTCAAGCCATGCTGTGGCGGCGTCCTATATAAAGTAGAGGAAGATGGCACAGATGTTAGCTCAGGGCCAGTCTTCCTCAGCAAAAAGAGGAGGATTGGCATCGGATGTTAGCTCAGGGCTGATCTTCCTAAAAAAAAAGAAACAAGCATGTCCCATCCCTGTACCAGCCCAAAGGCTTCTGGGCCCTTTCCTCAAAAAGAGCAGTGGGTCAGATGCCCAGGGCCCCTCCTAGGGCCCACAACTCCTCCCACCCCCACACCCCCATGGTTTTTATCATCTATAAAGCAAAAAAAAAAAAAAAAAACCACTTTGTCTTTGTTGTAACTGTCAAAAAGATGAAGATAATTGTGGTGGTTCATCTCAATGAAGCATTCATTTAGTCTCTGCCTGGGCTCCTGGTCCTTAATCTCTAGTGCTTATAAATTGAGTTGACTAAACACTCTAATTACTTCCAGTAACCACATATCTAAACTAAACACATTAAAAAAGAGTTCTATTTTTCCTTTTATTAGAAAAAGGGAAGCTCCATGTGGGTGGGGATTTTGTCTGTTTTGTCGTAGCCCAGACACCTAGAACAGTACCCAGCACAGAGAAAGCGCTCAAGAAATACTTGTTGAGGGGGCTGGCCTGGTGGCGCAAGCGGTTAAGCGCACGGGACCTGCTGTGGTGGCCCGGGGTTCGCCGGTTCGGATCCCAGGCGCGCACCGACGTCCCGCTTGGCAAGCCATGCTGTGGCAGCATCCCATATAAAGTGGAGGAAGATGGGCGTGGATGTTAGCCCAGGGCCAGTCTTCCTCAGCAAAAAGAGGAGGATTGGCAGATGTTAGCTCAGGGCCGATTTTCCTCACACACACACAAAAAGAAATACTTGTTCAATGAATGGAACTGCATCTCTCTCCTGTGAATGAGGCTTGTCCCACTATGAGGCCAAAGATGCCATCAACCCCACTGGGGAAAGCAGCCCAGAGAGTTCAGCAAGGGGATCCTCTGGAGTCTAAAGAGTTTGGAAACAAGTTTTCTTTGCCTGCCCAAGGGCACAGGGGCACCAACTGGCCGGTTTTCCCCTCTGGCCCTTGTAGTAGAGGTAGGCTTGCTGTAATAGGCTTGGACTAGTAAAGCTGGTATCCTCAAATTCTGTAGCTCAACAGTTCTGTAGCTCAACAGTTCCAAGACTAGAAGCATCAGTATCATCTGGGAAATTATTAGAAATGCAAATTCTGAGGCTCCACTCCAGACCTACTGAATCAGAGACTCTGCGGTCCAGCCCAGCAATCTGTGTTTTAACTAGCCCTCCATGTTGCTGATGCTCTCTCAAGTTGAGAATCGCTGATGTAGCAGGATGATGGGCAGGAGGATGAGCTAGAGGAGGGACAAGCATTGGAAGCTCAGGGCCCATTTTGAGTGCTAAGGGAGTAGGCATCCGAGCAAGGAGATGCATCCTGTTCTCTGGCAGTTCCTCAGCGAGCTTGTGATGAAGACTGTTTAGAATGCATGGGTCAGGCCATGGTAAGTTTCTCTGGTGAGAGCCCCTATGGAGTTTTGGAGGCCAGAAAGGTGGGCAGGGAGAGAGTGAGGTTAAATTTCCCCCCCGTTCTAGCATATTCAAGTTCTGACCAGGATGCGGTAGATGGTTGTTCTGTTGGAATTGCAGGGGTAAGGCATAGTGAGGAGCTCAAAGCATAAACGAAGCCATGTAGTACAAGAAACTCAAATATCTGGGAAAGGTCAAGAGGACAGCAGTTATCGGAGGAGACTTGAAGTAGGGGAAATCTGAGAGTGAGCGTGCCTCATTTAGGTGTAGATAGACTGCCAGGAATAAACAATGTGATGACCTCCTTTCTTTTCCTTCCTTGACAAAACGAAGGTTCTGACTGAACCGTAAATGTTTTTTTTTTTAATAATTTTTTAATTTATTTTTATTTTTTCCCCCAAAGCCCCAGTAGATAGTTGTATGTCATAGTTGCACATCCTTCTAGTTGCTGTATGTGGGACGCGGCCTCAGCATGGCCGGAGAAGTGGTGCGTCGGTGTGCGCCCGGGATCCGAACCCCGGGCCGCCAGCAGCGGAGCGCGGGCTCTTAACCGCTAAGCCACCGGGCCGGCCCTGAACCGTAAATGTTAATGTAGTTACTCCTTCAGGGATTTAAGTTTTCATGATGCAGACCCAAGAGCCAGGGCCCTGGCTACACCCCACACTGGATCCAAATACCCATCTGGTCACACACATTTTGTGTAGCACCTTTGTGAGTGCTACACACAACAGGTCAGCTGTGTCAGGATCCACAGCTCTCCCTTTGGGCTGGTAATGTTCTCCTGTTTGCAATGGCCCATCCTCAACCCTGGAGGAGCATGAAGGAAGATGCCAAGTCCGAGGTAAGGAAGAAAGACTGGAGTCTTCAGGAGTGAGAGAGGAGGCAGTGACTGAAGGTTCTTGTTGGAGGTGCTAAATAGGATATTCTGTCAACGGAGGGACTATCCACGCACGATTGAGTGGCATTTCCAATTATATCTTGACTACATCAAAGAATGGTGGTGCTGTCTTGTTCCTCTGTGGTTTGAGATCTCCCGAACATAGGGCTGAGTAGGTGGAGGTGATGAACCACAGGGCACACACACTAGAAGATGCCCACACAAAAAAGTCTCTTTTGCCTCTTGGGCAGTAAGATGGCCCCTTGCACTGCAAAAGGCTGATCTGGTTTAGATGCCATCTATGGAGGAAAGGAGAGAGGAAGTCATGCTTCTTTTCCCCCAAATCCGACTGGTACCACTGGCATAATTTGTCAGTGAATTGAGTAAGAGCATGGCAAAGTTCATCAGGCTTACAGAGTATTTGGGTGTCAATGCCACTATGTGGGACATCAGAGCTTTCTTGTATGCTGTAAATATCACTTGTCTGAGTTAAGAGGCTAAGCTGGGGCGCTAGGAAACACAGGTGTGGATGGGCTTCTTGGTGGTCCCTGAAGGGCTCGGAAACTGAAACTGTCCCAAGAGTTGGGGGACTACTGTAGTGATATCCTTCATTCCAATGCAAATCTGAACCTATCCTATGGAGGCTGAGGAAAGGGTTTTTAACAGACTAGAGTCGTGACTGTCCTTTTGGAAGGCAGTCTTGCTTCTCCCATGTTAGGGTGAAGAGACTAGGTTTAAATGCAACCTAATGGCGGAAGCTTGAGTTGAGAAGCCACACACGAGTCAATTCTGTTCCTAGGCAGGTGGAGCCACTGGCTATTGCTGGCCAGTGGTGAGTTGCGGGTCAGAGGGCAGTATGGCCGCATGTGTGGCTGTTTGGCTTGAGGGAGGGGGTAGGGTTGTAACTAGCTTGTCCCAGACAGGGTCTGAACAGCATGGGAGTGTCTATCACTGGTTCTGCCCCCAGTACACCTCTGGTCATCCTGCCTGGAAAACCGCTCCCTCAGTATTCTTCTCAGAGAATGAGGGTCCGGTTGCATAATCTTGAAAGAGGTAATGTGGAGAAGTGTGCTTAAGTCTAGAATACATGTGACACCCTTCACTTTTCTTCACATACCCGAATGGAATGAACTGTTTCTGAGATGTACGCTTCCTTCCTTGTTTTAATGAACTCGTCCAGCAGGAGGCAGCACTAAGTTGAGTGTTGTAACTGGAAACTAAAAAACTTTCATTCCTCTGGAGAACCTGAGTAAGGAACGAACCACACCTCACAGGTCTTCCTTTAAAAACTGGCTTCCTGTGGGGCAAGGAGGGATTCACCTCCACTTCGGCCATGGGCCTCCTCTCTCCCACTCTCCCTGCAGGATACATTCAAGTCAGACCCTTTGGAAGGTGTAAAGTCAAGAACACCTAATCTTGGGCCGGCCCTGTGGCTTGGTGGTTAAGTGCGCGCGCTGCGATGCTGGTGGCCCGGGTTCGGATCCCGGGTGCGCATCGAGGCACCACTTCTCCGTTCATCCTGAGGCCGAGTCCCACATACAGCAACTAGAAGGATGTGCAGCTACGACACACAACTATCCACTGGGGCTTTGGGGGGAAAAAATAAAATAAATAAAATCTTTAAAAAAAAAAAAAAAAAAAAAAAAGAAAACCTAATCTTTAGGGGTCGTACTTCTCCCCAATTAATCTGCAGTTTCCTTACCTTCTCATGCTCATTCAACCTGCTGCAGATGAGGAGGGAGGCTTTGTTCTAGTTATTTCCGGAGACCGAGGTGTCTACTGCCTGTCACTGGGGGCTGACTCTTCACGCAAGATTAATTGTCCCACAACAAGGGGCATGTGTCCTCTGCTTAGGGGGTGGGGAGGGTCGGCCACGCTAAATTCTGCACCTTATTTTGATGAGACCAGGTTTGTGATTTCAGCAATGAACGCTGAATGCACAAAACAAGAATCACACATGGCCTCAATCCCCAAAGGTATGTTACATCCATTAGGTCTGCTCCTGGGAGGCAGGGCTCAACTTTGCCCACTGCTCTATCTCCAGTGCCTAAAACAGTGCCTGCACATTGGCACACAGTAGGCGCTCGGTAAGTAGCCCTGCATAAATGAGAAAATGCCATGAATCTTCTTTCCTTCCTTTGTTTTCATCCCCACCCCACTAATTCTAAGCAACCGATTGAGCATCTGACGACTTCCTGGCTCTACTGTCCTTCACCTGATTTATTTTAACAGTCTGTCACTGCCTTGTTCTAATACCTCCAGGCAACATCCTAGTTGCCCACAGCTCAAGTCTGAACAGCTCAGACTTCAGTTCCAACCAATGTGGTATAAATAGCACGGGCTCTGGAGCTGGACAGATAGAAGTAGGAATCCTAATTCTGACACGCACCAGCCATGGGCACGTGTAAACTGGGAATAAAAACACCCACCTTATGTTATTGAAACCATAAATTAGATTGTAGTAAAGATCCAGACATACAGAAGGCATGCAAACAATGCTGTTTTTTCCCTTCTAATAATGGAATCCTATGCTATTTCAATTTACCTTGTGCTACCCCACACACTTCAGCCGCATGTAATGTCCTTGCACACACCATGTTGATTCCAGACACCACGCCTTTGCTCATGTGGTTTCCTCCACACTCTTCGACTGCTCCTGTCCTGCTGACCTGTCACCCTCTCACTCTGCTTATTTGCGCTTAATCATGCATCCTTGCACTATTTAATTTTTTTCCTTAGGTGTTTGTCTCTTGAAATTCTCTTGTATTGCCTCGAGGGCTAGCATCATGCTGGGTATGGATAAGTTTAGCAAAGGCTTGTTAAACCAGAATGAGGTTGGATTTAGCTGGAAAAGACCACTTGCTGGGTCTTTTGATGAATCCCGCTGTTCCTGCAGTACTGGTCTTCAGACCATGGAATTTCTGGGTTGGCCGGATGTCCTAGGGCCTTTGTGTGAGTCGTTTCAAAGGTGAATGTCACACTAGAGGGTGCCAGTAGAAAGATGGCCTCCATTGGCACCTCAGGCTGGCTACCTGGGAATTGGCGAGATGCCCACAGCTGTGCCAACAGCAGCGTGGAGGGTGGAAAATCACTGGCAGTTCAGGTCCCTACACTCTACCCGTGCTCACTGGGAACATTCCCCAAGGTTCTGTTTTCGGCCTTCTGTTTACTCTGTGCAACTCCTAAACCAGCATTCCTTACTGACCTTTCCTGGGTCACCCAGACTGGAAACTTCCATGACACTTCCCTTTCCACCTCACAAGTGCTGTCAAGCTTCCTTGCCCAGTGTAGCCTATTCCCATCTCCACTGCCCTGGGTCAGCCTCTTCATTCATGTATGGAAAACCCAACAGCTTTGACATTCCTCCTGCTAAATTGTTCTCCTGGCCCCTGTACCTTAGGCCATTCGTGACCCAGGAAGGCCTTCCCTGAATTAAAATCCTGCTAGTCCTATCAAGTCCCTCCTCTTCTGTGAAGGCTTCTCAGATTCCCTTAACTCACGGCAGCGACACTGCCTCCACGCATTGGACAGAAACATCAGTATTGCTTTAGGACACTTCTGGGTGTCTTTTTACTATTCATAGCACCTCTCATCTCCAGATCAGGTTGCAACCTCCTTGGGAACACACACCATAGCCTAAACACTTCTTTGTATTTCCTGGTTCATAGCATGTGGCATCCGTCCCACTGTTGTCACTGGGCTCCCCAACTGCAAAAACAGTGCTTTTGGTGATGCCAGAGGGTGGGCAGGCCAAACTATGATGGTCTCCTAGAGTATCTCTACAAAAGCTTTGAGACCTGGTACATTGGGATGTTAAATTGCACCACAGCAGCCTCATCTCCCCAGATTTTAACTTCCTTGAGGACAAGGACTGTCACAGATCTTTGTCACTCCACAGCACCCAGCCAGAATGATGCTCAAGAAATACCTGGGTTTTCTGGAGGATACTTTTGCTCGATGGGAAAGGTGCACAACTTGGAACCATTTTTATTGTGGTCCCTGAACTACTAGAGAAGACTTTTTTTTTTCACTGAGGAAGATTTGCCCTGAGCTAACATTTGTGCCAGTCTTCCTCTATTTTGTATATGGGTTGCCGCCACAGCATGGCCACCTCCGAGTGGTGTAGGTCCGTACCCGGGAACCAAACCTGGGCCACTGAAGCGGAACATGCTGAACTTAACCACTAGGCCATGGGGCCAGCCCCAAGAAGCCAATTTTTTTACCCTGTGTCTTGGACCCTGAGATGTAGGACCAAGAAGGGGAATGGATCTGATCATGTAGACTTGTAAGCAAGCCCTCTGGTTGGATGTCAGGAGGGAAGAGAGTGAGATGCTCTTACTGAAAAGCTAAGGGTTTGGGAAGGCTGCTCCGATCTCTCATTTGATCCTAGTTAAAGCTTTAGTTGTTGTCTTTGCTCTGGCTGTGGCCCCTCCGTAGTCTCACTTTCCATTCATACAAGAGGGGATGCTGCATGCCTGGAGTCAACATGCCACTATGGCTGGGTCCTTCCACACACCATCACCATGCACATGGATTCCAGCTGCCTTCACATTCCTTGTAAAGGGAGGGGACTCCAACTCAGCTATAGAAAAAGCCAGGCAAGGTACTTGGCCACTAACATCTGCTGCTCCCCAGATGGCAGATTGTCAAGTGCTATGTGCCCAGAGCTTGTAAAGTCCAAGTCAGCTACTGCCTCTTGGTCAAAGGCCATCCATCCCCCAGCATATCCTCTGATGAGAAACCCCTGTTGCTTCTCAGCAAAGACCTCTGCCTGGCATTCAAGGCTCTTAGAAATCTGGCCCTTTTTTGGCCATTTATAAAAGCCATTCCCACGCACACAAATTGCCTGCTCTGGCCAAAGTGGGCAACTTGGTGTCCTGGCCTCGTACATCCTGGTTCCCCAAGACCACCTGACCTTGTGAACACTGGGCGCCTGCCTACCCCCTAGCCCACTCATTCTCAGGACCTAGCTGTAGCATTACCTCCATGAAGCCTCCGCTTGCCTGGACCACTCACTGGTAACCATCCTATACAATCTCTTTTTTGCTACCTTTTCTCAGGGGCAAATCTTACGTTTCAATGAGATCCTCAAGGCACAGAGCTTGTCTCATGTTTGTCTCCCCCATGACAGCTCACACAAAGGGATCACTTGACAAACATCAGGGGCACATGGATCAAAGAGACTCTACATTGGCCAAGGCTCAGTCTCTTCCTTTTGACTCTCGCAGGGAATGGGCCCCGGAGCGAAGGTAACTGGGTCACTTGACAGGCTTGGGGTGGTGTGGGGGACAAAGCCCAGAAGAGAGGTGGCACCCACCACTGAAACACAAGAGATGGGAGTAGCCAAGCTCAAACCCAGTCCCATCTGTCACTCACTAGTGTGCGATTTTAACTTCTCTGAGCCAGTCTTCTGAGCTGTACAATGAGGATCACACTTGCTCTACTTACCTTATAGGTTCGGTGTGAGAATCAAATGAGACAATATATGGGAAAGTGCCTGATAAGCACCATACAGAGAGTAGTTGGGGTTAGTTATCCATATAGAGTTGAAAAGAGCTCAGACAGGGGCCAACTCTTGGCCCTAGGGCGAAGGTGGCTTTTATTTCCTCTCTTGGGGAAGGAGGGGGAGGGGAGCTTTCCCATGCACACCAACCTAAGGAAGGGGTGGGTGCGCCCCCAGAGGATGGGGCTGGAAGAGGCAGACGATCATTCGGAAGGGCTCCTGTGTCCACGTCCTGGCCCTGGGCTGCAGGGTGTGCTCCCAGGAATCACTCCCCTCGGGTGGCAGCTCCTGCATGAATGAGGCACATGGAGGTATCTGCTGGTGTTCTCGAAGAGGAAGGGGGAGGAGGTGCCCTGAGTGAGGGAGCAGAGGGCTGGGGTGGCCGACCCCACACCCAATGCCTGCCCAGGATGATAACTTTCATGAGGCCTGGCTGGTGTGACTCTTCTCCCGAGAAGGGCCAGAGGGGCCCAGAGGCATTGCTCAAACAGATGGCTGGTCTTCTAAATGTCCATCTCAAACTGTGACTCTTCACCTAGGGAAAGAAGAAATAGAAGGCCAGGTGAGCAATGGGCAAATGGTAGGGCTGACATTTTAAAGGCCAGGGAAAGGCATTATTTTTTTATTCTGTCATTCCTACAAAAAGAGCAGGGGCCAGGTTTATGCTGCCAAGGAGATTTGAGGGAGGACTACACTAGGAATTCCTGGAAACACAGGCCTGAAGGGTCCATGTCCAGCTGTGCTCTCTTCCCCAATCCCAAAGCAAGAGCAGAGACCACGTCTCCCCATGGAAGAGGGGACAGTCCTGAATTTTGTATAATTTTAATAAGAGTGAATGGTTGGTTACTTGTGATTTGAAATAAATTCAACTTCATAGAAAAATATTCCTTAAACATAAAACTTTTTTGAGCATGTGTCCCAACGTTTGGTTTAGAAAATGGTACCATAACCTACTAGGCATACATCCGATTGCCCACGGAATGGCCTGCCCCTGTGGTAAAGCAGTTATTTGAGTAATTCAGCCACTCACTGCCCTCACCCAACCCTTTCCTCTAAAATTTCCAAAGAATTCATGCTGCAGCAGCCTGTTTCTTTTTAACAGAACTGCCTCACTCACGATCTCCTGGGCAAGGCTGCTCCAGGGTTCTATATAGCAAGATGCCTGCTCTGGCCTCCACAGGGAAACAACTGGTCCACAGTGGCTCCAAGGGCAGGAGCCTTGGATTCTTATATCCAGATAAGCAAAATGAAAAATTATCTCCCTCCCTCATCACCACACCCCAACACAACTGCATGGAACTTCTAGGCCATTATTGTGGGGTAAGAGCTGTCCACCTGGGGCACCACTGAGCCAACCTGCACCTGTTATGGGCCAGAGCAGCTCTAGAAACCGGGAGGGAAGAGGGCGTGCAAGTAGGGACAAAGGGCAGCCTTCAGGTGGTGGCAACTCAACAATTTCAGGTGTTGACCACCTCCATCCTCCACTTCTAGTCTTTGGTTTGAGGCAAACAGTGGGGTTGGGAGGCACCCGCCATGAAACCAACCACATGAATCTATCCATCCTTCTCTCCATCCTTTAACAAATGGCAGGTAACCATGCTGTCTAGCACTGTCCTTCATCTTGCTCTCTGTGTGTGCCTGAATCCACCTCCCTCCCTCCCATTCCTCTCCAAGTCTGAAAGGCAAGGCCACTGTTCCCTGTCTTGGGCTGTGGGATTCCCAAGATAATTATGAATCATGTCCACAGGCCCTGGATATATGGATTCTGCTGCCGTCAGCAGAGCCAGCCCAGCCCCAGGTCTCAGCTGCTTCCTGTCTGGGCTTGGTGAACTGCCTTCCGGGTGAAGGGTCAGCAGGTTCCAGGCTGACTCAGGTTGTCTGCAAGTGCTTAAACTGCATCCTTCCGCCGAGGGGGAGCTCAGATCAGACACTCTGCCCAGCCAGTCACGAGGCCACAAAGAGTGCATTCACACATCTCTGTTGGGTGGCTGTTCCGATGACTTGGGGGGGTGGGGCACGACACCAGGAAGGACCTAGCTACCCCATGTCAAACCTGCATAAACAACTGGTTGCATTATTTCTACCTGTTTTCATCAAGAATCCACTAGTGGATCAACACCCTGACAGAAGGCATCCTGGATGCCCTTTTGATCCTGTAGACATGTAATTTCCTAGAGGGCAGGTACACTGTGTCTTTCATAAGTCGTTTCCTGCACATGAACATCATGGGTGTGTTCCAAGTGTTGCAGATATGTGGTAATGCTTCAGGGACAATTATATAAAAGGCCACACTTAGGAAAGGTGCTGTGTGGAGCTCCTTTCACTTCAAACAAGCCACTGCTAATTAGATTACCTGATGAGGCTAAACTGCCTTTTCTGGGGTTCTTGGGCTCCTTGCATGGGGAAAGTTGGTACCAATGAAAGTTCTATCCCCACTGCCCATCCCTACCTCCACACTCTGGACTCTGAGCTGCTCTACAGGGTGGGGCAGTCACCATCATCCTCCTCCCTGGAATTCTCCCTAGTGGATGGGACCTATGGCCTCATACATTCCCTTCCCAAGGGAGAGCCTGGCCAAGCCCGACCACTCACCGCCCGCCGGCTTATCTTCTGGGCTGTTGCGCAGGTGGTTCTGGCTGGCTTCTGTGGGGGGCTCATCACTGGCAGGGCTGGTGACCCCAGGAATGGTGGGCAGGTCCTTCGGGGGTGTTTTGGTCACAGGTGAGTTCCGACACTCCATCAGGAACTTCCGGTCGTAGATGATCCTGGTACCTGGAAGGGGGCAGGGACACTGGTAAAGCCACCCAGAACCCCCTGCCTGCTCGTTTTTCCACTTCTTTGAGGGGTGGCTGCAGCAAAGGCAGCAGGTTTTCCTGTAAAAGCTGGACCAAGGAGAAGTGTGGCTTACTCAGGTGCCTGGCTGCAGCGCGGGACTCTGCTGTCTCCAACCCACCCTGACTCCCCTTCACACAGGGCACTCCAATGGAAGAAGGGACCCGCTGGCCACCAGACTGCACCCTTTCTCCCCTCAGAGCTCTGTGCATCCTGTGCTCTCTCCTTAAGGCCCACCAACTCACTTACCGAATCTGCTCGGCATTACTACTCGTGACAATCATACCTGACAGCGGAGAAAGTGCGTTTTTTATTCATTTTTCAATTCCCTCCTTGCAGTACCCCGGTGGGATATCCAGGATCTTTAACTCCATTTTATAAATGAGCAAACAGAAAATTAAGTGATTCCCCCACCTAATGAAAATGAGAATTTTCCTGCCTGGGCTTCATGGAGAGGAGTGACACATGGGCTCTACCTGCCCCACAAAAGGCTCTTTTGCTCAGCCCATCTTCCCTGGGGCACCCTGTGCACAGTCTGCCCATCTGCTCTGATGTGTCACCACACTTCAGAGTTTGTACAAGGTCTGCATTTCATCCATTTTCTTTCTCTTCTCCTTCTACAAGTGTCCCCCTAGGCTGAGGAGCATGTCTTTTATGGAATTATTCACTATCCTTAAACCACACCCAGGACTCATCCCACAAGGGCAGTTGCCTGAGTGACACCTTAAAAAGGAGTGTTTTCTAAAGTACAGGTCCCCGTCCCAAGATCCTTGTGGGAGACCCACCTGATTCATCAAGCGACAGTGAACAGTGAGAAGGTTATTCGAGTTTGGTCCATTTAATCTCGATTACCTCTAAAGCACCAGTACAGTATTAGTAATATATCTTTAACACCTCACAAACATTTCCTGATTGCTCCCTTTTCAACGAAGAGCAGGCCTCAGGCTCAAAGCCTTCAGCAGGCAATGGAATCTAGCTAGAATTTAAAAACTGTCTTGTTGTCACTATATTTCTTTTTATAGTTACCTTCTATTTATGGCAAGTGAATCTGGTTTTCCATATATAGTCGTGATATCGTTTCCTTTTAATATATAATTTAATATGATAATAGAATAAATATGTTATATATTATATATTATGTAATATATATTCAATAAAATATAATAAAAACAAAACTTAAAAGGTACGGTGATACAAAGAGAAATATTAAATATATGTACAAGTAGAATGCAAAGTACAATAAAAACTGCAGATGGAATATGAATGACCCGAGTTTAGAAACCATGATTTAAAGACTTCAGGAACACCCTTCCTTATCAATAACCCTGAAATACCTCCCTCACTTAAAAGCTATGATGAGCGACATTCCAACAGCTGAGATTCAGTTCTCGATGTTAAGCACTGGTCCCTCGGTTAAACCCTGGCAAGGAGAGGAATCCATGCGCGTCTCTGAGTCTCAGTCTCAGTTAATGAGGTTGGGCTCCTCATGCTGCGGAGGAACTGGGATGCTGAAGGGCAGAGCAATGGTGAGGGATACCTAAAGATGAACTTGGCCTACTTGCACGTATTGTCCCAGCCTGATTGGCCTAATCTAGGCGGCCACCCAGCCTTACTCTCCTTGTCTGAGAGGCAATAATATTAAGGTTGAGGGGCTGCTCATCATCACTGGGTGGGCTAAAGTTTCTGAGGGGCAACGTGTAAAGCAAAGAACACAGAACCAGGGCTGCACTTTAGGCTCTGCTACCAACCAGTTGTGTGACCCTGTGTACATCACCCTCTGTGCCCACCTGTCCCCACTTGGGCCTCGGTTTCCTCCTCTGTAACATGAAGGGCTGTGTTACAGCCTGAATGCCTAGGAGTCCAGTGCATTACAAATGGACGACAACGGTGCCCTCTCCTTGAAGGGGGATGTCCTGGCTTCAGAGGTGGGACCACTTTTCTCTGTTTCTTAATCCTCAAGGATTGGCAAGAGACCCTTTTTCCTTGCCTCCCCCCAACTTTGCTTTTCTGTTGGTTTGTTCACCAAAGAGTAGGGAACTGACCCCATTGGAGTGGAACTTAAGAGCTGGAGAGTCAATAGTCTCAAAAAGAACTCGGGGGTCAGCATCTTCTGGGGAAGTTCTTTAAATAAAGGTCACTAGCCCCCACAGATTTTCTTTTAATTGCGATAAAATACACATAACATGCAGTTTGCCAACTTAACCATTTTAAGTTCAGTAGTGTTAAGTACATTCATATCGTTGAGCAACCAATCTCCAGAACTCTTTTCATCTTACAGAACTGAAACTCTATACCCATTAAACAACTTCCCAATCCCACCCTCCAGCCCCTGGCAACCACCATTCTACTTTCTGTCTCTATGAATTGAACTGCTCTAGGTACCTCATATATGTGGAATCATACAGTATTTGTCTTTTTGTGACAGGTTTATTTCACTTAGCCTAATGTCCTCAAGGTTCATTCATGTTGTTGTACCAGGTGTCAGAATTTCCTTCCTTTTTAAGGCTGAATAATATTCCATTGTATGGATATACCACATTTTGTTTATCTACAGATATTTGGGTTGCTCCCACCTTTTGGCTATTGTGAATAATAGTGCTATGAACACGGGTGTGCAAATATCTCTTTGAGACCCTGCTTTCAATTCTTTAGGGTATACACCTAGAAGTGGCCCCTGTGATTTTTAAATCCTTAATTACACTTGAAAGAGAAAAAGAAAACAGCCTCTGTGCCTTTTGTCCTATGGCAAAAATAAAATAAAAATCTTCATTTGAGCTAATAAAATCCATAAATTAAATGCCAGCAGAGGTGGCACCTCAGACACCTACCATCAGGGTATTTCAGCTGGGGAGGGAGGCCACCAGGAGTAAAGAATGGTGTTTAGAAAGGTGGCCGACAAGGCGCCCAGCCCAGGAGGGGAGGGGACCACAAAGCCACCTCTGATTCATTTGGGGCCAGTGAAGAACAGGAGCTGGCGATCAACATGGTGGAAATGTTTCCTACAGACGTTGCTTTGACTTTTAACCATTTCTTTTTCCATCCCTTATGGGACCCACCACTACACAGCTTCAGTTAACAGTGGTCTTCAGGAAATTCCCTAAGCCTCCCACAGATGAGGCAAACAACAAAACACACACAGCCTCATATTGTCAAAAATAGGAACCCTTGGCTGAAAACACTGCTGCGGTCTCCTGGAGCTGGGGACTTGGCCTGCATACTGGGACAGGAAATGGAACCATAGGGGGATGCAAAGGTCCCCGAAAGGCACTGAGCAGCAGTGGCTGGAGGTGCTGGTCAGGTGTGTTCTTCTGGAGTATGTGGATGTCACACCAGGCGGTCTCCACACAACACTCTAGCGGAGGGCCTACTTCTTCTCTCTATATTAGGGAAAATGACCCCACTCCACTAGGTTTCACAAACAAGAGCATGAAGAGCTTTTGAAGATCTAGCAGCTTCAAGATGGCAGAGCCAACACATTTTTCCTGCTGCTTCTCTCAAAAGTCATGCAAAATACCAAGAACAAGAAATAGAAGCACATACTTGAACTTGGATGCCAGTGGGACTCAAACTGTTCCCCAATCACAATATATGAAGACAGAAAGTGAAGGGAGGAATGGAACCCCAGGAGGCAGAGGAGACAGGGAAATTAAATTGAAGGTGGCTTCCTGAATGGTAAGCCTCACACCCCTTCCCCTGCCCTGCTTCAGAACAAAGAGTAAAGACAAAGATCTATAGAAAATGACTTTGGAAGGGGGGTCCCCAATGAAAAAACCAACTAGCCATCAGATAGAGCTCACTTGTCTCTGGACCTCACAAGGGGCTTCTAGTCAGTTCTTAGGTACCTCACTCTTTTTCTTTTTTTTTTTTAAATTTTATTTATTTATTTATTTTTCCCCCAAAGCCCCAGTAGATAGTTGTATGTCATAGTTGCACATCCTTCTAGTTGCTGTATGTGGGACACGGCCTCAGCATGGCCGGAGAAGTGGTGTGTCAGTCCACGACCGGGATCCGAACCCGGGCCGCCAGCAGCGGAGTGTGCGCACTTAACCGCTAAGCCACGGGGCTGGCCCTGGGTACCTCACTCTTAAATACAGTCATGCATTGCTTAACAACGGGGATACGTTCTGAAAAATGCATCGTTACGTGCTTTCATCGTTGTGTGAACATCATAGAGTGTACGAAGGGGAACAAATTTGCCAACCCAAAATGTCTCTTTAACATGAGGATTATTTTAGGCTGATTATTTTTAAGAAACAAAAGACTCAGAAAGTTTTCCTTGTTACCTCTCATTTAACTGCCTAAAAGAATGCAGATAAGAAAATCTATCTCAGAGAGCGAGCTCTCACCTTAGCGTAACATGAACTAGGTGACAGACAGGGAAGAACCTAGAAAAGCCTGTTTGTTGGGCTCCCCTCTGTGTTCTTCTGTTTCTGTGTGGCCAAATACTTGCTCCTTTTCACCTCCCTGTGAATTGCTTTCCCTCCCTTTGAAGTCCCTGACTCTGCCCACCCCCAACATCTTCTTTTGTCTTTAGCTGAGGATGGGATTTAAGGTGAGGGCTTTGGCCATTTTGGTGAGTTACTCAGTTTTCCTAGGTTTCTCCCATGTATACATGTTATTAAATTTTTATTTGTTTTTCTCCTGTTAATCTGTCTCATGTCAATTTAATTCTTAGACCAGTGAGAAGAACCTAGACGGGTAGTGGAAAATTTCTTTCTCCCCTACAGTACTTACACAAACCTAGATGGTATAGCCTATTACACACCTAGGCTACATGGTACTAATCTTATGGGACCACTGTTGAATATACAGTCTGTCCTTGACTGAAACATCGTTATGTGCCACGTGACTGTATAAACAACCAAATGTCTCCACGTATTTCTGAGAAAATCTTACAACATTTAAGAAGAGATCCAAACAAACCAACAGGAAGAAACATCATTAAGGGAGCAGAAGACTTTAAAGAACAGAAAGACAGAAAGATGAAAAAGAGGCAAAAAGATAACAAATTAGAGATCCAGTGTTGGATAATAGGAAGTCAAGAAAGAGGGAAAAGAGAAACTGGTAAAAAAAAAATTTACTTAAATAGAAAAAAAGAAAGAACTTTCCTAAATTGAAAGAGATGAGTCTTAAAACACCCTTTGAGTATCTAGTGCAATGAATTAAAAACACCAACTCAACTTTCATTTCACAATACTGAGGATAAAGAGAAAATCCTAAAATCTTCCAGAAAGGAGGAGAAAAACAACAGGTGCACACAAGGATTGGGAATAAGAATCGCATAAAATTTTCCAACAGCAACGTTGGAAGCCTGAAGACAGTGAGTGGGTCAAAGCCTTCACAATCCTGAGGGAAAATTCATTTCGACCTAAGTTTTTTTTTTTTTGATTCTTTTTTTTGGTGAGGAAGATCAGCCCTGAGCTAACATCCGATGCCAATCCTCCTCTTTTTACTGAGTAAGATTGGCCCTGGGCTAACATCCGTGCCCATCCTCCTCCACTTTATATGGGATAGCACAACACACAGCATGGCTTGACAAGTGGTGCATCGGTGCTCCTGGGATCCAAACCTGCGAACCCCAGGCTGCCCAAAAGCAGCGCATGCACTTAACCGCTACGCCACCGGGCCGGTCCCTCGACCTAGTTTTATACCTGGACAAATGCTAATCAAGTAAAAGTAGAATAGAGACATTTTCAGAAAGTTACAGGAGGATGTATTCTGCCAAAATTTTTCTAGAGAAAGATGAGGGGTTTCAGGGAATCCCACGTCAACGGCTGCGTGGCAGGTCCAGAGCAGCCAAACCACATTAGTTCAGGATAAAGGGGAAAAATGGGCTGATTAATCCAGAAGTCTGACTTTGTGTGTAAAATCATACTAAGAGGCATTTTAGAGATGCTGGAAGGTATGGGAAGACTTGAATGAAAACTAAAGCACATTTTAAAATGAAGCAATTATTAACTCTATTTTTTTTAAAGTTGTAAAAACAATGGAAATGCTATTATTGTAAACTGCTTGGCTCATCAAGAGTCATAGTAATAAAAATAATATGTTTTTTAAAATTTCTGCTATAATTATATTGGCAGAATGGGAAGAGAGGAGGAGTATACACATGCTAATAAATTCTCACCTCTCAAAAAAAACAGTCAATAGATAAAATCAAGAAAAAATTATGGGCCTGCCCCGTGGCTTAGCGGTTAAGTGCGTGCACTCCTCTACTGGTGGCCTGGGTTCGGATCCCCAGCGCGCACTGATGCACCGCTTCTCCGGCCATGCTGAGGCCGCATCCCACATACAGCAACTAGAAGGATGTGTAACTGTGACATACAACTATCTACTGGGGCTTTGGGGAAAAAAAAAGGAGGAGGATTGGCAATGGATGTTAGCTCAGAGCCAGTCTTCCTCAGCAAAAAGACGAAGATTAGCATGGATGTTAGCTCAGGGCTGATCTTCCTCACAAAAAAAAAAAAAGAAGAAGAAAGAAAGATAAAAGAAAAAATTAGAAATATGGAGGTAAATTCCCAAAGAAAGAGGTGAAAAATGTTGTTAGTTGGTTCTGAAGGGTGAGATGGAGGTGGGAGAGGCAAGAGGTTGTTTTGTTAGAAGCCTTTTAGTACTTTTGAGTTTCAACTATTTACATATATAAACTATTTACGTACTATAACTTTTAAATACTTTTATTATAGAAAAAATCAAGCACATAAAAAAGTAGACAGAATAAGAATATATATATAAAACTGATTTTTTTTGAACTGAGGGACAAGTTCAATCAATTATGGATCAGCCCTACAATGCAATGCTGTGCAGCTGCTGTACCACCTGGAATACAAAGTGTCCACTGTCCACCATATATTGCATAAGAAAGAGGCACAGACTGTATGTATGTTGTGTTTGGTTACCTCTGGGGGGTGAGATAAGGAGTAAGGGGAAGAAAACATCTTTTACACTGGGTATGTGTGTGTGTGTGTGTGTGTGTGTGTGTGTGTGTGTGTGAGGAAGATCGGCCCTGAGCTGACATCTGATGCCAATCCTCCTCTTTTTGCTGAGGAAGACTGGCCCTGGGCTAACATCCATGCCCATCTTCCTCTACTTTATATGGGACACGGCCACAGCACGGCTTCCCAAGCGGTGCGTGTGTGCGCGCCCAGGATCCGAACTGGCGAACCCTGGACCGCTGAAGCAGAGCGCGTGCACCTAACAGCTGCGCCACCAGGCCGGCCGCTGGGTATGTATATATTTTTATACAAAATTCTAATAAGGATATAGGGACATTAAGCAAACAAATAAATAAGGATATAGGATCAGAATCTCCTCTTCTAGTAAGTCGAGTTAGAACTGCCTTGGCTGGAACCAGGAAGCCCCCTCAAAAGCCTCGGGGGCTCTCTGCTGGGCTGGAGAAGTCGGGGGAGCTCACCCCTCCAGCATCTCTCTGGGCTGAGGTCCACGCTCGATTTTCACTCCCAGCAACTGTATTCAGGGATAGGGACTATGTGACCCAGGGACAGGTGCTAACCCTCACCTACACACCTTCCAACCTTGCTCAGTCCTACGCCCTGAAAGTAGGTGTGCTGGTCTCATGTATTCCCTCACTGAGCCCTTTGTACCAGCACTGTGCTAGGTGCAGGGGTATGAGAAACAGTTAGATATATTAACAGCTCCCTGATCTCAGACTCACACAGTTCTGTAGGAGGAGAAACACCTGTCAACAAACAATTACAGTCGTGTGTAAGGTCTAACAACAGAGGCATGTGTGGGGACCACAGAGGCACAGGGGAGAGATCTACCCTGTGTGTACTGGTGGGGACAGATACCAAGCCCCCCATCGGCCCTATCTTCCTGCTGCCAGGCAGTCTGACCCTAAACCCCTGGGCCAGAGAGACATCCATGTCACCCCAATTCTGCCTGCCCCCAAGGTGGGGGGTCCATGGGGGAGGTGGGCTGAGGATGACGCAGACTGGAGAAACTGAGGGTGCAGAGCAGGGGGTGGGGGGGACAACGACAGAGGTGGATCCTCCCACGCTTCAAACCATCTGTGTAGCTGGGATCCTGTTCAAGGATCCCAGGGGAGATAGAGTTCAAGATTCGGTCCTGAGCTACCTGTGGAGAAGAACCGAGGCTGTTTCCTATCCGAAAGCCTTTTTAAATGCAACACCATAAAAACACGTGTGGGGGAAATGTGCCTTCAGCGGCCGTAGGAGTTCCCCACCCTGTGGAGAGAGGGGGCGGGAACATTATGCTGGGATGAATACTTGATACTTTTCCCACAGCCTCCTGGTTGGAAATCCAGCTCTCCCATCTGCTAGCTCTGACGACTCTGAGCAAGTGACTACTAAATCTCTCTGTGCCTCAACTGCTTCTTCTGTAGAACGGGATAATGATGACAGCGCCAGCTTCCCAGGGTTATTGTGTGGATTAGAATTGCGGCTGACACAAAGAAGCTGCACAAACAAATCCTAGCTACTATCATGACCAGTGTGGCTTCAGGTGACATATTTTACCATTTATTCAGTCCTGTCCACACCAGGGATCCATTATATGGCAATTATACGGTCATAGCTGGGACAAATCAGAGGGGAGGTAAGCAACCCTGAAAAGAGATGAGGGGGAGATGGAGGGGGGTAAAGGGCATCCTCCACCCTTTTTTGGCCCACAGAAACAGGCTTCAAGAACCACCATGAGCTCTGGCATGCTTGGTAACCAGTGTTGTTTGGGACTTTAAACTCCTGATGTTCACCAAATACAAGAACGGTACTTTTTCTCAAGGCATGCTTCGTGGTGGACAGTTTGCTAGAATGTGTAAAGCAACGTAGACATTCCCTTAGGGTCTGGTTTCCACATCTGTAAACAAGGCCAGTGTACTAGGCTCATTCAATCTATTTTTAAAGCACCAACCATGCGCCAGGCTTTATAGGTAATCTCTAGGGTCTGTTCCAGCTCTGATACGCTACCATTTATTTTTAGGATCTCCTTGTTGGCAGGTGCTTAATGTGGTGCAAATAGCATGGGGCTTGGACGCAGAAGTTCTGGGCTCCAACCTGGGCTCGCCATGTACCAGCCCTCCAACTCTGAGTCGCAGCTTCATTCCTCAGCTCTAAGAGGAGGGTAATAACAAAATCCACACCTCACAGGAGTTTCATGAAGATTAAATCTCCATCTGTCATCACTGCCTGCCTGTGGGCCAGACACTGCACTCACAGCCTGAAATGCCAGGTCTCAGTGTTCCCCAAAGCCCCCCACGAGGAAGATACATCATCCTCAACTCGCAGACAGGAAACCGAGGCTCAGAAAGGCTGTTCCCTCACAGCCACCCAGAGGCAGACCAAGCCTTTCTTAACTCCAGTCCTAAACAGCAACCTCTGTTTAAAACTAGCAAGGCAGACCGGGCACCTCAGCCAGCATTGGCAACTGGAAAAATTCCAGGGGTCTTCCAATTTTTACTATTCTTCTGAGTGTCTGGCCAGAACAGGATGTTCCCCGAGAGAGAGAGGGCTGCCTTGATTTCTTCTCCATCTTCCCATAGTACCCACACTCAAGTTCAAAAGCCTGCTGGATACGACTCCTGTAAACTGAGACAAGTGCATCCCTCGCTCTCCCCTGGGCCTCCCCTGGCAGCAGCATTCTTCCCCTGAGCGGGACGTGAGGCCTAGCAAGAGTACAAGAACAGAATTCCTAGAACTGCTGTTCCCATTCCAGGGAAAGGGAGCACATTTCACAACAGGGTCAGGGGGAGGTCTGAATGCCTGTGCTCAGATGCAAGCCAGCAGCCTGTGAACAAAATCCTCTGGACGATTTTAAATTCAGCTCTCACCAGCAGCTCTGTGTCAACCTGGAGGGACACACACAGACGTGCCAGCGTCTCCTTCCCCCCCTCCCCGCTACACACCAGGCGGGAACTATGTGTGTCTGGGTGGCTTTTCTTGCTGGATAGTCTCTTTAGCAAGCAGAGCTGACTTGTCAGGAAGAAAAATCTTGGTGAAAGCAGCAGAGCATTCTCAGTTTAAGATTTTTCTTCACTTCTGGCCCCACCAGCTCTGCAAAGAGAACCAAGATCCAGATGTTTCTCAGGGGCTAGGAATCCTATGAAGCTTCTTGAATACCAAAGGGGGGCGATCAGCAAGCGGCAAAAGGCCCTTCTGGCCAGTCCCTCCCTTGAGGCCCTGACGTATGAAGGAATAGGCCAGTTTACTTGAAAATTAAGCAGGAGGGACAAGGCGTTTAGAGACATTCAGAACAAAATAGCTGAAATAATTACTCTAATGGCTGGCCAAGCTCCTTCCTCTTCCCTTACTTCCCCACAAACACTTCAAAATGTACCTGTGCAGGGGGCCGGCCCTGTGGCTTAGCGGTTAAGTGCGCGCGCTCCGCTGCTGGTGGCCCGGGTTTGGATCCCAGCCACGCACCAACGCACCGCTTGTCTGGCAATGCTGAGGCAGTGTCCCACATACAGCAACTAGCAGGATGTGCAAATATGACATACAGCTATCTACTGGGGCTTTGGGGAGAAAAAGGGAAAAAAAGGAGGAGGATTGGCAATAGATTTTAGCTCAGGGCTGGTCTTCCTCAGCAGAAAAAAAAGGAGGATTGGCATGGATGTTAGCTCAGGGCTGATCTTCCTCACAAAAAAAAAACATAAAATGATTTTAAAAATGTACCTGTGCAAAGCAGGGTGCAGCTACACCTGAAATTCATTACCAACAGGGGTGCCCTTCTGAAATGCCTCCTGGTACACAGCAATAATTGCTGTCCAGCTGGAAAGGGGAGGGGCCCTGTTGTGAGCTGAACTGTGCCCTCCCTTCCCCCAAATTCATGTGTTGAAGTCCCAACCCCCAGTACCTAAGAAGGGGACTATATTTGGAGATAAGGTCTTTAAAGAGGCCATTAAGTTAAAATGAGGCCGTTAGAGTGGGGCCCTAATCCCGTATGCTTGTGTCCTTATGAGAAAAGAGAGCAAGACACCAAGAGCACACAGAGGGACAGCCCCATGAAGAGGCAGCCAGAGGACTGCCAGCTGCAAGCCCAGGACAGGGGCCTCAGGAGAAACCAACCCCGCCAGCACTTTGATCTTGGACTTCCAGCCTCCAGAACTGTTGAGAAAATAAATTTCTGTTGTTTAAGCCATATAGTATATGTGTTTAAGCCATGAGGTATATTGTTACGGCAGCCCTAGCAAATTCATGTAGGCCCGCTTTCTCCTTTTCTTCTGAAGAGGAGGAGAGAAAAATCTGTTTACACACACTCTCTTTAAGGCAAGAGATCTAGTTCTTAACCTCCACACTGTGCGTCACCAGGAAACCAAAGGGAGTTCTGAACCCACTGCACCTCCTGGTATTCTCACTCCTTTTGGACTCAGAAATTTGATTCCATTCCATGGCCAGTACTCCATTAAATCAAGGATGTTCATATGGGAGCCAGGCAGCGCTGGGCAGGTGGGCTCCTCTGAAGGGTGTTTCCCAAGCTCAGCTGCCTGAAGAGAAGGAGGAGGTAGGCTGGGTGGTGGTTAGTAAGGGAAGGCAGGACACAAAGCAGAATATATTCCCAGTGGCCTGGCATCATGGCCCTCTGTATGGTTTGCTTTGTGGAGCTGGGCCTCAGGCCTTGAAAATGGGGCATGGGACCTATGATTCAGTGTTTTTAGGAAGGTGTCCTGTTCTTAAACCATCAGTCAACTAACAGGCTGTGACTCCGGTCTGCTTCTACACTGGCCCTGGCTCTGCTACCCACACAGCAGGATGGGCAGATAAGTTCCCTCAAAGGACCATTCTTGGAGGCTTGGCCCTCGTGGAGGATTGTCTGAAAACGTGGCCCCCATAACTCCTCCCAACCCTGTTCACACATGAGGCTTCTCTCATTCAAAGGCAGTTATTTCTCCCTCTCTTTGAATCTGGGTTAGCCCTTGGCTTGCTTTGATCAATAGAACACTGCGGAAGTGACGTTACATGACTTCCGAGCCTAGGCCTTCAGAGGCCTTGAGAACTGCCATGTAAATGAGCTCAGGTTAGACTCCTGAACGGCATGAGACCAAGAGGATAGAGAGAGCTCTAGCCTTCCAGGTGATGCCAGCAATGCCCAGACGTGGGTAAGGCCAACGTGGACCTGCTAGCCCAGGGGAATCCAGCTGCCAACTGTATGTAGCCAGATGAGTGAGCTCAGGCAAGGTCATCAAAGAATGCCCAACCAGCCCAAAGAATGGAGAGAAATAACAGATTGGTGGTGTTGTTGAAGTTACTAAGTTTGAGGATGGCTCGTTATACAGCAATAGCTAACTGATACAGCCATTTGCATCAAGACAATTATCTCTGGGCAGCTGGTGAGCCCTGATACTCTGGGCCTAGTGTCTGAGCTCCCTCAGAGAACTTTCATGGACACAGACATTGGATTACAAGGCACCTTTTGTTGCCCACGTCCTTGAGTATCCAAATGCCACGGGTAGATGTCACCTAGTCCTGCCAAGTCAGTGATGCTGGCTGCAAACAAGTAAATAAGGAGCGTCAATCCCAGTGTCTGAGACCCTGGCCCCAATACTGACTTGTTCAGTATATGAAAAAGTCATTTCCTTCCACTTGCTGCTCAATACACATTGGGAAAAATACTATCAGTAGTGCTGTTATCGGTAATACTGGGATAGGTGGGAAAGTTCAGAGAAAGTTAGTTTCCGTACCTGGGACATTCCAAGATAAACAATTACACCCTGCAACTGAAAGGACAGAAAAGGAAAATTTAAATGTTATCATTAAGCCAGCTCAGACTCAGGCTTGGTGGTAAAGAGCTAGATTACCCTGAGAATGCCTTCATTCCAGGATTCTTTTCAACCCTTCACCTTCCAAACCCCAGACCCGGCACTCCGTGGTGATGACACAGAGATGAGTAAGACTGCTCCGAAAGGACTTCCTGTCTAACCTAGAGGACAAGCATGTAAACAAACACACGTGATCCATTTGTCATGAATCGCAATAGAGGAAGAACCCTGGCACGGATCTAAGAAAGACCAGAAAGTAACAGGTTTTTCGTTTGTTTGAACACACAAGAATCTATGTGTACTAGTGTACATTTTTCATTAAAAACATTCACCTTGGGAAGCAATTCTTTTTTCAAAACTGCTGCCCCTTCCTAACTCCTGGACTGACACCAAATAAAGACCCATACAAGAAAATGTCACACTACTTTATACCAACAGATAAATATGATACCACACTGCCCACACTTTCACCAAATTTGGTGATGAAGGACTTTTTTGCTTTCAGAAAAAAAAAAATCTAACTCCTCTTTCAAATAACAAGGCCCTGTCACCTTTGAGGATATTGAAAAAAATATGTAAGCCATTAAAGGAGGTTAAAATCTAACAGCTGTGTCCACATTGTCAGAATGTAAGGCCTACCAGGCTGACTACTTGGAGTGGGCAATTCTTACCTGAGTATTTTACAAGTTCTACTGGTTATGGGGGGTAGGGCAAGTGTCTGTCTAATTGTTTCATTCTATAAATACAACTTTGATGCTTATAATTCTATTTCAGGTGTGCCTTCATCTTCCTAACTAGCAATCCAAGCCCTTGAGGTCAGACTGTCTTCCAATTCTAGATGTGATGAATGCCTTAAAAACAGGGAGGCTCGTGGGCATCAGAAGGAGTTTGGGGTGCTCTACACCAGGACCCCCGTCAAAGTCTTTAATGAGGGACATAGTATAAAATGTTCTAAATGCTTTCAAAGGAAGCTCAGGTCACTGTGAAAAGAGGCCCATTATGTTTCCCTCACTGCCTTACTGTTCAAGTTCTTTCAATCTGACTTAATAATGTGACAACTTCCACCCCTGTGTGCCTAAGGCCTTGGGACACTGGCTGTGCTCCGGCTTCAGTGTCCAACCCACTGTCCCTCTTCCCAGCACCATCTGTTCCATAGCCAAAGACTTCGGAACTGCTCCAAGATAAGCTTCCTGGGCACAGACTTTGTTTGTCTAACCAAACAGGGTGCCATGAACACCTGCAGCCCTACCTGCTTGCCTCCGATTAACCTTCTCCAGGTGCAGGTCTTAGGTATGACTACCACCCAAGCAACCCCTGTAGGCTTTGGGGTCAAACATCCAAGATGGAATTGGGAACACAGAGGTTGGTGGGGACAGAGAGAGGAAGGTTTCTGACCCCTTTAAAGGTTCTGCTAGTTTATGGTTACTGGAGATATTCAAGACTCCATGGACTCAAATATTCAAACCCAAAACTCCCTTCAGCAAATTTCTCTTAGAACACCTAACTTCTGGGGCCGGCCCCGTGGCTTAGCGGTTAAGTGCGTGCGCTCCGCTGCTGGCGGCCCGGGTTCGGATCCCGGGCACGCACCGACGCACCGCTTCTCCGGCCATGCTGAGGCTGCATCCCACATACAGCAACTAGAAGGATCTGCAGTTATGACATACAACTATCTACTGGGGCTCTGGGGGAAAAAAAATAAATAAATACAATTATTTAAAAAAAAATTCCATTAATTCCTGAGTACTCAGAGTGTGGTACTTAGGCCAATCACTGGGAGCTACTTAGAAATGCAGATTCTCGGGCCCTACCCCCAAGACCTACAGAATCAGAATCTGCATTTAAATGAGGTCACCAGGTAATTCATACGCACACTGAGGACTGAGAGACAGCACTCAGAGACTGGAGCAGAAGGACGCCAGGAACAACCTTTTCTCATTAGGTCCAGTGGCTCCACTCTGGCAAAGGGGTGGGGTAAACTGGGCTTTGGAGGAAGATTTCTCGCCTTGGCTACCTGAGGCAGACCAGGTTTGCTAACGGAGGCAGCGGCAAGCCAGGATTCTCCGGGTTACAGACTGTGAGCTGTGCCTGCCCCGCTGGACACCCCAGAAAAGAAAGAGCTGGCTTTAGGCTCTTGGCACTGCTCTTTCTTCCGGTTGGCCTCAGCCCCCTGGCTTTGCTTCCAATCTGATCCGTCCCCATCTAGCAACAACGGGTGCAAAAAAGGGCTAACTTGAGCATTCAGGCCTGCCTTAGTGCCCGCTCTGCACAGATCAAGCAGAGAGTCACATCACTCGAAGGAACCCTAAAATGGTCAGGAAAGGTCCTGAAAGACACATCATGACACAGAGAAAGCAGAACAGCGTGGACTACAAAAGGCCCAGCAGGGAAAGAGAACGAGTCAAAAGGGGCAAGAAGAGTCACTGGGAACTTCTCCTTGGATCGTTTTGTTGTTGTTGTTGAGGAAGATTCGCTTTGAGCTAACATCTGTGCCAATCTTCCTCTATTTTTTGTATATATAGGACGCCGCCACAGCATGGCTGAGGAGCGGTGTAGGTCCGTGCTTGGGATCTGAACTCATGAACCCGGCCGCCAAAGCAGTGCACGCTGAACTTCACCACTATGCCACAGGGCTGGCCCCCTTGGATCATTTTTAATAGAAGAGAGAGCATTTTTCCCCTCAATGCTTGGCTGCTATTTCTTGTTCAATCTGGGAAAACAATGTAACGTTGGACAATGGACACGTGTTTTCAAGCTCTGGGGCCTCAGTGCCATGTTCTGTAGAATAAGGCAGCACAGCCCCATTTGAGGAAAGCATCCTAGGAGCCTGTTTGGAAAACAAGGATTTTTGAGAGATGCACTAACATTCTGCCTCTAGACTGTTTCCAAACTTTTAAATCTACAGATCTCAGACTTGAGCTGCAACATCCAACTGGATTTCCAGCCTCCAGCCAGCCCTGCTCTCTTCAGACTGGCCAGCCCCCACCTTCCAGATAGACATGAGCCAATTTCTTAGTCTATCCTGTTGCTACTGTCTCTCCTGACTAATAAGGATTTTGTTCAATCCAAGCTCTGTCAGCAACCAAGGACCTCAGTTCAGTCCTGAACAGGTTTTTCCTCCAATTACAACCCAAAGTTTTACATAATGTCTTCCTGTCCCTATATCATTTACTTGTGCCTCTAAAATGTGTAAATGTTTGTAGACAGAATTTTTACCTCCCCTAGAGTTTCTAATTGTTACATTCTATGTCTAATATAACTTTACATTTCAAAAATCTCGTCATAAGACCAGCATACACATATGCTATTTAATGGTGAAATTTAATAAAGTACAATAAAACGTGAAAAACTGCATACTCTCCCCCTCCCCTCCCTCCTTCCCCCTCAAAAAAAAGGCAGCACGGTTGGACGAGAACATCTAAGATCCCTAACAGTCCTAACGTTCTATGCTTTGGATCAAATAGCCCAAGACCTCGCAGCTGGCTGCGCTCGCTGGCGGTGGGACAGCTGCCTGAGAAAACAAGCGTGTGGCCCCCGACGCTGGCAGATGAGGCTGCGCCCCGCCCGCGTCCGCCCGTACCCCTGCCTCTCAGCGGAGCGCCAGGATCGGCGGCGTTTCTCGAGTAGTAGCCCGGGCAGGAGCAGTGGAGGAGGGTGTAGGGGAGGAGAAAAGGGCAAAAGGGGGTGGGGGCAGCGTTAGTATGGGAGGGAAGTGGTGAGCCACGAGGATTTCATCATGCAAACCGGCGGGCAGGTTTCATCAGCGCCTGTGCGCCTGGGCTCCCGGGCTGGGAGGGAATGCCTGGCTCCCCGAGGACAGCCTGAGGCTGGCCCCTACCCGTGCCAGCTCAGCTTCCTCTTCCTCATCCAATCTCAGAGAGGTCACACGGTCCCCCTCCCCCCGAACAGAAGAACGTGTCTTTCGGCACAGTGCTGCCCGCGGCCCCAGGTCCCTCTGTGGAGATCCCATATGCGTAAATGGGCAATCTGCCACAGAAACCGGCTGCAGCAGGCGACCACTCTCAGCCCAAAACCTGTCAGGGGGTGCGTGCCCAACGCAAAACAGGGGGGGCCTCGGGAAGGAAAAAGGACTCTGCAAGAATCATTTATCCCAAAAGAGAACGCCCATCCCATCCCTAAAAACCCCAGGCCAGGCCCCTCTTTGATCTGTGGGCCGCCCTGACCCCACCCTATTCCGCCCCAGAACTGTCCCCAACACCCACAAGGGGCAGCACATCTCAGCATGTGGCAGTCCTAATATCTGTTAGGGTGGAGGACGCTCAGCTGTCTCTCCCAGAAGGAGGAAATTTAACGGGGCAGTTTGCAGCCCCGGTTCTGGAGGACGCACTCAGAGGGCAGGCAATGGGAGGCGGCCACCCGCTCGCTCCGTGACCCTCGCTGCCTCCTTGATGCCCCTTCCCAGTCACCGCGCCCCCAGAGCCTGGCCGCCCCGTCCAATTGGCGATTCCCGATCCCTCCCGCTCTGCCCGCTCCGTCCTCCCACAGCCCGCACCCGAGCCCGCGCCTACCTCCCGGGGTGGTGCTGAAGAGCGTGCCGCCGGGGGTGGTGCTGTAGTCCCCAGGCGGCAGCTGCACGCCGTCGCCGAGGACCACCCGGCGAGTGGCGGGGATGGCCCGGCTTGGGGTCTGGCTGCAACTGCTGCCCCGGGACATGGTCACCGCGCGCCGCGCCCGCAGCCGGAGCGTGTCCCTGCCGCGGCTCCCGCCCCGCTCCTCCCAGCTCCAGCCCGCCCCGCCCAAGCCCTCCCCTTCCGCTTCTTGGGCTCGACGCCCCCTGGGATTTGTAGTTCCCGCCGCGGCTGTCCCACCCAGGTCCACGCAGCTGTTGCTCGTGGGTTCCTCCGCACCCCTGGGTCGGAGGGCCCCTACTGAGGGTCTCCTGCCCGCGGGTGCCAGCGCCACCCCCCCATTGCTTGTCCCTTTCGCTCCCGGCTCCCTCCCGGCCACGCTGGCAGGGGCGGGGTGAGGTGGGGGGTCGGGAGGCCGGCCTAGGTTAATGCCTCGCTGGGCTGGGGAGCGTCCAGGGCTGTGCGGCGATCCTAGCCGACCTGGCCCACTCTGGGAAGACCTAGTTTCTACATTAGGACATCAGGGTGGATGGTCCCCTCAACCCTCCCTGTTCCGTTCTTCCCTATTCATTCCTCAGATGAAAAGGCGGGGATTGGTTGGTCTTTCACCCCCTCATCGGTTTATTGAACACTCACGATGCGGCAGGCTTTGAAGAACAGGCGAAGAACGCACCTTCCACGCCTTCGGAGAGAGTGGGGAGGACACGCGGACAAGCCACCCAGTTGGGTGATAAGGGCTAACCCTAGAGCCGAGGTGGAGGTGGGGTTGGGGGAGGGGTAAGACTCGGTCAAAGAAGGTTCCTTGTAGTCCTTTGAGTTGGGTCCAACGCCCCCC
Organism: Ceratotherium simum simum; assembly: GCF_057802395.1. Classification (NCBI taxonomy): domain Eukaryota; kingdom Metazoa; phylum Chordata; class Mammalia; order Perissodactyla; family Rhinocerotidae; genus Ceratotherium; species Ceratotherium simum. The sequence goes on along the minus strand of NC_141927.1, from coordinate 34,615,489 downwards.
ACGCTGCCTGACTGTTTAGTAGGCACTCCTTGAATGAATGAAGGGACAAATGAATGACTGAACGAATCTTCAAGGAGATCACCGAGTGGAGAGAGAAAAAATGCAGGGAGGATGGAAAATCCGGGTCGGGTGAGAGAACAATGCGGCCACATCTTGGAAGGGGGAGGAGAGAGGAGAACAGTTTAAAAGGGAAATTGGGGCCAGATTGTGAGAGGTCGTTTGTTATTATTTTTTAAAGCTCAGTGGTCAAACAAGGGGTTTGTTTTGTTTTGTTTTTTTGAGGGAGATTGACCCTGTGCTAACATCTGTTGCCAATCTTCCTCTTTCTTTTTTCTCCCCAAAGCCCCATTACATAGTTGTGTATCACAGTTGTGGAGTTGTAGCTCTTCTATGTGGGATGCCGCCTCAGCATGGCTTGATGAGCGGTGAGTAGGTCCATGCCCAGAATCTGAACCCATGAACCCTGGCCGCCAAAGCAGAACTCGAGAACATAGCTGCTGTGCCACTGGGCCCACCCCTCTGAAGGGTCTTGTAAATCATGCCAGGGTGTTCAGACTTTGTCCTACAAGGGTAGGAGATACTAGAGATCTTTTAAGCTGGGGAGTGACGCAGTTAGAGTTGTTTTTTAGAAAAATAACCGGTAGCAGTGGAGTTTGAGAATGGACTGCAGGAGGGTGAGGCCCGAGGCAGGAAGACTGGTCAGGTTCCGTCACTCCTGAGCTAAACTCTAGGCCTGCACTGTCTGGTATGGTAGCCACTGGCCACATGTGCCTATTGAGCACTTGAAATGTGGCTGGTCCACATTTATAAATGTAAAATACACACTGGATTTCAAAGACTTAGTACGAAAAAAATAATGTAAACTATCTCAATAATTTGTTTTATATTGATTACATGTTGAAATAGTATTTTGAATACATTGGGTTAAGTAAAATCTATTATTAAAATTAATTTCACCTATTTCTTTTTACTTTTTTTGGTGGGATTATAAGAAACTTTTGTATATATATATATGTGGCTCGTAATATATTTCTATTGGATAGCGTTGCTCTAGAATGAGGTGGTATGAAAGCAATCCTAAAGTTCTCAGAAACTTCCTCCGAGAAAACTATGGAATCATCAAATTTTAGCTCTGCCCGTAGAATCATCAAACTTTAGCTCTGCCCAGGTACATTATAGGTCATCCAGGGCAATATTCACATTCATCTTATTTAAAAAAAACCAAAAACTAAAAACAGAGGCTCAGAGGGCCGGCCCTGTGGCTTGGTGGTTAAGTGCGCGCGCTGCGATGCTGGCGGCCCGGGTTCGGATCCCGGGTGCGCATCGAGGCACCACTTCTCTGTCCATCCTGAGGCCGAGTCCCACATACAGCAACTAGAAGGGTGTGCAGCTGTGACATACAACTATCTACTGGGGCTTTGGGGGCAAAAAATAAATAAAATCTTTAAAAAAAAAAAAAATAAAAACAGAGGCTCAGAGAGGAGTAGGGGTTTGCCCAAGATCACAGAGCTGTGAAACGCCTGAGGCAGGCCTAGAACCCAGTTGTGCCTCCCTTCCAGGCCAGCCCTTTTCTCACTACACTAGAAAACAAAGTGGCTCATCCTTGTCCCTTGGGAAGAACTGTTTTGAAAGGGGTAAGGGGCCTGCTTAGAAAGCTCAACACTTGCCATGACCTCTGAACGTAGGGCTGATGAGGGAAGTCTTAAGGGTTGCAGAGGAGCCAAAGGGCTGGGGGCTGTCTAGACCTGGGGCCCCTCATGGATATAGGAGGAACACTAGCCTGGGCAGAGGGATGTGGGTTCTAGCCCTAGTGCTGCCACTAAATAGCTGTTCAGTCTTGGACAAGTCTCTTTCCCTTTCTGGACCTCTGTTTCAGCGTCTGTCAGACGAGGGGGGTAGATTTGAAGATCTCTGAGGACCTCAACATTGACAATTTATGTCTTTGACGAACTCACTGCTAAAGTGTTTCCTGCCCAGCCATTTCGCCAACATGGTGATTTCACCCTCTTTGTAGAGCAGGGACTCCTTCATGTCAAGTCTTGTCATGGAGCATACAGCTCCTACAGGGCAGGGACCATGTGTTGATTCATTCTGACTCTTAACAGCACCTACCCTAGAGAGGCCATTGATAATATTTTTGGGTGCTGCTGCTGCCGAAAGCCGAACTAGTTCATTTCTCTCTTCCTTCGAGGCTCTTTTAAATCTATTAGCTCATATCTGTTCTAGCATTCTCGCTAAAGGTCAAAAGAAGAAGCAGGGGCGGTCCCATTGGCATAGTGGGTTACTTTGCATGCTCTGCTTCAGTGGCTCAGGGTTCATGGGTTCAGATCCTGGGTGCAGACCTACACACCACTCATCAGCCATGCTGTGGTGGCATCCCACCTACAAAATAGAGGAAGATTGGCACAGATGTTAGCTCAGGGCCAATCTTCCTCACCAAAAAAAAAACAAAAAGCAGAATGAGCCAAAGAATGTTTTCTAGAAGAAAGATAAGGAGGGGGATACAGGGTGGGGAACAGTTTCCATCTTATCTTGCTCTACATGACCTGTAGGCAGGGAGGGACAGGGACTGATTTTATCATTTTAAGTAAGTGGAATCTTTCTGGGTAGCCAACCAAGCACATAAGCCTTCCGGTATGAAATGCTTTGTGAGCAAATAATACTAATGGAAATTAAGAACAGCCCTGAGCAGGCACGGGCCCTCTTGGTGCTCGTCTCAACACAGCTCTACTGAGCTGGAAGAGTGTGGGGAACGAGAGCCAAGAGAGGGTCCCCAGGAGTGGCTGCCTGGGGAGGAAGTAGCAGGAGCCACAAGAGGGAGAAATGCTTCCAGGTTCACTGAGTCACCCTACAGGAGAGGCTGACTTCCAAAGCCCCTCGGGCTGGGGAGGGTTCAGGGAGTCAGTGGAAGAGAAGGCACCTGGTGTGTTTGTTTGTTTTTTTGTGTGTGTATGTTTTAATCCATTCCTAATGTTATTTGATGCTGAAAAGGTTCCCCTTCACCATTGGGAGGCCTTCACATCAGCTAGCACGCCCTGTTATTATGGCCTTTGGAGGTCCTGTGCTTTCTTGTACAACAGGGATTCTGGCTCCTTTTCTATACTTCCCTCCCCAGATGTAGATCCAGCCTTTTTTCAGGGGGCTCTGATTTCCACCCCAGAGTCACAGCCTCACTGCATGCAGTTGTGTTCTCCTTCGATGACTGGCACAGAGGCCCAGTCCTTCTGGTGGGAAATGCTTTGTGAGGTTTACCAATAATATCAATGGGAATGAAGACCAGCCCTGAGTAGGCCTGGAGGGGCCTGGTGGGCTTGGTGAGTGGCTCCATGGTCCTTGTCTATCCTGACCCTGGTTAGTGTGCTTGTCGCCTTGTACTCGCTCTCTCCTGTTTTGTCGTCTTGCATAGCCCTGCTTGCAAACCCAAGCCGTTAGCTGATGAACACTTCCACGCTGTGTCTTCAGGCTCCCCATCATTCAGCCCCTTCGTGCTCATCCGCCGTGACACCATGACTCTCAGCTTTGCCTCCCATAAACTCAATGGGAAAGCTGTTTCTCACAGTAAGAGCTATTTCTTTTCAACGATGGTCTATTATCCTCTAGTGAGTGGAGAATCTGCCTATTTTCTTTAACATGTCTTTCTTTTGGTGTCTTTCGGCCCCCTTCACCCATTTCGCCCTCCTCCCATCCCCGACCTCTGGCAGCCACCAATCTGTTCTCTGTATCTATGACCTTGTTTTTTGTTTTTTTTTTTAATGTGTCTTTTTTAAACGGTTGGATCTGGATCTGGGGCAGGAAGTATAGGAACCCCTTATCGTCCAAGAAATCACAGGAGCCTCTAAGGAGCACACAGTGGGCCGGCTCGGTGATGTAGTGGTTAAGTTTGCGTGCTCCACTTTGGTGGCCTGGGGTTCACAGGTTTGGATCCCGGGTGCGGACCTATGCACCACTTATCAAGCCATGCTCTGGCAGATGTCCCACATATAAAGTAGAGGAAGATGGGCACAGATGTTAGCTCAGGGCCAGTCTTCCTCAGCAAAAAAAAAAAGAGGGGGATTGGCAACAGATATTAGCTCAGGGCTAACCTTCTTCAGAAAAAGGAAAAAAAGAGCACACGGGCCATACCCACAGAACACATGAGCTAATGTGAAGGGCTTCCAATGGTGAATTTGATGTTTTAGTATGCTTCCCTGGGCTCAAGGGTTTACAAAAAATTTTAGTTGCTCAGAGCAGGGTCTGTAGTCTTAACCTGGACCTCAAGAGCAGGTTTTTAGGCTTAATTCCTCGTGAATCCTCATGAATTACCTTCTTCTCATTGTGGAGACAACACAGTGGTGCTGGAGAGTGGAGGGGGTGGCCACCAGGGGATTGGCCTGTGTGTCCCTCCCACGGATGGCTCTGGGTGTGCCCACCTGAGATGCGGCCACCCAGGCTCAGATGGGGTTGTGTGCTGGCCAGGAGCGCTGAGACACCAAGGAGAGCCTTTGGGGGCAACTGAAGAACGGTGGACTGCAGTCACTAGGGGCTAGCAGGAGACCAGCTACACGGACCTCAGCAGCCTTCAGGGGTGGTCCGTCAGGGTCACTCAAACAGGGTAGTTTGAGGAAGTGTAATAAAGAGGCGATTTACAAAGGTGTGGGCGGGAGGTGGGGAAACCGTAGTACCTGGAGCAGACGGGGCCTGCAGGAGCATGAGAGCCCGAGAGTGTAGAAGTTGTCATCTTCTGTCCTGCTGGGCACAGGGAGGGAGCTAGGAAGTAGAAGCTGACACCTCGCTGGCCTCCTGCCCTCAGCTCTCCAGCCTGGCTCCCCGGTGGCCTAATCCAGCTGAGGACAAAGGACAAGGGAGCCCTTTGATGCTGCCCTATAGACCAGCCTCCTGGGACACGGAGCAGGGCAGAAAAGGGGAGAGAGTGGATCTCAAGGGGCAACAAAAGATTCCAGCACTGTGGAGTAGAGGAAAAGTCAAGAGAGGGGTGTGTGGAACAGTTCAGAGCAAATCCTGCTCCTGAGCAAATGTCTGTGCACCTGTGTGCGTGTGCACAAGGAGTGAGTTGAGCCTCATAACACACTCTTCTGGCTTTGAGGTGACTGGTGTCCACAATCCCCTTTTGCACAAGATGAGGAGTCAAGGTCCTCAGTCTCCAAATGTTCTTCCCCACCCCCAAATACCACTTCCACTCACAGCCTAATGCCTAATATTCTCCCATTTCACCTTTTTTCTTTGAGCTAAAGGTTCTGCTAACTGTAATGTCCTTGGCATTCATGACACTACAAGTAAGGAAGAAGGAAAATGAACACTTCCTGAGTTCCTGCTCTGCTTGCACTGTGTGCAAGAGATTTGACATTGACGAAATCAATAAATCGCACCACAACCCGTATAGAACAAGTATTATTATCTGCATCTGACACGTGAGGAAAATGAGGCGTGGGGATGTGGGGTGAGCCTCCCTGTGCTCAAAGCCCACATTTAAATATCTTTATAACAAGTTTAGTCCAAAGCGCATACACTTCACCACTGCCCCACTGATTCCCAAACTTCGGAGTGCTTCAAATTAGCTGAGGAGATTGTGAAATAGGTAGAATCTTTATCTGAGAGCAAGTTTTGTGTGTGTGTGTGTGTGTGTGTGTGTGTGTGTGTGAGGAAGATCGGCCCTGAGCTAACATTTGCCAATCCCCCTCTTTTTCCTGAGGAAGACTGGCCCTGGGCTAACATCCATGCCCATCTTCCTCTACTTTGTATGGGATGCTGCCACAGCATGGCTTGACAAGCGGTGTGTCTGTGCACACTTGGGATCCGAACCAGTGAACCGCGGGCCGCCACAGCGGAGCGTGTGCACTTAACAGTTTGTGCCACCGGGCCGGCGTCTGAGAGGAAGTTTTAATGTGAAGAGAGGGGAAAGCTATCCCAAACAAGAGGAAAGGATACAATGGAGGGAAGGATGGTGTCTTAGTTGGTTTGGGCTGCTATAACAAAATACTAGACTGGGCAGCTTCAACTACAGACATTGATGTCTCAGTTCTGGAGGCTGGGAAGTCCAAGATCAAAGTGCTGGCAGATTGGGTTCTGATGAGGCCCCTCTTCCTGGCTTGCAGATGGCTGCCTTCTCACTGTGTCCTCAGATAGTGGAGAGAGAGGGTTCTGGCCTCTCCTTTAAGGACAGCAATCCCATCATGGGGCTCCATCCTCATGACCTCCTCTAAACCTAATTACCTCCCAAAGGCCCCACCTCCAAACACCACCCCATTGGGGGTTACCATTATGTGTGAATTTGGGAGTGGACACAAACATTCAGTCCATAACAGATGGGAGCCTTTTTTTTTTTTTTTTTTTTTTTTTTTAAAGATTTTATTTATTCATTTTTTTCCCCCCAAAGCCCCAGTAGATAGTTGTACGTCATAGGTCCGCATCCTTCTAGTTGCTGTACGTGGGACTCGGCCCCGGGTTGGACGGAGAAGTGGTGCCTCGGGGCGCGCCCGGGATCCGAACCCGGGCCGCCAGCATCAGAGCGCGCGCACTTAACCGCTAAGCCACGGAGCCGGCCCCAGATGGGAGCCTTGAAGACTTTTGCTTAGGGTGGGTCCACTCTGCTCTTCTGGTTGGTGACAGTGCCCTCCCCCACCTCCCAGGAAGGGCTCCAGTGTAACTGCCTTCTCTTTCCCTTCCCCTGACTCCAACTGAACCTCGACATTCAGTCTTCTAGACTCACTGGATCCCACAGAAAGCAATGCTCTCAGTGGTGACATATTGGAACTCAAAGTTGATGGTATAGTGTTAATCCCGTGCATGTTGTAGACAAAACGTCCTGGGTTCAAAATCCACTTATGATCTATGTGACTTTTGCCAATCACTCTGAAATTCAATTTTCTCATCTGTGAAACAGAGGGAACACTATCTACCTATGTACAACTTACAGCACAATGTTTGGGACCATGGCAGACTTATGGTGAACATAAAGAGTTGTCTAGAAGCCCGCCTCCTGATTCCCAGGCCTGGGCATCTGCCTGTGACTCTCCATTTCCTTTATCTGAGGGGCTAAATGTGACATTTATTAAGTGTGCCAGCGTGCTAGGGGCCTTGCACTGTCCATAGATAGCCTGCGATCCTAACCTCTGGGTCAGAGAGTTGGCTGGTACACATGAGAACACAGACGGACAAATAAAAAGGAAAGAAAGACATAGGGGTGGGATGGGAAGGGAGATAGCTGGGATTTACTCTTCTGAAGCCAGCCCAGAGCGTGGGAAGTGCCAGGAGATCCCTAAGATTCTCCCACTGGGAAGAGCGATTTACCCATGGCTAGTCCCCGCTGTTAGCTGCTGGGCTGGAGCGCCCTCTAGTGGTCCTCCCACTGAGCCTGTAGGTTTTGCCTTGTAAGTTTTTCTTTTTATTTATTTATTTTTATAATTTTATTTATTTATTTTTTCCCCCAAAGCCCCAGTAGATAGTTGTATGCCATAGCTGCACATTCTTCCAGTCGCTGTACATGGGACGCGGCCTCAGCATGGCCGGAGAAGCAGCGCGTCGGTGCGCGCCCGGGATCCGAACCTGGGCCGCCAGCAGGGGAGCGCTGTGCACTTAACCGCTAAGCCACGGGGCCGGCCCTCTTCTTTTTAATAAGACCAGTTCGTTTGAAAGTCCCTCCATCCTTTGGTTCCCTCAGCAGATTTCTTTCTTTCTTTTTTGTTTTTTTTGCTGAGGAAGACCGGCCCTGAGCTAACATCTATTGTCAATCCTCCTCCTTTTTTCCCCTTTTTCTCTCCAAATCCCCAGTAGACAGTTGTATGTCATAGTTGCACAGCCTTCTAGTTGCTGTATGTGGGATGCCGCCTCAGCATGGCTGGACGAGTGGTGCATCTGTGCGCGCCCGGATCAAACCCCGGGCCGCCAGTATCAGAGCCTGCGCACTTAACTGCTAAGCCACAGGGCCGGCCCCCCCTCAGCAAATTTTTACTGAGAGCATTCTTCGCCGGGGGATATTCTAGGCAGTGAACAAAACAAACCAAATGCCTGCAATGTTCTTTCTCTAAACTAACTCTATACCTGGTTAGTAATTTCCATTTGGATCCCTGAAGCCTATTATTTATGCCTTTTTAAAAAATTATTTTTTATTACTTTTTTCATTTGTATTGCAAAAAGTGAATTTTTTAAAACTAGCATGGATACAGCCCAAATAAAATGAAACCAGAGCATCATGTAAATAGTGGTGCAAGTTTGAGGAGCGAGGTTTTTATCTCAATTTTAAGTGACTTGCCATTGCATCTTAGTGCTTCTTTCCTTTGTTATAAATGATGCTTCTCATTTTCATATGCTTTTCAGGTTTGTTCATGAGTGCATTTATAGGAGTTCCTCTAGTTCTGCACTGTCCAATACAATAGCCACTAGTCACATATAACTATTTAAATTTGAATTAATTAAAATTAAATAAGATTAAAAATTTAATTAATTCAATTAAATTTCCTTAGTTGCATTACTCACATTTCCAGTGCTTAGTACCCACATATGACTAATGGCTCTCTCGTTGAACAGTGCAGATATATAATATTGCCATCGCAGAAGGTTCTGCTGGACAACATTGTAAGCACTGATGGGGATCCAGCCATGGAAAAGTCACATTATGTTACTGTGGAGGTGTAATCCAGCCAACTCCTTTCTTCTGCCTTCGTACCTGCAGTTTGGAAAGTGGCCTCTGGCTGGTACCATAAGGAAAACAGGGTGTATGAGCCAGAAGACCTAACTTCTTACTGTGTGCTGACCCTGTTGGGAAAGGCACCCACCTTCTCTGTTCTCCTTTGGCCCAGTCTCTCATCCAAGTGTGCATCAGACCAACAGAGGGAGCTGGTTCCCAGGTTGATCAGCTCTGTGGTTGCTTTTTCCTTGGGAGATTTTGGCCGCCAATACTTTGCCTCTCTGCTCCTTTCATCTTGGATTGCTAGTTCTGCTCTTGACCTCTGCCTTTTCTGGATCTAACTTTGGGCTAGAAGGGACGTGTGGAATCTTCTCATTGAGGGCTTATACATAGGGAAGTATTTGATCTCCTGCTATGAGAGAGCGAATGGGCAATGAATGCGAGAGTGTCTGAAAGGTTGAAAGTCTCCACTTCCTGATTCACTACCATTTACTTAGCAGCAAAGAAAGCTGCACCGAGCATCCTGAACCAGAGGCTTTTCCCATCTCTGCTGCTAACTAGCTCTGTGACTTTGGACAAGTCATTTCTCTCACCCCCAAGTCTCAGTTTCTTCATATGTGGTGAGGGATGTGAAACTTGATGATTTCCAAGGTCTTCCACAAGTCTAGATTCTATAACTCGGCCAAAGCCTTTGTGACTCTGGTGGACAGAGAAGTTATGATCAAGATAAAACAGATTCTCTCCCCAAAGAGAAATCTGCAGGCTCAGATGGTTTCACTGGAGAATTCTTTCAAACACCTAAAGAAGAATAAACACCAATTTTATACAACCTCTTCCAGAAAATAAAGGAGGCGGGAACACTTCCCAACTCATTTTATGAGGCCAGTATTATCTTGATACCAAAACCAGACAAAAAGAGTACTAAAAAAAGAAAACTATGAACCAATATCTCTCATGAACTTAGATCACTGTCTTTCTCAAAATCCTCAATAAAATATCAAATTGAATCCATCATTATAAAACAATTATGAATGTAAAATGAATTACATATCATGACAAAGTAGGATTTATTCCAGATATATAGTCTGATTCAATATTCAAAAGTCCACATGGCAAGTGGTCAATAAAGTTTAGATTTTTTTTTAAAAATATTCACCTTTTCAACAGGCTAAAGAAGAAAAAATCATATAATCTTCTCAATTGGTGCAGAAAAAGCATTTGACAAAATCCAATATCCATTCGTGATTAAAAAAACTCTCAGCAAGTTAGGAATAGAGGGGAACTATCTCAAATTGATGAAGAGTGTGAACAAAAAGCTTACAGCCAGCATCATAGTTGATGGTGAAAGACTGAATGCTTTCTCCCTAAGGCTGGGAACAAGGCAAAGATGTCTGCTCTCACCATGCTTATTCAGCATAGTACTGGAAGTTCTAGCCACTGCAATGAGGAAAGAAAAAGAAATAAAAGGCATATGGAGTGGAAAAGAAGAAATAAAACTATCCCTTTTTGCAGATGACATGATTGTCTATAAAGAAAATCCCAAAGAATCTACCAAAAAACCTCCTAAAACTGCTATGTGAGTTCTGCAGGGTTGCAAGATACAAGATCAACACGCAAAAATCAATTGCATTTCTTTCTTTCTTTCTTTTTTTTGTGAGGAAGATCAGCCCTGAGCTAACATCCATGCTAATCCTCCTCTTTTTGCTGAGGAAGACCGACTCTCAGCTAACATCTATTGCCAATCCTCCTCCCTTTTTTCCCTTTTTCTCCCCAAAGCCCCAGTAGATAGTTGTATGTCATAGTTGCACATCCTTCTAGTTGCTGTATGTGGGACGCAGCCTCAGCATGGCCGGAGAAGCGGTGTGTCGGTGTGCGCCCGGGATCCGAACCTGGGCTGCCAGTAGCGGAGCGCGTGCACTTAACCGCTAAGCCACGGGGCCGGTCCTGCATTTCTATATATTAACAATGTTGGGAGAGAGGGAGAGTCTCCCTCTGCCCTTTTCCTTAAGGTTCTTATGGCTGGCCAAATAATTATCAAGACAGGTTAGCAGAAGAAAATAATACCAAGTTTAATAACATGTATACATGGGAGAAAACAGGGACACTGCGTTTCTCAACACAATAGCAGAATTCTCGTCTTAAATACCATGTTCAGCCAATGACAAAGGAGGATGTTGGGGGTGGGGGGAGTCAGTTACAGGAGATTACCACTAAAGCACAGTAAATAAGAGTAAGGTTATTATGCAGATTTAAGGCCTCACCTTTTACATTGGTAAGTTTCTAGAAATGAGGTCATCCCCCCCTTCCCAATACAGAGAGGGAGATACCTTTACAAATGGAGATTTCCCTTATAAATGTAAATATTTGTCTGGCAACTCCTTGCAGGGCCATCCAGAGAATGTGGCCAGAGAGACAGAACTTCTGATAAGATGGGCTTGTTGGTGCCTTTCCTATTGTAACATCCATTTTACATTATATTACAGCCTTCAGATAGAAGATCTGTTCCAGGAAGGAGTTACTATGTCAAATTCTTTAGGCAGTTAGTGGGGGAGGTCAAATGTCCTCAGAGAAAACAACCAAGGTAAAGAGATAGATTTCAGGGTGGCCAAATCTTGATCTCCCACAACAACAAACGGGTAGAACTGTAATTTATTTATTTATTTTAAATAAACCTTGCTTTTTTTTTTTTTTTTACCTTTTTAATTTTTTTGGAAGATTGGCCCTGAGCTAACATCTGTTGCCAATCTTCCTCCTTTTTTTTTTTTTTTCCTTTTTTCTCCCCAAAGTCCCAGTAGATAGTTGTATGTCATAGTTGTACATCCTTCTAGTTGCTGATGCCACCTCAGCATGGCTTGATGAGTGGTGCATAGGTCTGCTCCCAGGATGCGAACCAGTGAACCCCGGGCCTCTGAAGTGGAGCGCGTGAACTTAACTGCTATGCCACCAGGCCGGCACCTAGAACTATAATTTAAAACACTATACCATTTATAATTGTTCCAAAGAAAATGAAATACCTAGGTATAAATTTAACAAAACATGCACAGGATCTGTATGATGAAAATTATAAAATGCAGGTAAAATAAATCAAAGAAGATTTAAATAGATGGAGCGATATACTGTAGTTATGGATTGGAAAACTCAACATAGTAAAGAAGTCAATTCTCCCCAAATTCATCTATAGGTTTAGTATAATTCCTATCAAAATCCCAGTAAGGTATTTTGTAGACATGGATAAGCTTATTCTAAACATTAGAAGGAAAAGTACAGGCCCCAGAATAACTAAAACAATCTTGGGGGAAAAACAAAGGAATAAACTGGGAGGAATTACTCTAACCTATATAAGGTAAAACAGATCCTGTAGGAGACAAGGATGAAAGACAAGGAGGATCAAACCCTGGCCAGCCCTTCCTGAGAGAATAAGAGGGATTTTCAGGAGGCTTCCTCTCATCTGGTAGCCGGAGCATCGATGATAATGGAGGCACTGGAAGGCCATAGGGGACACAGGAAGTCCTGTGTCCCAGGGAAAATTCCTCATCCTCTTTGAGCTCCTTCATGAATGGCAGAGACTTCAGGAGTCTTGCCCCCAGGCCCAGCCCCCACCCCCTCCCTGACCGCCACCTCAGGTTCATGTGACAGCTCTCTCTAGCCGTGAGTTCCCTCTTTGCTTCTGGAACATGCGGATTTCCCTTCCTTTTCTTTTGACCTTGGTTCTGTATATATTGAGTGTGTGTGTGTGAGTGTGTGTGTGTGTTATGGTTTATCCATCATGTTTATATATTTGTAGGGTCAGGGGACCTGTTTCCATTAGCCCAATCCTACATATTTATAGGAACCGCCTCTCCTCTGAGGAATTTATGTAATGAATAACTTCTGGGATATCCACAATATGTCTTGTGGTAAATATAAAGTCATCCCAGGATGCAGAGCGCACACACTTAACTGCTACGCAACCGGGCCGGCCCCAAGAAAGAGTTTTTAAACATTCATTTTTACAAAAAAAGGGTTTTGATTAACTGAACATTTTTTTTTTAAGATTTTATTTATTTATTTTTCCCCCCAAAGCCCCAGTAGATAGTTGTATGTCATAGCTGCACATCCCTCTAGTTGCTGTATGTGGGACGCGGCCTCAGCATGGCCGGAGAAGCGGTGCATTGGTGTGCGCCTGGGATCCGAACCCGGGCCGCCAGCAGCGGAGCGCCCGCACTTAACCGCTAAGCCACGGGGCCGGCCCTTAACTGAACATTCTATTACATGCTGATTAATTACGGTCAGTCTTCCATCACTTCAAACTTGACATTTCTTGTTGCAAAGAGACATCTTTGGTTTGAAGATTTTTCACTCGTGTTCTTCCTTCTCCAGGTAAAATCCTTTCTCTCTGCAGGGCTATAACCTACACCTCTAATCATAAACTTCTTCTATACACATCTTTGCCCCCTTAACCATCAGGAAACAATTCAAAATCCAAAACTCACCTCCTCCAAAAAGTCTTCCTGGATTAGCTCCTATACTTAACTCGCCCCTGCATGTACCCTACTTGAATTGCATCAAATTATTTTGCCTTTGATAACATGAGAGTTGGTATTTCTATTTTTCAGACAGGTGTTCAATAATCTACAGTAACATGGGACTTGGTGAGGGCATTATTGTATCTTCTACCTTTTTGCATATCTCACCAGGCCCAAGAAGGTGTTCTGTACCCACTGGGCATTTGGTTATTTTGCAGACAGAACAGACTGAGATGAGTATTCTTGTCCTACTCTTCTCAGGGCCTCCTGGTCCCCACCAGGCATCTTGTCTCCAGAAGCCATGAACACCCCAAGATCTCAGCACCAGAGGCTCATCTTCTCCCGGCATCAGCTGCTGAGCCCATTACTCAGAGCTGGGCAGCAAGAGCCTCTTGTATAGTGATGACATCAGGACATCCCTCCTTCTCCCAGCCAAGCTCTGCTTTGGAGCCAGTGAGGCGACCAGGCCCCCCATCCTGCTGGCATTTCCTCTTCTGGTACTCAGTGGCTCATTAAGGGGTGGAGGGCTTGGGTGGGGGCCAGGAGAAATGGGAACAGTGGCTGGAATGGAAGGCAGATGCCAGTGACCCTTTGGTCTCCAGGCTGGAGGCATTTGTGGAGAGGCAGCATTTCATGTTTATATTGGGGAGGTGGAAGAGGTCATGGCAGGATTACACTGGAGGGACTTCCTTCTTGCAGCCTATAGAAAGGGCTGCAGACACTAGAAATGGCTAAAAAGACAATTCCCTAGTCTATGGGGTGCGGGGTTCCCCATTCCATGGGCCCCATTGTATTTCCCTGGTGGTCATAGATGGTGTCTGAGTACTCTCCCTGCAAGCTTGGGAATTCCCTACTCCCACCACACTATCCTGGAATTCCTTCCTGGCTACTGGTGCTGCTGCCTTTGGTCTTAAAGGGCATCATGACATCGGAATCACTTTTTATTCTGGGAGTAGATGTGAGCCCGGGTGTGTGAATGGAAAGTAAGGTAAGCCAAACCAAGCAAAGAAGCTCAAGTAAGAAAAGAGCCCTAAATGATGCTTAATTGGTCAAGCAAGACCTGGGTGGATATGGTTGCTGCCATAGCCCAGCACAGCATGGTCTTCCCTCTGCCTGGGTTTTCCACGGCTCTCACTCCCGGTTGCCCTACAATGTCCCTGGTCTGTGCCTCCAGGGTACCTCCACAGCTCCCACAGTTTGGGCAGCTTAGCCAGAGGCGCCTAGAGAAAGCTCCCAGTCAGTGTCCAAGCAGTTGCTGGCGTTGAAGTTGGCTTCCCCGCTACCCTTCACTTGCCAGCTTTCTCACAGCCCTCACATAGGGCTCCAGAGAGGCAGGGGCCAGCTCATATCTGGATTTACCACTCCCTTTCCACTCCCAGGCCTTGTCATTCACCCTCGGAGATGCTGAGGGAACAGAGAGGAGGGATGGTCCCTGGAGGAGACCTCCCCAATACGACAGAGGTTGGACACACATGTCTGCGGGCATGAAATTTGGGAAGTAGTGGGGACAGGCAGTGGGGCTGTCAGGAGGGAGGTTTCTGCTTCTTGCCCTCTTTTTTTTTAAGGTTCTTAGGACACTGGGGAAAATGAGAGGAAGGGCACAGACGAGAAGGAGGGGGTTTGGAAGCAAGTCAGAAAAGAGAAACTACCCATCTGACTTGCTGCATTCCTAAGGTTGGACTCATTCTAGTCTGCTCCCAATAGTAAACTACAGATGCAAGGCATCACTGGCTGCCTCAAAGACTGCAGATAGACTGTTCAAATATGGGGCTCTCAGAGGTCCTGGCTCCATGGCCCTAAGGAACTTGGGCAAACTTGACTCATACAGAACCCAGAAATTCCCCAAGAGGCCCCCAGTTGACCTAGATTTCCCTGGAGAGCTGGTGAACCCCAAACAGGTTCCCCACTGGTCCACAATGAATTTGGCATATAAATACCAATGTAGCTGTAAAAGGTTTAACATTCTGTAAACAACACTGGTTGAATTAGCAGGTTATTCTGGTGGGTCCAGATGAGCCTCGGGAACCTCCAAGCCTTACAAGGCTCTTTGGTGTCAAACTCCGCCTTTCCCTCCACTTCTGTGGTGTGACAGCAGCCATAAGTCTGAGTGTGGCTATGTTCCAATCAAACTTTATGTAGGGACACTTAAATTTGAATTTCATATAATTTTCATGTGTCAGGAAATACTTCTCTTCTTTTTTTCTTTTTTTTGCTGAGAAAGATTAGCCCTGAACTAACATCTGTGCCAATCTTCCTCTATTTTATATGGGGGTCACTGCCACAGCATGGCTGACGAATGGTGTAGGTCCACACCCGGGGTCCAAACCCGCAAACCCGGGCTGCTGAAGCAGTGTGGCGCTGAACTTAGCCACTAGGCCATGGAGCTGGCCCACTTCTCTTCATTTGATTTTTTTTTTTTATTGTGGTAAAAACACCTAATGTGAAATCTATCCTCTTAACAAATTTTAAGTTTACCATACATTATTGTTCACTATGGGTCTTTGGATTGTTTTTTAACTCTTTAAAAATGTGAAAACTATTCTTAGCTCTCAGGTCCTACAAAAATGGATGGTGGCCCAGAATTGACCCATGGGCTGTAGTTTGCCAGCCTCTGGTCCAGAAAGCATGAGCAAGGGCAGCCAGCTTTGAAGATTCTGTTTCAGCATTAACAACGAAGGAGCAAGGACAACAAAATCTGTGCTTTGTGAACCCGAGGGCCCCTAGAGAAGAATCCTAATCATTTCTTCTTTTTTTTTTTTTTAAGATTTTATTTATTTGTTTTTTTCCCCCCAAAGCCCCAGGCGATAGTTGTATGTCATAGCTGCACATCCTTCTAGTTGCTGTATGTGGGACGCGGCCTCAGCATGGCCGGAGAAGTGGTGCGTCGGTGCACGCCCGGGATCTGAACCCGGGCCGCCAGCAGCAGAGCGCGCGCACTTCACTGCTAAGCCACGGGGCTGGCCCCACCTAATCATTTCTGTTATTTCTCTCTCTGTCAATAAACCTCAATTTTTTGGTTCCATATAAAAACAGTCAATGAAGTTTCACTTTTGTATAAGAAAACAGTGTAAGTGAACCAACAATTTTATTACAGGCAGAGCAGCACCAAGACAACAGACACTGGGGACCACAGCCTTGAAGCTGCTCAAGGATAGAGTCGGGGTCCTCTTGCTTTGCAGAATGCAGTTCCTCAATCTGTCATGGTGCTCACTGAGGCAGGCAGATGTGTCCTTGTTCAGGAAGAGGACCTGCATCTCGGTCTTCCTACCTCTGCCAGGTCTTTAGGAAGGTATAGAACTGGAGGAATCCTCTTGTATACTCAACCCCATTGCATCTGCCCCGTGCAGGCACTGGTGGTCTCCAATATGGCGCCATGAGCCTTGAGCTCCTTTTGGTGCACATGTTTCCTGACCTTAGCTCCTCGATTCCTTTTCTTTTTTCTTTGAGGAGATCAGCCCATCTGTTGCTGTCAGAGAAGCAAATTTGAAATGGAAATCTCTCTTTATTTTTTCTACCATAATTTGATGATTCCTCACCTCCCACTGGTTTCAGAGGGCTGGAAACCTCAAAACAGACCAACTAAGCTGGTCAGTGCCTTGAGCAGCTTTGCATTCCTGGGTTCAGTTCCACATCAAAGATATTATTAGGAGTCTCTTTGGAAATTGTTGGCTGGTCACCACTCAGCTGCTTGGATCTCCAGCATTTCCCTGGACACTGAGCATTGCTCTTGTACCCATGCAGAGAATCCTAGCTGGCAACAGGGTGGGATTGGGCCCACGAGTGCCAAGGGCCTGAGCTCCCTGCAACTCTGTTAGATGCCCTTCCACACTGAGGAGCAGGTATTCTTGTGGTCAGGAGCCTTGTATCTCAGTTCAGTTTGTTTGTTTTCTTAAGGTTTTTCCAGGCAAGCCCAGAACAACTCTAACACAGCCACCATACACCCCCCCCCCAATAAAAAACAAAAAACAAAAACCTCATGCCTCTGGATCACGGCTTATGCTGTTCCAGGCTGTACCCTCTGCCTAGAATGCCCTCCTTCCTTTTGTGGGGCTAACAGCATCACTTCACAAAGAAATTCTTCTCTTACCCCCACCCCCTCTCTCAGCAGAGCTAATGCCCTCCTCTCTGCTCCCTCTGCATATCTCAACTTGCTCTTCTCTCATACCTAGCACAAGCCCTTCATCAGCCACATTACAAGGTGAAAATCCACCTTAATCTAGTCATAGCTACCTTGAAGCTAGACAGAAAAGGCCACAACGATTAGGAGAGCACTTGAAATAGGTTTTCCGTCCCCTAGCCTCAATGATGAACTTCTCTACAGGTGTACCGTGGGCCTTAAAGGAGTAGCTACAAACACTTTGAGACCAGTATGATCAGGATGACGCTTAAAACCCTAGCTTCCATACCATTTTAGTTATAATATCCTGTCAGCAGACACAAAAATAATTTTTGAATTATTGATAGATAAATAAAATTATTAAAAAATATTATTTATATGTATCTCATTCTTCTAAGGTCTCAATTTTTGTGCCTGTCCTGTAATGAAGTAACATGTGGAGCACCTAGAACAGTGGGTAGCATATAGTAAGCAGTCGGTAACTGTTAGCTATCTTAAAATGTACACACAGAAGTTTATTTTTTACATATACACTCACAGAGAGAGGATTGATGCGCAACATTTTTTTTTAACTGAGGGATCAACATGAAAAACCGTTTTTGACGTTCTGGGCTGTCAGCTCCTGGCGGGGCAGGAAGCACATCTCCACTGTCTTTTAGAGCCTAAGCACACAGAGCGCGTGGAAACGCCCTGAGCTGAACGTGACCTGAGCTTCCCGCGCTGTGTACGCCGCCTGGTAAGTTTATGCGGAAGGCGAACGTGGGTCACAGTGAACAGAGGCTTTAGAAACAGACGGCTTTCGGAGTGCGGAAGAGTAAACCCGACTCGTGCGGTCCCTTCCGCGGGGGAAGAAGGAGAAGAGCTAAGCGGGCGTGCTTTCTGTCAGCAGCGCGGGGCTGGCGGGAAGCCGCATTTTCTGTTCCTCCGGGGATCCTGCTGTCTGTCCGCCCAGGCTCCCGGGCTGCTCTGCTGCACCGCCCGCATCCTGACGTCCGTAAAGCTGTTGGGCTGTAAATAAAAATCTTTTCCTTTCATCTCAGGTGTAACAACTAATAATTGGGAGTTTTGTTTTCACTTTTTATTATGGAACATTTCAAACACACACTAAAGTAGAGAGAATAGTATTTCCCCTCCCATGTAGCCATCACCCAGCTTCCAGAAGGATCAATACATGGCCAATCTTGTTTCATCTATACATCCACTGGATGGAATCCCACTGATCCTGTAATTTCCTCTGTGTGTATACAGGCTATATGACTTAAAGAAAAGGGCTTTGTATTAAAAAGAACATCATCATAACATCATCACACCTGAAAAAATCAACAATAACTCTTAATATCATCAAATATCCTGTCAGTGTTCAAATTTCTTGGACTGTCTCATGTTTTATTCAGTTTTTTTTTTAGATAGTTTTTTTTTTTTTTTTGGTGAGGAAGATCAGCCCTGAGCTAACATCCATGCCAATCCTCCTCTTTTTGCTGAGGAAGACTGGTCCTGAGCTAACATCTGTGCCCATCTTCCTCCACTTTATGTGGGACACTGCCACAGCATGGCCTGACAAGCGGTGTGTCAGTGCACACCCTGGATCTGACCCCGGGCCACCAACAGTGGAGCACACGCACTTAACCGCTATGCCGCAAGGCTGGACCCTTATATCTAAGGGTAGTATCATCATCTTAACAGTGTTAAGTCTTCCAATCCAGGAACACTAGACGTTTTTCCATTTATTTAGGGCTTCCTTAATTTCTTTCAGCAATGTTTTATAGTTTTCAGCATACAAGTCTTTTGCCTCCTTGGTTAAATTTATCCCTAAATTTTTTTGTTTTTTGATGCTATTGTAAATGGAATTATTTTCTCGTTTCCTTTTTGGATTGTTCAGTGGTAGTGTATAGAAATGCAACTGATTTTTGTGTGTTGATTTTGTATTATACAACTTTGCTGAATTTGTTTATTAGCTCTAATAATTTTTTTGTGGATTCTTTAGGGTTTTCTACATATAAGATCACACCATCTGTGCATAGAGATAGTTTTACCTTTCCACTTCTGGTGTCTTTTATTTCTTTTTCTTGCCTAATTGCTCTGGCTAGTACTTGTAGTAATATGTTGAATAGAAGTGGCAAAAATGGACAGCCTTGTCTTGTTCCTGATCTTAGGGGAAAGGCTTTCAGTCTTTTACTATTTAGTCTGATGTTTTTCACATATTGTGTGAAGAACATGTTATCGTGTTGAGGAAGTTCCCTTCTATTTCTAGGATATTAAGTGTTTTTATTATGAAAAGGTGTTGGATTTTGTCAATATCAAACTTTTTCTGCATCAATTGAGATGATCATGTGTGGTTTTTCCCCCTTCATTCTATTAATGTCTATTAATATTCTATTACATTGGGGCCAGCCCCGTGGCTTAGCGGTTAAGTGCGCGCGCTCCGCTACTGGCGACCTGGGTTCGGATCCTGGGCGTACATCGACACACCACTTCTCCGGCCATGCTGAGGCTGCGTCCCACATACAGCAACTAGAAGGATGTGCAACTATGACATACAACTATCTACTGGGGCTTTGGGGAAAAAGAAAGGAGGAGGATCGGCAATAGATGTTAGCTCAGAGCCAATCTTCCTCAGCAAAAAGAGGAGGATTAGCATGAATGTTAGCTCAGGGCTGATCTTCCTCACACACACACACAAAAAATTTCTATTACATTGATTTCATATGTTGCATTCCTGGGATAAATCTCACCTGGTCATGGTGTATAATCCTTTCAATATGCTTTGAAATTTGGTTTGCTAGTACTTTGTTGAGGATTTTTGCATCTCTATTCACAATGAACATTGGTCTATAGTTTTCTTTTCGTGTAGTATCTGTCTGGCTTTGGTATCAGGGTAATGCTGGCCTCATAGGATGAATTAGGAACTGTTCCCTCCTCCTCAAAATTTTGGAAGTTTGTGTAGGATTGGGATTAATTCTTCTTTAAATGTTTGGTAGAATTCACCAGTGAAGCTATGTGTTTTTTTTCTTTGTTCGGAGGTGTTGATTACTGATTCAATCTCCTTACTTGTTATACGTGTGTTCAGATTTTGTATTTCTTCTTGAGTCAGTTTTGGTAGGAATTTGTGTTTCTAGGAATTTGCCCATTGCATCTAGATTATCCATTTTGTTGGTGTACAGTTGTTCATATTATTCTTTTACAATCCTTTTTATTTCTGTAAAGTTGGTAATGTCCTTTCTTTCATTTCTGATTTTAGTAATTTGAGTCTTCTCTTCTTTTTTCTTAGCCAAGGTGCCATGCATTTT
Organism: Ceratotherium simum simum; assembly: GCF_057802395.1. Lineage (NCBI taxonomy): Eukaryota > Metazoa > Chordata > Mammalia > Perissodactyla > Rhinocerotidae > Ceratotherium > Ceratotherium simum. The sequence goes on along the minus strand of NC_141927.1, from coordinate 34,594,957 downwards.
ATTGCATTACATTGGGAGGCATGTAAAATCTGACTGTCTCTCTTTTGGTGATATTAAAATTGATCAGTGGGGTTTGGGTGTTGTCAGCCTGATCCATTCATTGTAAAACTCTCCTTCAGCTTTCACCTAATGGTTTTAGCAGCTTTTGACGATCACTGCCTACATCCATTATTTCATGGGGTGATGCTGAAGTTTTAAAGAAGAACATATTTTTTTTGATGAGGAAGATTGGCCCTGAGCTAACGTCTGTTGCCAATCTCCCTCTTTTTGCCCAAGGAAGATTATTGCTGAGCTAACATCTGTGCCAATCTTCCTCTATTTTTTGCACGTGGGACACCGCCACAGCATGGCTTGATGAGTGGTGTGTAGGCCCGCACCCAGGATCCAAACCTGCGAACCCCGGGCCGCTGAAGCAGGGCACACGAACTTAACCACTGTGCCACCAGGCCAGCCCCAAAAAGAACATATTTTAATGAACTCAAATATGCCAAGACAGAATGAAAGATGTATTTTCAATGTCCAGCTTTCTAGTTCTGAAGCTCATGTGGTAGAAAAGAAACACATCCAAGAGTCAAGAGCCTGAGGACCAGCCACGTGCTGTAAGATCTTAGGTAAATCACTTGCCTCTAAGCTTTGATCTGCAAAAGTAGAGCACTGAACGAGATGATCTGTCAAGCACCCAATAGCTCTGACTCTCCCTGGAGGTCTATTATTCTAACTTAACATGCAATCACAGCTATGACTGGTCATCCCAGCTTTCAGGACACCTAGTCTTTAGCTCCTCCCCCTCATTTTACCAAAAATGTTCCTTGTTTCAGTTTCATGCAAGAATCCAAGTCCAATCCATTTCATGTCAATGGTTATGCTTATCACATGAGACATCACCCCAGACAAGCTGCTCAGAGGGACCAACCCTCCTCTTTAGCAAAGGGCTCATTCCTCCAAACACTGCCCATACTTTGGCCATGCAGAAGGAAATTTCTCCCATTGTCTCCAAGAGCATCTAGTGTCCACACATGCTCTACCCTTGGGCAGACTCTTCTCAGGAAAGGATCTTGTAAAGTCATTCACCCTAAGGTGTAACTGACCAAAAGACTTTCCCTTTCAGAGGTCTTTTCATATTAATAAGAGATAAAATCTTCTGTAAAAAGCATGTATTTATAATGACGGGATTTTAAGGAGAATTTTTTTTCTTGGAGGAAGGCATCTTTCTATCTCCCTCAAATCACATGCTATATCATCCTTAAAACAGCAGGCCAGACGATAGTTCTAACAGCGTTTCTTTACCCATTGTTCTTCCTGGTGTGCTACAGCCTCTTTGAAGCTGCACTGGAGAAAGACCCCCTCGGCAATGTCTCCAGAGGGGGCTCCTCACGGTCCTCTTAGGCTGGTGAATCAAGTGAGAAAACTACCCTTGGAGAGGGTGATAGTGGATGTGGGTTCTGGGGCAAGTCAAGTGGGGAAAGAGAGAGTTCAAGGAAGACTATGGTGGGATATCTGGCCTTGGGGATGAGAAACCTTTTCAGCAGGAAGGTATTACCTTTTGTCAAATTTAAAATGAGAGGTGAGAACCAAAATGTAATGAGTATCAAGTAAGTGTGACTGTAACTAGGAGTGAATGGATGAAGGAAGGCATCCAGGATTGAGGCTGAGAATGGTGAATAAATGCCAGTGGGCCCTTTTCCAAGGTGCCTGGCATATTCAACAAGGTAGGCAAAGCAACTTAAAGAAGCCACGCCAATCTGGGACCTCGACACTTTCATTTATGCCAGTCTTGGGATGACATTTTTCCTTTTCTGTGCCTTTCCAAGCCCTAATCATTTGTTAACACTCAACTCCAATTCCCAGCCTCATGAAATTTTTTTCTGATCACCCTCATCTGGAAGTGATTTCTTCTTCCTCAGAATCCAGCTATCACTGATGCTCACGTGCCTCCTTCTGCCCTTGTCATTGGTGGTTATTTTCTTGTGTTAAAGTCTTGCCTTCTGGAGTGGAATCTTTTCGAAGGTAGTCGTCATGTCTGAGAGCTTGGTGTCTCCCAGCACCTAGCCTGGTACCCGCCACATGGCTGTGTGCACTCAGTGCTGACAGATGAATGAGTAGTTGGCGCAATAGGGCAGGCATTCTTTCTCAGCCATCCTCTTCCAAAATAAGGACTCTCCTGAGGAGTTTCCCTGGGATGAATGACAATGAAACGTGGAGAGCTGGCTAGCCAGTGACTTGTTCCCTCTGAGCAAACAAGGCTGGGGCTGGGTTTAATTTAGGCTGCTCTGCCTTTCATGCTGTAAAAGGACTTTCCCATGACAGACTCGAGACCTGAAGTTCTGTGCTGTTAGCACCACTACTGGGAGATGAGTGGTGAGAGATGCAGCCTAGTGTGCCGGCCTCTGACCTGGTTCTGCTTCTGCGCTGGTCTTGGAGCTTTTTGCAGCCTTGTGGTTTGGCATTTCATTCTCAGCTCAACAGATGGAGCGTGTCCCTGTGGAGGACACGCTCTGGGCTTTGGTGTGGGGTGTGGGCTTGCGTCTATGAGCAGGTGGACTTAGGCTGGGTGCACATGACTAGTCACATGAATGTGATGACTCTCTTGGGGGGTGAACATCTGAGTCTCTGAGTTTCTGTTGATTGTGTGGACGCATCTATAAGTTTGTGTGACTCTGACAGTGGGGCGTACTTATCTGCATGTGTGTGTGTGTCATGTACAGGTTACACTTGGTCCATCTGTGTGTGTGTCTATACGTGAGAGCTCTCCCATCTGAGTTTCTGCCTTGCTGGGATGTATATCAGTGTTTCTCAGCTTCGAATATATCTGGCCATCCAAAGTCAACGTAAGCAGCTCTCCAACTTTTTTTTTTTTTTTTTTTTTTTTTTTTTGTGAGGAGGACCAACCCTGAGCTAACATCCAATGCCAATCCTCCTCTTTTTTGCTGAGGAAGACTGGCCCTGGGCTAACATCCATGCCCATCTTCCTCCACTTTATATGGGACGCCGCCACAGCATGGCTTAACAAGCGGTGCGTCGGTGCGCACCCGGGATCCGAACCGGCGAACCCCGGGCCGCCGCAGCGGAACGTGTGCACTTAACCGCTTGCGCCACCGGGCTGGCCCGCAGCTCTCCAACTTGTTCCCAAGAACAGTGGCTCCTTCTTGTCCCCAGACTCTAACCTTGGCACCCCATGAAACAGATTCCAACTGATTCATTGGCTCCTTCTCCTTCCTGAGAGAGGGATGAAGGAATGGAGGAAGCCCACACTGCCCCTAGCAAGTATTCTTTTCCTTCGGGATGCCATTTCTTCCTGGTACTCTGTGGTCCTGATAGGGCCCTAGGAGCCACAGGAGCCCTGGGCCTTGTGTGTCCATGGCATCATTTGGAATATTTTAATGGGGTCCAGATGCCAAAAAAGGAAGACCCTTTTCAGAAATTCAGGGCTGTCTTCAACTGCCCCCACCTCCCAGGAGAGAGCTGACATTCTCAGCACTATTTACATTCTTTTCCTCCTCGCCTCCCATTCCCCACCCCTTCCAGGACCTCCTCACTTCGGGCTTGCAGATAAACGGTGCCCTATACACAAAGCCGTCCTTCCTGCTCTGGGGAAGCCCAGCCCCACCCTGACTTGCCACAGCTCAGAATTCTACCCTTCTTCCACCCATTCTACTTCTACACCCTCCTTCACTACTGGAGTAACCCTTTCGTCTCCTTCAGGGGGTCAGGGAGAAATCCACATTCTGGGAAGCAGAGGAGGTCAATGTTAATGACTTGTTTCCAGGTTCCAACCCTCCCTGGAGCAGAGGAGGTCAATGTTAATGACTTGTTTCCAGGTTCCAACCCTCCCTGCACCTCCATCTCCCTACCTTCCACTCCGAACCCCTCTTCAGCAGAGAAGCTAGAAGAAGCTGTCAGCTAAGACCAAAAGAGAACATATCCAGGCTGGAGACCCAGGAGCACTGGCTTCTCTTCCCAGCTTCATTACTCCATTTCCTTTGTCATCCTGAACAGTCTCCTCACTACATCTTATTTATTTATTTATTTATTTTTTGGTGAGGAAGATCAGCCCTGAGCTAACATCCATGCCAATCCTCCTCTTTTTGCTGAGGAAGACCAGCCCTGAGCTAACATCTATTGCCAATCCTCCTCCTTTTTTCCCTTTTTCGCGCCAAAGCCCCAGTAGATAGTTGTATGTCATAGCTGCACATCCTTCTAGTTGCTGTATGTGGGACGCCACCTCAGCATGGCCGGACAAGTGGTGCATCGGTGTGTGCCCAGGATCTGAACCCAGGCTGCCAGTAGTGGAGCGCGCGCACTTAACCGCTAAGCCACAGGGCTGGCCCCTCCTCACTACATCTTAATAGCACAGTTTGTAAAAGAGACATGATCATCCCAGCCTCCTTTTGCTCCCAATATCTTGCAGAGCATCCATGAAGTAACATTTTCACAGGAGCCCAGGACTGCTGGGAACAAGCTCAGGCATGAGAAAGGCAGGATGTGTGACCCAGGATTAGGGGGACAGACGGTTAAATTGCGACTATCTCACTACCAGTGGGAAAGGGCCTGTCTGCTCATGGGTGGCTAGGTAAAAGGTCCAGCAGGCTCTCCTTGAAGATGTCACCTCGGCGTCCCCAAGAGATGCCTTTCCCTGCTTTCTTTCCCTTCTCCATCATGGGATACAGCCACCCTACCCAATGTCTATGCCTGAAGCTGCCTGCTGCAGCACTGGCAGGACTGCTTTGGGGGAACAAAGTGAAACCCAGCTCCCTCTGTGGGGCTGGGAGTCCCTGACCCGGGGGCAGGGGCTGGGTCCCAGTCACCTCTCTATCAACACACCCAGTGTGGGGACTGGCACAGAGAAAATTGTGCCGAGTGGTGACTGAGAGGCTGGAAGCCCTAGGCTGCCACACCCCTACCAGCAAGGTCCTCTTGTGATGACGGGCTGAATGGCAGGCCTGAGGATGTCTCCTCCTCCTCCTCCTGTTTCCCATTGATCATGAAAGGGGAAGACAGTTCATCCCAACTAGAAGCAAAATGCCTTGCCTTCTCTTGGGATTAAAAAAAAAAGGCATTTTTCCCATCCATGACTTCTTCAAAAACAGGAAACACTTCCCTCTTCCCCCCCGCCACAGCCTCTCTGCTGGCATCTGGACCTTGACTACTCCCAGACTGGCTTCTTTCCTGATGGGCTTTTGGCCTTGGATGGCCTCTTTCAGATAAGAGATTGCGGGGCTTGGCTTCCTTCCTCTTTCCAGGCAGGAAAGCTCCTCACTCCTCTCTTAATTGGAGGGGTCTGAACATTTGAGGTATTGGTTCTCTGTTGGAAGAGAAACCAGCCTCGTTGTTTTGCTCTCTTTCCTTGCAAGCACCAGCCACCCTTTCCTCAGTACCTGCTTCCCCCGGGCAAGTGTGGGGGATGTGAGAGAAGGGGCCGGAGCATGTTCAGCTTGAGTACCAGCCTCTTTTGAGCCAGGTAGGCTCTAGCCTTGCTTGAGCTTTCCTTCCCAGGGAAGAGTAGGGGAGGAGACCATGGATCTAGCCAGCATGGCTGATCTGCCTCTTCTGTGCTGCCTCCTTCTCCGGATCAAAGATGGGGCTGCAAAGAAATCAGCCAAAGCAGTCTCCAGGGGGGACTCAAAAGGTGATGACAGGGACTTATCTGTGGGTTGGTGGGCACATTCTCCTGCTCTGTCTCTCCCACACTGGCTTGATCTCTCCCCGACCTCCCTGGGAGAGGGTGCCTTACTGAACCCCAAGAAATTCTTGTCTGGGCTCCAGGTGGGATGTGTGACCTTTCCCAGCCCCTGGGGAGCAGCTTCTCCAATGGTCAAGGATTTTAATGATTATTCAAAGAGATTAGAACAAGGATTTCTCTTCCTACTTCAGGAGTGAAAGAAATATTTCCTGGTCCCTTCTTCCACTGATAACTGGGCACTAAGAGAAAAGGTACTGCTATAAAACCCTAACTGTCCCCCCATCTCTGCCTGCATAAGGCTCTTGTCCCTGGCCAGCCCATAGGCACCAGAGGACCTTTTGTTTCCCAGGAATGGAGGCCCCTTCTCTGCCTCCCCTTCGAGCTCCTTTCCTTGGGAAACATCAGATGTGTGTAGAGTTTGCCAGGCCATGTTAGAGAAGACAAGCAAAGTCTTAGGTTGGGGGCTTCTTTTTAGCTCTGGCGGCCCCTAGAGGACAGACTGAAAGGTGGCACCGGCCATAGCCTGGCTGGGAACAAGGGGAGATGATCTGGAAAAGGAGCCAGTTCCTAGGATGCCTGAGCCCATGCTAGGAATGGGCCTTTACTGTGTGATCATGGCCAAGCCTCAGTTTCCTCTCTGGACTTCAGCTTTTTAATTCTGTAAAATGTTGGTGTTGAATTTGATCTTGAAGACCCCTTTTAGCTCTTAATCTATGCCACCACCATCCTATCCCCCAGGGCTAATTGTGACAAAAAGAGAAACAGCAAACACCAAACCAGCTATTCAGTGGCCACACATACACACAGCATTTCAAAAACGGAATAGTTGGTCACAGTAGGCTCTGGAGAAGAGAGCCAGGGTATACAGAGGGGAAAACTTCCACCTAGTGTTTGCTCCCTTCCCAGGACTTTGAAGCAAGAGGGAAAGATTATGAACTGTAAAATATAACACCTCTCATACGTGTAGTCTTGGATGAGGTACAAGGCTGGCTCACCTGAACTCCCCTGGGCTTCTTCCTACCCTGTCACATAAACACACACACAGACACACACATACGTGCACCCAGGTATGATGCACAGAGGACAAACCATAAGCTGTAATTCCCCTGCTATTAGAGCTTCTACCCATCGGGCGGCTGCTATCTCTTCTGGTTCTCCCGACCACATATTCTAAATCACAGACCATCACAGACCATCACAGACCATCACAGACTGCTGTGCCCTCTGACACAACAAGATAACTTGCATCCTCAGAGCCCACAACACATAAACAGCAGCCTTGGGGCCTGACCTCAGTCGATTCAGAGGCCCACATTCACTGCCTGCTTCCAAGGGCACAGAACAACGGTCATGTGGGGGCCCAAGGCCAAGGTAATGCTCTCTGGGCAACATATACTTCTATCCAGAGTTGGATGACCTCTACAGACCAGGCAGCACTAGTTCCTCTGGGGCCAGTCCTTACGAAAACCTCCCAGAGCAGCAGTTCATTTGCCTCCAACCCCTGGCTAGCCATCAAAAATGATGACAAGGGGGCCGGTCCCGTGGCTTAGCGGTTAAGTGCGCGCACTCCGCTGCTGGCAGCCCAGGTTCGGATCCCGGGTGCACACTGATGCACCGCTTCTCCGGCCATGCTAAGGCCGCGTCCCACATACAGCAACTAGAAGGATGTGCAGCTATGACATACAACTATCTACTGGGGCTCTGGGGGGAAAAAATAAATGAATAAAATAAAAAAAAAATGATAGCAAGAGTGTAAATGGGTACATCGCCTGGGGAGGGTAATTTGGCAATGTCTTTTAAATTTACAAATGTATATGCCTCATGATATAGCAATTCTATTTGTAGAATTATTCTACACATATACTTACACACATGTGAAATGACATGTGTACAAGTTATTTATTGCGACATCATCTATTAGTAAAGTTTGGAAAAAATTAGATGTCCATTAGTCCAATTGGTTTCATAGATTATGGTATATCCATTCAACGGAATACTAAAAATGGGACACTTTTGTGTACTGGTGTGGAAGAATCACAGATATATATATTGTTAAGTTAAAATAAGCAAGGTGCAGAAGAGTGAGTATATTTTACTACTATTTGTGTAGAAAAGACAGGACAAAAACAGGTATTTGTATTGACTTGCTTATATATAAAATATTACTGGAGGAAAAACAAGAGACTAATGGTGGTTGCTGTTAGGGAGTTGAAGACCAGGACGAAGGCAACTTTCTATTACATGCGTTTTGTATATTTTGATGGTTGAGTAATGTGAATGCATTACTTTTTCAAAAGATTAAATTAAAAAACACAAAAGCATGCAAAAAAGAGAATAATCCCATATACCAAAGTGGGGAAAGAGGGAGCCCTTCTGCCTGTCAGTTGCTGGGGCACAGGGAGGCCAGACTGGGGAGGAGAAGAGCAATGGGCTGGAGCACAGGAGGAAGCACACCAGGTGCCTCGGCATTGCTCTGCTCGCTGCTCATAAAAGCCTTCACTAACACGGCCTGCAATTCCTCTTCTCACAGTCTCCTTTAGTTATTGGCCTAATCATTTCCCAAACTCATGTGGTTTGGGAAATCTTTTCTTTTTTGAAAATGTAAACATTTTTACACACTTCCTCAGTGTAATGAGGTCACCCCCTAAAGCAACAACATCTTTTGAAGTTGCTTGACTTCCTGGTACCCATGTACCTTCCCCCACGAACTCTGATGTCCTGGAAAAAAATTGCTGAATGGCATATATTTGTTTCAGAGATTACTCTTTGAGAATCTTATGACATTCCTTTGAGATAACTGGCAACACTCTGGGGTGTTGCAAAACCCAACTTGAGAGTGACAGCCATGACAATCAGCAAGAAGCCACAGCCAAGATGGAGGCCAAGTAGGGCCTGTACCACTCGGACATGACTAGCGGTGGGGGGCAAAGGCTGAGTCTCTCCACCTCCACCCACTGGGCATTTCTATGGATCCAAAGGCCTGCTTGGAGTACTGCATGGGCATGGAAGACATTTGCTTGGGAACCACTGACCATCTCTGCTCATGAGTGAGCTGCTGGGTCCCTGGGAGACAAAAGTGGTTCTTTTTCCTTAGGGATAATTTTAGGTCCTCCCTTCCCCTCCAGTCTTTCTAACTCCCAACCCCTGGCTCAGCCTCCCAGAGGGATTGCTTAGACCAGTGACTATACAGTGTTATTTTGAGATATAGAGCTGTTCAAAAGAGACACGCTAGAGCATGGCCCTGGAGGCATTTTCCAAGATAATTCTTTCCCCTTTTATCTCATTGTTTCAGAGGAGGAAGCAAGACAGCTCCAGGATCAGGTTCTGATAGGACTTAACAAAGGTATCCTATCTTCCTGCCCCTCAACTTTAACTCAGGGACTTAGTTTCCAGCCTCACCTCCCGGCATCCAGTTTGAGAGGAACTGGCTTAGAGATTGGGAGAGCTTGGCTGCCACAACCAGCCTTAAGTCTGGGTGAGGGAAAGGGAAGGAGACTCTGGGCTTCTTCAGATAAAGAGAACTTCTGGTGGGACTGAATGAGAGACTTCAAGAGGCATTAAAATACCAGGCCTATCGTTCTACACACTTGAAGATGCAACACGTGAATTCCTTAACTCAATGTCTTCTAATTTTTAAAAGTTCATGAATAAAATCGTCAAGGAAGTAGACTGAACATTTTACCATTGGGAGGGTGGTGATGGAAAATTTGTGGATAGCTGGGGGCAACGGTGGACAGGCCTCAACCTCAAACCCACTTATCCATTGTTAATATGTCTTTACAACAGAAGAATTTTAAGAAAAGGGTCCCATCTAGAAGTTTTCTAGGTGGAAAGATGTGTGGAGGGGACAATGTGAAGTGGGGAAGATGGAGAAATTGAAACTTTCAGCATCCCAGAGTGCATGAGGCCAAACTGAAATTCAAATGAGCAGGCAATGATGAAGACTCACAAAAGTGGCAAATTTCTCCAGTAACTGAAAAGGAAAACAACAACAACAACAGATCATAAAACTCTAGGGGCAGGGAGGGTAAGTGGAATAGACGAAGGGAAAGGGGACAAATCGCACTGGAATGAGGTCTTGGGAGAACAGAGAAGAGGCTGGCTGCCCTCTGTTACTTAACCCGTAATGTCTTAGGGGAGGACACCCAAGCAGTAGCGGCTACGTGCATCGTTTTGCCTGCCTTGGGAGGGGTACCTTTTCCTCTGACAGGTAAGGGGAGGTCCTCCACTACCCTTCCCCTAGCGTTGTTGCTGGATCTTCCGGGGAACATGGTGCAGAGCTACAGGAGCGCAGTGCCGAGGGACGCTGTGCTGAGTGTGGAGGTGGTCACAGTGGGAGTGAGCACACTGTGGAAGAGAAGTTAGGGCGTCGTTACTCCAGATGTGGCTAAAAGAAAAGTCAGACATCCATCTCGCTTCCCGCCCATCCTCCAATTCCCCTTCTGACGCCAAGCGTCCAGTCCAGACTACCGGCCGCTGCCCCTTTAAGGGCCGCCACTCCCCCCCACCCCCCAGCCCGAAGCGGTGGCACCCAGGGGATGGGGGGGAGGCTTAGCGTTCTCACCCGCCGGTCGGTCAACTAGGGAAGATGGCCCAGGCTGAGGGAATCGCTCCCCCGCCCCACTACCTCCTCCCCTGAGCCGGGGGAACTGGGAGACCCCTTTCCCTCTTTCTCCCCAGCCCCACGCGCGACGCGGGAATGACTCCGTGGCCTCAGGGGAACAGCTCTCTGGCCTCGTGGCCGGGGACCCCCACCCTGGCGCCCAATACTGCCAACACCAGTGGGCTGCCAGGGATGCCGTGGGCGGCGGCACTGGCGGGGGCGCTGTTGGTGCTGGCCACTGTGGGAGGCAACCTGCTGGTAATCGTGGCCATCGCCCGGACGCCGAGACTCCAGACCATGACCAACGTGTTTGTGACTTCGCTGGCCGCGGCCGACCTGGTGGTGGGACTCCTGGTAGTGCCTCCGGGGGCCACCTTGGCGCTGACTGGCCACTGGCCCCTGGGCGCCACTGGTTGCGAGCTGTGGACTTCGGTGGACGTGCTGTGCGTGACGGCCAGCATCGAAACCCTGTGCGCCCTGGCCGTGGACCGCTACCTGGCCGTGACCAACCCGCTGCGCTACGGCTCACTGGTCACCAAACGCCGCGCCCGGGCAGCCGTGGTCCTGGTGTGGGTCGTGTCCGCCGCGGTGTCGTTTGCGCCCATCATGAGCAAGTGGTGGCGCGTGGGGGCCGACGCCGAGGCGCAGCGTTGCCACTCCAATCCGAGCTGCTGCGCCTTCGCCTCCAACATCCCCTACGCGCTGCTCTCCTCCTCCGTCTCCTTCTACCTTCCGCTTCTTGTGATGCTCTTCGTCTACGCTCGAGTTTTCGTCGTGGCTACGCGCCAGCTATGCTTGCTGCGCCGGGAGCTGGGCCGCTTCCCGCCGGAGGAGTCTCCGCCGGCTCGGTCTCGCTCTCTGTCCTCCGCCCCAGCGGGGCCGAGCGCTGCGCCCGCCGGGGTGCCCTCCTACGGCCGGCGGCCCGCGCGCCTTCTGCCTCTCCGGGAACACCGGGCCCTGCGCACCTTGGGTCTCATCGTGGGCACCTTCACTCTCTGCTGGTTGCCCTTCTTTGTGGCCAACGTGGTGCGCGCCCTCGGGGGCCCCTCCCTAGTTCCCAACCCGGCCTTCCTCGCCCTTAACTGGCTGGGCTATGCCAACTCTGCCTTCAACCCGCTCATCTATTGCCGCAGCCCGGACTTTCGCAGCGCCTTCCGCCGCCTGCTGTGCCGCTGCGGCCGCTGCTGGCCCGAGGAGCACCTCGCCGCCGCCTCCCGGCCCCACGACCCCTCTGGCGCCCCTGCGGCCCTGACCAGCCCCGCGGAGTCCAGGCAGTGCCCACCGCTTGACGGGTAGGTAATCGGGGTCAGGAAGCATTCGGGGTCTCCTCTGGTCAATTTTTGAGCTTGGGGTTCGGTAGGAGAAGGTGGGGCTGTCTGTATTGAGAGAAGGGAGGGCACGAAGTAAAGAACCAAAATGGAACCCGCATTTCCTTGACCGCATCTGACCCACTCTGCCCTGGGGTTGAAGCGAAAGAGGAGGCGAGTTGTTCTTCCCACCGCCGGAAAGTGCTGCGGCGCCCGAGCCTCTGGCCCTCCTGCCTGGTCAGCCCTAGTTTGGGTTTTCTAGCTTAGTTCTCTGGCCGCCCAGATTTCTTGCACCACTTGGCTGGCTTTGACTTGCACAGAAGACTAGAGGCTCTCCCAAGCCCTCAGCCTCAGCTCTGCTGTCTTGGAAAGGTTTGATTGCTGTGAAGGTGAGAATCCATTTAAGTATCAAGGATAAAGGGGAATGAGGAACCTGTGAGCGCAATTCTTCCCTGGTAGGAACAGAGCTGGTTGGAGCTGAAGGTGGGTTTTTTGTGGCTGGGTGGAGCCCGGATGCTTTTGTGTAATTACTTATGCTTTCCAGGGTCCCTGACCTCCTCCCCTACCCTGTAGTGCCCCTGTTCCCACCCTGTGCCCCCTCACCCCAAGATATGTTATCTCCATTTTTCAGAGCTTCCTGGGGAATTTCTTAGGCCTTGAAGGACAAGAAACAACACTCCGTTGATCCAGAACCTTCGGAAAGCCTCTGGCCTCTGTTCAGAATGAGCCCTGTGGAGTTTCCCTGCTGGAAAACTCTGCGGTCCAGAACCTGATGACTGGGCCATGGGATGGGGGGGGCCCAACTGGGGAGGGGGAGTCCTTACCAAGTGGGTTTTCACCATCCTCTCTCTCTTTCTGGGAGAAGTTTTCTAAACCCCATCCCTGAACTTCACCACTACCTCAGCAGCCAGAGTGTCCAGTCGCTTGTGCTCAGCTGCCCCTGGAGCAGCCGGGCTAGCTTTGGTGGGATACCCATCACCTTGCTCACTGGTGTGCTGTATGCTTAGGGCAAAGAGAGCACCCCTTGTTCCATTCCTTCTGCTGCCCAGCCCTGATGAACCACTCAATGTTCTTGAGGCCTGGTGGCCCAAGCTGAGAGCAGGAAGCTAGAAAAAGTCAAGGTTTGGGGTTTTGTCCCTGGCTCCCTCACTAAGGCTCTCTGAGGGCCAGCCTCCCTCACTTTAGGCACGGAACAGCTCTGATCTACCTCACAGCAGTGTTGGAAGGACTTCTTTAGGATTTGGGGGGCTCTGGGGTTCACAGGAAGGTGAACCATTAGAATGGACCCCTTCTTTTCCTTTTAAAATCAAATTAATAAATATTACTGAATGCAGTTCATCCATTGCCCTCTTTTCTCTCCATTTGTTTTCTTTTCATAATCCACTTACTCCCTTCATAGAGCTGGCTTTTGACAGAGGTAATAAATTAGGACTAATCCTTGTCCCTTTCTTCCTAATCCTCATGAAACAAAAAATGAAACGTCTGTTTGTGCAAAGGGGAGCAAGCTTGAGTCTTTGACACTTCTGCCTCCACACCCTTTCCAAAACTTCTGGAATCCAGTTGCAAAGCCATGCTACCCCTAGGACTTGAGTGGAGTGTCCTTAGGAGGATTGGGTTTGCTGTGCCCAGGATCAGGGCATAGGGAGCAGATGTCAGCTCTCATGCTATAAGCCAGTGGCGGATTCCTAAGATCCTGTTGCCATCAGGAACCAGATTTGTTCACTGCTGTATGTGTGTGTGTCTGGAGGCACAGACCATTGTTTGTGTTGGGCAAGTGTCTGGGGTTATAAATATATTCTGATATTTCCCATCCTTTCCATAACCTCTACCTTCCCACTCCCTTTCCTGGGCTTCAGAAATCTATATCATCCTCTTGAAGTAAACTGGAGTTACGAGTTTGAGCCAGTTGATAATTTTTTTCCATATTCCAATTTTTATGAACCTTATCAGGCAGTTTCCTATGGAAAGAAAATCTCTATGGAAATCACTGGGTCATTTTGCGAGCTTTTATTTAAACTCCATGAGCAGAGACCATTGTCTGGGCTGATTTACAGGAGAGCCAGTAAATCATAAAAGTTTAATGTACTGGACGACAGCAGTATACAATGCATTGGCTAGGTGCAGGGGCTCCAGAGTTATAAAACTGCATTCTGCCCTGAGGATAAGCTCGGTGGATTTCCACATATGGGTGTTCCCTGTGAATTGGACCTGGCTTATGCTGCTCTCTTTTCTCCAGGAGCCCAGATTTTATTTCTTAGGATGTTTGCATACCAAAGATGACTTTCTCCTTTTCAATCCAGAGCAGTGTGAGATCTCTGGTGTCTGAGGTGTGGAAGGTTTCTTGGCAAGGACTCACCTTTTGAACCCTTAGTGGAGAAGGAAGTCTTGCTTTAGCCTGGGGATAAGTCGCAGGGCCTCCTCTCCCTATCTCTGGACATCTTCCCAACATCACTGAGGAAAGTTGCCCAGTCAGTCCTAGGCAGGGGAGAAGGATGATTTTTCTTGGGGGGGGTGGGGGGCTCTGGCTTGTCAAATTGTCCTTGAACACTATCCAGGAGCTCATACTGCTTGAGTCTTGCTCCACATGCACCCATGTGTCAGCTGTCAGACTCCTTTGGAGTGTTTAGACTTGCACTGGGGCTGTGGACTCCATCTGCAAATTGTCATCAGTGCATCTGACAGATGGAGAGGCAGCCGCTCTGGTCATTTCTCCAGCAACTTGTGGCCAGGTGTCAGGCCGAGGGAGATTTACATCCCCGGATGGGGAGCAGGCTGCTTTGGCTAGCACAAGGCCTGAGCACTTGAACTGTGGAAGACAAACAACCATCCTCTGAACCTAGAGATGTGAAGACTTACAGACCAATGAGAATGAAAGAGCCCGTGGAACCCCTGGCCTTGCCAGAGTCTGTTAGCAGGAGCTGGGCATGGGGCAGAAATGACAGGGAGAACGGGGCTGAGTTGGAGGAGAGGGAATGAGGAGTGACTGGGCTTTCCAGACATGATGCCCCTTCTGCGTCAGGTGGAATTGCTAAGGAGCAGGCAGAATTAGGACAAGGAGGAGGTTGATAGACCTTCCTAGGACTCTCCCACGGTAGATTCTTCTGGGGAATGGTGGTAAGTGCAGGCTGTCATCCTCATGGGCAGTCACGGGGCTATAATTCCACACCAGCTTCATTCCTCAACCCTCATAGAGCAGGAGCAGCTTCTCCCGCTCGTCTGGGGGCACAGGTGAAGGCCATGGAAATGGTGCTCCTTTATGTTCCATCCTAAAAGGGAAAGATCCAGGCTCCCTCTCGGGCCTCTTGGCGGAGCATGTCTGTGTTTGTGTGTCTGTCCAGAGAAGTGGGAGCCTGCGATGAGGAGTACTGCTAATGCTCTCCCCCACCCCCATGCAAAAAGCCCTGGATATAGTCTGCCTTAGGCCAGTTAGGGAGCAGTTGAGGCTTCACGCATGCAGCTCAGTTTAGTTAGCAAAGGCCATCTACTCTTTCACAGCTCATCCTATTATGAGATTAAGGAAAATCGAAACGCTTTCCTCATCTATAAAGTAAGTGGAGAATAAACCTTTCTCTCCTCTCTTGCCTTTAGAAGGGGAATGAGGGTGACGGGGATGGCTGGCTCTCATAAAGCCAGGTAAAGTCCTAGACTGAGTTTCGCAGCTTCAGTCTTTGCTCCACCCAAGGCGTAAATGGTGCTAGCCCCCCCTGATGGCGATGTGAGGTACAACAGTTATGGACTTCGCGATGTGGTCTGTTGACTAGACAGACCCGCAGTAAGAACTGCAGTTTTCATAAGGCCACGGACTATGGGAGCCGGAACAGACCATAGAAATGATTTAGTCCAATCCTTTGATAAAGATGGATGAGGAAACTGACTTCTAGAAAGGTGACTTGTGAGTACCCAAGATTACTTTAGTAAGTGAAAGGCAACGCTATGGTCGGTGGTATAAAGAGGACAGAATTCAGAGCTGGAAACATGAGTAAGGAAGAGACAAAGGAAGGAAATGACCATTTATTGTGCACCAATAACTATGACTGTTAGCGGTGCTCTACAAATATTATGTTGTAGTGACAACAAATAAAAAATAAGAGCCTCATAGAAATCGAACAGCTTGCTTGTGTTGATTCTAACCCAGTCTACTAGACTCCAAAGTTCATTTTCTTTTCTCTACCCACACTGCTGATAATCAGTTATGCGACATTGAGCAAGTTAGGTAGCATCTCTGATATTTTGTTTGTCTGGGAATCAAATGGAGATTCTACTATTGCTCTACTCAACTCATGTGGACTGGTTTTGTAGACCAAATGAGAGACTGTATGTAAAATTGGTTTGGAAGCCGAAAGGTCTCCTTCAGTGTAAGTGGTGTCATTAGCATATGGAGCTAGGACAAGTCCCAGGTCTCCTGGTTTTGATCCTTGTGCAATCCTGCTTCTATCGCCAGCCTGGATCTTGGAGCCGCTTGTCATTGGTCAGGGAGGGCATGCCCCGCCTGGCCTTTCTTCTGCAGGCTCATACCCCCCTCAGACTACTTCCCCTGGTTTCACATCCATGTCACTGTACATGTCCCCTTCTGGCTCCATTCTCATTTTCAGACCCTGGTCTGGCCTGTGCCTTACATTTTGGTCTTTGTTTGGATCACCCTATTGTCACTCATGCAGCATTTATAATGAGCTAAATTTGAAGGATGGACAGAAGGTTTAGGACTTGGGGCACTTCTAGGTATCAGGGCTTTATGGTACATTACAGCAGGGGTTCATGAGAAGGGGGCCCTAAGGAGTCAGAAAAGGGAGATGGTGTATTAGTTTGCCAGGGCTGCCATAACAAATACCACAAACAGAAATTCATTGTCTCACAGTTCCAGAGGCTAGAAAACCAAAATCAAGGTGTTGGCAGGATCGTGCTCTCTCTGAAGGCCCTAGGGGAGGAATCCCTCTTTGCCTCTTGTAGCTTCTGGTGGTTGCCGGAAATCCTTGGTGTTGCTTGGCTCGTAGCTGTGTCACCCCAGCTTCTGCCTCTATCTTCACGTGGCCTTCTCCCCCATGTGTCTGTGTCCAAATTTCCCTCTTCTTATAAGGACACTAGTCATTGGATCAGAGCCCAACTCAATTCAGTATGACTTCATTTTAACTTGATTACATCTACAAAAATCCTATTTCCAAATAAGGTCACATTCACAAGTTCTGGGTGTAGGACTTCAACGTATCTTTTGTGGGACACAATTCAATCCACAACAGAGGGTGTGATGGGGAAGGAGGAACACTATTACTCCTGCCCTTTCCATGCACATCTTCTTCCTGTTGTTTCAAACCCACATTTTCAAGGCTCTGCTTCATCCTGTAATCAGTCAGAGGGTGGTGCGGGTGCTGGCCATTCCTGAGTTTCCATTCTTGGGCCTTTCCTCCCATCACTCTGGGCCCCAGATTTGAGAGGCCACAGATTAAGTCAGATCTTGTGTTTGTTGTCTCCTGTGGGCAGAAGTTTCTGTCCATTCTCCATTCTTCCTTTCTCCCTTTAGTAATAGAACTCCTAAGTTTTAGCTGGGCACACGGCCTCGCTAAAGACACATAGCGCCCTCACTTGCAGCTAGGTGTGACTATGCGACTAGGTTCTAGCCAACGGAAGTGTGCAGCTTCCAGGTCTGTCATTAAAGGGAAGGGACAGACCCTTCATATCCATTTCTCCCCTTCCTACTGGCTGGAATGCAGGTGTGATGGTAAGAACTGAAGCAGCCACCTTAGGTCATAAGATGGCAACCACGTGTTGCAGATGGCAGAAGAACCAGATGGGAGGAGCCTAGGTGTCCAACAGTGTGGAGGCACCATTTCAGCCCTGGCCTGCTTATGTTTAAGACTCTTAAATGAAAGAGAAATAAACTTCTATCTTGTTTAAGCCACACTTATTTTAGCCTTTTTTTTTTAAACAGCAGCTGAATCAAACAAATACATCAATGAAGGGATGAAAAAGAAGATCTAAATGAATGGGCATCTGCCTATGTTCTGTGATGAATGTAGCTTGGGTTACAAAACTGCCTTGCTCTGGTTCCTCTCAGGGCACCTCTGATCTCTGGGACTTGACATCTCCGTAGAGTCTGAGTCCTGTTGCACCTGAGACCATCAAGTCCATCTCTTTGACATTGGTTTGTGTGGGACAATGATCAGTGAGTGTATTAGTTTCCCAAGGCTGCTGCAACTAATTACCACAACCTTCATGCCTTAAAACGACAGAAATGTATTCTCTCAAAGTTCTGGCGACCAGAAGTCTGAAATCAAGGTGTCAACAGGGCCAGTTCCTTCTGGAGGCTCTGAGGCAGAATCTATTCCATGCCACTTTCCTAGCTTCTAGTGGTTCCAGCAATTCTTGGCATTCCTTGGCTTATAGACATATTCCTCCAATCTCTACCTCTGTCTTCACTTTCTCCCTGTGTCTTCTCCTTTTCTGTCTCTTATAAGGACACATGTCATTGGATTTGGGGCCTATCCTAATCCAGAAGGATCTCATCTCAAGATCCTTATCTTAATTATATCTGCAAAGACCGTTATTTCAAATAAGGTCACATTCTGAGGCTCTAGGTGGCCATATCCTTTGGGGACCATTATTCAGCCCCCTAGAGTGAGAAACACTTGTGAATCTTTTAACTGAGAGTTCTGGCCTTATAAGATTATCATCCACTCCAGTCAACCCTCAGGGAAGGGCTGTTCTCTCCAGAAGCTCTTGGACTGTGTGGTAGGCAGAATTTTGGGATGACCCTCCCCATGACCCATGTCTTGTACAATCCCCTCCCCTTGAATGTGGATGGGACCTGTAATTTGCTTCTAACCAACAGCATAAGGCAAAGGTGATGGGATGTTACTTCTTTGATTATGTTATGTTATATGACAGAGGTGAAGGAATTTTGGAGATGTAATTAAGGTCCCTAATCAGTTGACTTAAGTTAATAAAAAGGGAGATTATCCTGGGTGGGCCTGACCTAATCAGGCGAGCCCTTTAAAAGAAGGTCAGAGGTCAAGACAGAAGAAGGCAGAGAGACACTCCTGCTGGCCTTGAGGAAGCTAGCCACCAGGAGTTCTAAAACTGCAAGGAAATGTGTTCTGCCAATAACTATGTGAGTTGGAAGAGGACCTTGAACCTCAGATGAGACTGTGGCCCTGGTGGACATCTTCATTGCAGCCTAGTGAGACCCTGAGCAGAACACCCAGTTAACCATTAGCCACGCCTGACACGTGGAAACTGTGAGATAATAAATGTGTGTTGTTCTAAGCTGCTAAGTTTGTGGTAATTTGTTACACACAATACAGACTCACCACACAATTCTGCCTAAGGCTGCTCTTTCTAACAGTTCTTTTCCAGCGGTGTTTTTAAAAGTTTCCATCAGAAACCAAACTACAATGGGACCTGATCTGCCCTGATCTACTGTTCTCTCCAAAAGCCTGTCAGAGACCTTGCATGGGTGTCCCAGGAACAGGGTCCCTCAGTCTCCATCTCCTTTACTCCTGAGGGGATGGCCAGTCATTCTAGGATTCCTTGGCCCACACAGACCTTTTAAGAAAAAAATTCGGAGGTTCAGGTTCAGAACCCATTTGCTACAGTTTTCATCCCTGAGTTGCTAGTGAGGCGCCACACTTTATAACACAAAGGCACAGCAGGCATAGTTCCCAAAACCTCTTTAGCAAGAAACAAGATGAAAGATTATTGCTTCTGCTGTTGGGACTCTCAGAGAGAGAAGGGATGGGTCACTTCTTCCCAGACAAGAGAGAAATGGGAATGGGAGAGCTTTGCATCAGCTCAGCGCCACTCACAGTATCTCTGGTTTCTCTTCCAGTCACTGGATCATGTGAGTGAGTCCTTCCTCTAAGGCCTCCCCTTGGGCCAAGTTTGAATCTAGTTGATGTTGGAACACTCTCCCAGAACCACAGGGAGAGGAGCTGAGGGAATAAGAGAAGCATAGGCAGCTGCTTTTCCAATGGAGAAATTCCTACCATTCTTGAGGAAGGAGAAACATATGGAGCTGACGGCAAAATTTGCTCCGGCAACCTCAAGACTCAGAGCTCAGCTGTGTGATGGCTTCCCCCCATTTTCTGAGGGAAGAACTAGTCTTAAGAGCAAACTAGTTCTGGGGCCAGCTGGGTGGTGCCACGGGTAAGTGCGTGCACTCTGCTGCGGCAGCCCGGGGTCGCAGGTTTGGATCCCAGGTGCGGACTGATGCACCACTTGTCAAATCATGCTGTGGTGGCATCCCATATAAAGTAGAGGAAGATGCACACGGATGTTAGCCCAGGGCCAAGCTTCCTCAGAGAAAAGGGGAGGATTGGCATCGGATGTTAGCTTAGGGCTAATCTTCCTCACAAAAAAAAAAAAAGAGCAAACTAGTTCTTACCCCTAACCCACTTTCATGCCCCTCCCCTTGGTAGGGTTGCTAGCTAGCTGGTATTGGCCAGGATGGTCTGGTGTTGGGCTTCTGACCTTGCAGAATGAAAAATCTTTAAAAACTTTGCCTTCACTTTCCTTTAACATTTCTTGGAAGTCGTTGTAATGAAAAATATGTTTATTTAAAAAACAATAAGGAGAGCCGGCCCCGTGGCTTAGCAGTTAAGTGCGCATGCTCCGCTGCTGGTGGCCCAGGTTCGGATCCTGGGCGCGCACCAAGGCGCCACTTCTCCAGCCATGCTGAGGCAGCGTCCCACATACAGCAACTAGAAGGATGTGCAGCTATGACATACAACTACCTACTGGGGCTTTGGGGAAAAAAAGGAGGAGGATTGGCAATAGATGTTAGCTCAGAGCCGGTCTTCCTCAGCAAAAAGAGGAGGATTAGCATGGATGTTAGCTCAGGGCTGATGTTCCTCACAAAAAAAAAAAAACAAAACAAGAAGGAGGTAGAAAAGTTGTATGAAAATAGGTGGAAATTATTATTGATACATAAGATATTGTTTAAATTAAGCAGATATTTTTCAGAACTGCCCCTGCCTATCAACATCTCTCTCCACTCCAGGCTTGGTCTGGCGCCTGGTATTTTTATGGAGGACATCTGGTGAGTCTACCCGTTAGCCATTGCCGCAGCTCAGGCCTTCATCACTTCTTAGCCAAAGTAACTAGAATCTCCACTTGGCCTTCCCGCCTAGTTCTGGATCCCCTCCAATTCATCTTTCACAAGCTCCCAGAGGGATTTGTCTAAAATATAAATCTGACAATGTTATTCCCTTTCTTAAAATCATTCAACAGCTTTCTAAAGCATTTGGGGTAAGACTCAGACCCCTTAACATAAAGGCCTGGCATTAGATGGACAGTGCCTACCTTTCTAACCTGATTTCCATCACTCTCCTCTCCCGTACACTGTTATTCCAACCACATTTAAATTCACTAAAGAACTCATTTTTTTCTTCATCTTTGTACCTTCACACAAACTATGCTCTCTGTCATCCATCCAAACACAGATTATACTCTCTGCTCATCCACCCATCCATCTATCTATCCCAGCAATAAGTTTTTATTGAGTGAACAGACTTGAGGTGTTACAAGGTAAAGCTGACAGTGTTTGCTGATGACTTGGATGTAGGGTATAAGAGAAAAAGGGAGAAGAGAAGTCAGGGATGAGACTAAGATGTTTGGCCTGAGCACCTGGAAGAATGGACTTACCACTGCCTAAAGTGGGGGGAAATGGTGAGAGGATATGAAATTATGAGTTAGTTTTTGGACATAGTAAATTTGAAAAGTCTATTACCGTCATGTGCTGCATAATGACGTTTCCATCAACGACAGACTGCGTATACAACAGTGATCCCATAAGATTAGTACCATATAGCCTAGGTGTGCAGTTGGTTATACCGTCTAGGTTTGTGTAAGTACACTCTATGACGTTTGCACAACAATGAAATCACCTAATGATGCATTTTTCAGAATGTAACCCTGTCGTTAAGTGACATATGACTGTAGTTATTTATTGGAATATCAAATAGGTATTTGGATTCGGAAGTCTGTAGGTTAGGAGAGAAGCTGGAGCTGGATATATAAATTCAACAGATGAGTATTTAAGCTCATGGAAGTGGATGAGCTCACCTGCATGGTGACCATAGAGAAGAGAAGAATTCAGAGTATCAAATCAACATGTTGTACACCTTAAACTTGCACAATGTTGTCAATTATATCTCAATAAAGCTGGAAAAAAATAATATTAAATATCTCCAGGCATGGGGCCGGCCCCGTGGCTTAGCGGTTAAGTGCTCGCGCTCCGCTGCTGGCGGCCCAGGTTCGGATGCCGGGTGCACACCGACGCACCGCTTCTCCGGCCATGCTGAGGCCGCGTCCCACATACAGCAACTAGAAGGATGTGCAGCTATGACATACAACTATCTACTGGGGCTTTGGGGGGGGGAATAAATAAATAAAATCTTTAAAATATATATATATATATCTCTAGGCATGAAAAAAAAAAGAATTCAGAAAACGGCGCCCTGGAACATTCTAACATTTAGAGGTCAGAAATAGAAGGAACCAGCAAAACTGACTGAGAAGCAGCAGCAGTGAGGTGAAACAAGAAGCAAAAGCAAGTAGACTCCTGGATCCATGGGAGGAAGGTGTTTTAAGGAGGAAGTGGTCAGTTGTGTCATGTGCTGTTGAAACATCAGATAAGAGGAGGACTGAGAACAATGGTGATTGGATTTGACAACATAAAGGTCTGTCATTTGTGACCTTGACAAGAGCAGCTTTGGTGGTGTGGAGGTGAAGAAATGCTGATCAGAGTGGGTTCAACAGAACTTGGGGGTGAAAAAGCGGAGAAAGAGTATAAAATATTCTTTCAATAGCTATTCCTCCGAAGAGGATCAGAGGATACAGTCTGGTTGACGATCCTGTCATCATCTTGTTTAATCTGGGCATCCTGTTTCCCAAAATCCTCATTAGATCCCGGGTTAGAGTTGGCCAACAGTGAAACTTGCCTAATATTGGAGAGGTGGAAGTGAAGCAGCATCCATTAATACCTGAAGGACTTGAGGGTGAGATGCAGAAGCAGAGGTGGTAGGTGGGTTGGGCTTGTCTTCAGACTCCCCTCTGCTCCACGTCCAGCTCTGCTTCCACACTGTTGGCCCTGCTGACTGCGGGAGCACCTGGGCCCACCTCAGACACTTTGCTGCAGAACCACAGACATGGTAACTGCACAGAAGCCATGCCCTCCCATAGACCTGTCCGAGCATTCTCCCTTCTTAGTCCCATTTCTGCAGCTGGATGTGGCCGGCTTCTCAGATTTCCCGGCATGCTCTGATTTGTCCACTCACAGGTGATTCAGGCAGCCTGATTAATGATTTTTCTCTGATTCTCCAGCTCCCTCCTCTGGACCTTCACTTCCCCCAACTCCTCCTCCAATTGTGTGAGGTCTAATTCCTGTAATACCCACATCACTCACAGCAGTTCTCTTTCCTTGGCTGAACCCTGACTGACACGTGGGGTAATAGCTGGAGAGGGGACGTGAGGTCAAGGGAGTGCTGTTTGTTTTTAAGACGGGAGTTTCGCTGCCTGTTTGTATGCTCAAGAGAATGTTCCAGTAGAGAGGGGGAGTTGATGACAGATGAGGGAAAGGGCAACTGCAGGAGCAATGTAGCCGAGACCCAGGGCACAAAGGGAAAGGCTGGACTGAGATAGGGGTGCAGGAGAGGTGGACTCAAGCGTTGTACTAAGAGAAAAGACAGAGTGGGTGGGTACCTATGCAAGTAGGTTGGTAGTTATGATGGGAGCATGTGCGAGTCTCTTCCGATTG
This sequence comes from Ceratotherium simum simum, assembly GCF_057802395.1. Taxonomy (NCBI): domain Eukaryota; kingdom Metazoa; phylum Chordata; class Mammalia; order Perissodactyla; family Rhinocerotidae; genus Ceratotherium; species Ceratotherium simum. The sequence goes on along the minus strand of NC_141927.1, from coordinate 34,571,621 downwards.
CTTTCATTGTCTCCGTGAAATAAGTGCAAGCAGTAGTTGAGACTATTGGGAGGATGTGCGGGATATTTAAGGAGAGAGGGAAAATTGTGATATAATTGTGAAAATTTGTCTTTTTTGGCTGCCTAGCCTGTGGACCTCTTTCTAAGGTTTGGAGAATTCTCCATTTTCTGAGTCTCATTGGAAGGCAGAACCCACCTCTCCCAATTGAAGCTGAAATGCCCAGACTCCCACTCCTCCCTCCCCTTGGCTAGAGCATGAGGAAAGGCCAGAGGGTCACGTGAGTAGACTCAGCCAATCAGACACAGACTTCCAGTCTGTGCCTCGGAGCCAGGAAAGTCTGGAAGGAAGGACCGTGGAGGATCCTTTCCGACAGCAGCAGTTGTGGCAGCAAAGACCCATCTCTGGGACCTGCAGTGGCAGCAGGGTCAGCAGGGGGACATGAGGATGGGGCCAGTCACCGCGTCCTCTGTTGTTCTGCGGTGGGATGCCCGTCAGCCTCCTTCTATGATCTGATCGTGATCGTGGTGGTGCTCCTGCTCCCAATCTCCAGCCGCCCTGTCAATTATGTGAGCTACCGGATATCCTTTCCATAACTCCCTCTTATGCTTAAATCAGCCAGAGGCAGTTTCTGTTGCTGGCAACCAAGAATCCAAACTGATACTGACAGGATCTAGAAGCTTGTGTCAGCTAACGTTCTTTCCAACTTCTCTCCTCATGCAGTTGGCGTCATTTTTCCGGGTTTCCTACGTGTCAGTGGCCAGTAGCTTCTGGAAGCTTTAAGATCATCATTTCCTTGTAACTCCTTGACTATAGAGTAATGGAAAGCTCTTGTCTACCAGCTCCAACAGGACTCCAATAGTCCAGGCTTGGGCCACATGCCTCTTCTCAGAGCAAGCGCCGTGACCCAGGATTTGGGAACCAAGGGTGGGGAGGTGGGTGGAGTTTGTTACCAGAAGGAGTAGGAAAAGGATGTCTGGGTGGACTTAGTGAAAAGCCACCACCTTCCACCTTTTGGCTGCTCAGCAGCCCATATTCTTTTCCTCAAACATGTAGTTCTAAGAATGATCCCACCTAACATAGTGTAATTTTTCCATGTGCAACTAAAAACTCACTCTCTCCTCCCCAAAGGGAACAATGCAAAGTCACATCCCACATCCACCTCAGCGTTTAGGATCTGTGGCTGGGGTGCATTTTCTTTATCGGAAAGTGGCTATTCATGATACTGTAGCTTGTGGACTAAAAATGAATTTAACCGCTCCCCAGTTTACCCACTGTTCAGTGCTGGGAGGAGAACTACCATAGAGGCCCCCATCTAGAAAAGTGGGGAAGTGGAACAACACACAGCGGTCGCTGGCCCAGCGCACACGCCACATCTATGTGCACATGGATGTAAGGTGCAACCATTTGTTGATTCACGTTCCTAACAACAGTGAGCTCTTTGGATCAGCTGATAGCCTCCCTTTAGGAATTTCCTTTGCCCTTTTTCCTCCTTGGCTGAGCCTGAGAGAGGCTACAGGACGATTGCCCTGTGGGGCTATTCCACTTTAGCAGCCAGCTTCTGTGAGTTTGGTTATTGTATATCTAATCTCCAGTTAGCAACCTGGAGATTGTTTGCTGGCTTGCAATTTTCTGGAAAAAAACCTTTAAAACTCTAGTTTTTTCAAATGTCAGTTTTATTTCAGGAGACCTCCCAAGTATCGTATACTATAAAACTCTATAGTCAAAACTTCTTGCATTTGGACCTCAATTTTGTAGTTTCTGTCTCTTTATAACAGCCCGAGGGACATGCCCATTTCTGTAAACCTCACACAATTCTATGTTTGTGATCCCCATTTAAAAATGCATACCCTGAGATGGAGAGATTTTATTTCATTTTATTTTTTTATGCTGAGAAAGAGTTGCCCTGAGCTGACATTCGTTGCCAATCTTCCTCTTTGTTTTTGCTTGAGGAAGATTAGCCCTGAGCTAACATCTGTGCCAATCTTCCTCTATTTTGTATGTGGGTCGCTGTCACAGCATGGCTGATGAGTGGTGTAGGTCCACACCCAGGGTCTGAACCCGCAAACCCAGGCTGCCGAAGTGGAGTATGCTGAACTTAACCACTACGCCACAGGGCCCGTGAGATGGAGAGATTTTAAACGACTTCCCTAAGATCATATAGGTGCTAAGGGTAAGAGCTGAGATGGAAAGGCAGGTCTGCCTGGCACCAAAGACCCTCCTCTGTTCCCTACCATGAGGCTCTAGTTAGGGGGGTCTCATGTCTGAGTGCTATGGCCAAGAGGGGAGGCAGGTAAGAGCTGAAGGAACTATTTTCAGGAGACTTGGCGAGTCACAGGCTCGTGCTGGCTGCTTTGGTGGACAGGAGTTTGTGGCCCTAGGGGCTTTAGGAGAATGTACTATTGGCATCCACACTGGTCATGTGGTTGTCAGCGTGGTTGCCAGTACCTGTGGCAATGGAGAAATGCTCAACCCAAGTGACATCCTAAGAAACAGATGTTAATGAGGGCGCTAAGACTGGATGAGCATAAGAGTGTTATCCCCAACGTCACGCAAGAATGCCCCAGGAATGGCCAGGGACAACGGGGGAAGACTAAGATAGGCTAGTGATCCTGTACTGTATAGGAAAAGATAGGTTATTCTAGTTAATATAAACACATTTGTACCCGAGCTGCTGAGAGATGGGAACTTGGGGCCACAAATACTCCATCCCCAATTATTGGCTGACCAGCTCCCAGGCAGAGCTCTGGCACAAGCCGACCACCCCCTCCGTTACTCCGCACCTGCTTTCACTCTACCTAGCCTGGGGCAGTCAGAGAAAAACCTTCCCGCTTCCCACTACTGCTGAGACAGCAATGGGGACCCTGGGTATTTAAGAGGTTTTGAAGTGCAAGGCCAACAAACATAAAAATAGCCTTTAAAAATAGTTTTTAAGACTTTAGAATGGATGATACAGTGAATACTTGCTGACTGTCTTCCCAGCATCCCTTCTCCCCTCTCCCATTTCTAAGAATGCCTGGAATCTCTTTTAGGGGACCCTTCTGTCCATTCCTAGCTGTGCAGTTTGGGAGGGATTGACACTACCCTCAGCTCTAGGTGGTTTGGTTTAAACTTACCAGGGCATCCCATCCTCAGCCGTGATAAGGTCAGAGATGGCCCAGTGACTCACCGCAGCCCAGAGGAAGGAGAGAGGAGGCTGGGGGCTTCAGGGAAGGAAACTTTCTCACTTTTCCAGGGAGCTAAGAGAAGAGACGCTCTCTCTTCCTCTGGTTAGTCAGGATGTAATGTCTGGAAAGGCTGCAGCCATTGTTTAAAAACATAAACACTGTTTTTGAAAGGGAAATCTATGCACGTGGTTTAACATTTCCAAGGTACAAAGTGGTGTACAGTGAAAAGCAGTCAACCTGCTTCCCTGTCCTTATCCACCTGCCACCCAGTTCCACTTTCCAGAGGCAACCACAGTTACCTGTGTCTTGTGTATCCTTCCAGAGATTTGCTACGCGTGTACGTGCAAATATATCTTTTATTTTCCCCAAAATGTTCTCTACTTTGCTCTCTATTCTATACCTCCCTTGTTTCTTCTTAATGATGTATCTTGGAGATTTTTCCACAGCTGTACACATAGGGCTGCCTTTAACAGCTGCGTAGAATTCCATTATGTCGATAGCCCAGTATTAATTTAAACATTCCTTCAGTAACTGGCATGTAGTTCTTTTGCAAAGAGAACTGCAACATGAAGTCCTCAAATACGTATCATTTTGCAAATGTGCTACATTGGCTTTTGCTCCCATGCCCAGAGTCAGCCGGAGAACAAAGCTGAAGCTTCCAGAAGAGCAGAGCCAAGGGAACCACAGAGAACGAAGCTGGAACCCTGATGACACTGTGATGCTCTGGACTGAACTGCGGCTGGAGTCAGGTGTACCCTGGCCTGCCTGGTTATAGAGCCAATAAATTCTCCCTCTTACTCAAGCCAGTTTGATTTGGGTTTTTTATTACTTGTAGCATAAAAAGTTCTCATTGGCACACATGTTAAAATTCTCACAACTAAAATGTGAAGTGAAGAAAGTATGATGAAAATGACATATAAATTTTGATATAAATTATCTTAAAATATAAACATCCTAGAAAAGAAACTGGAAGGGGGTACACCAAAACGTTAACTGCGGTTATGGATTGATGGTAGGAAATCTGTGTTCTTCATTATAGTTTTTTGAACTTTTGAAGTTTTCTACAATAATAGGGATGACTTGCATAATCATTTGTCTCAAGGCAGGTCCCCTGGAAGCACAGCCTGAGACAAGGATATAGGGCAGAGGTTTGCAGAGGAGGGCCCTGTAGGAGGAACCTGTAAGGGGGTGAGGGAAGCAGGATTGTGAAGGGGAAGGGGCCATGCAAGGATGTGGTCCCAGGTCAAGTCTAGCCTTGGCCTGATTTGGGGGTGGGGCCTGGAGTTCAAATGGAGCCACAGGGATACCCCAAGACAAGAGAGTTGGCCTCTTTTTTTGTGTGTGTGCAGGGGAAGGTTCGCCCTAAGCTAACATCTGTTGCAAATCTTCCTCCTTTTTTTTCCCTTCTTCCTCCCCAAAGCCCCAGTACATAGTTGTGTATAGTTGTAAGTTCTTCTAGTTTTTCTTTCTTTTTTTTTTTTTTTTGTGAAGAAGACCAGCCCTGAGCTAACATCTGATGCCAATCCTCCTCTTTTTTTGCTGAGGAAGACTGGCCCTGGGCTAACATCCTTGCCCATCTTCCTCTACTTTATATGGGACACTGCCACAGCATGGCTTGACAAGCGGTGCGTTGGTGCGCCCCCGGGATCCGAACTGGCGAACCCTGGGCCGCCGCAGTGGAGCGTGCGCACGTAACTGCTTGCGCCACCGGGCTGGCCCCTCTTCTAGTTTTTCTATGTGAGCTGCCACCACAGCGTGGCTACTGACAGATGAGTGGTGTGGTTCTGTGCCTGGGAACCAAACCTGGGCCACCAAAGCAGAGCACACTGAACTTGAACTGCTAGGTCATCAGGGCTGGCTCTCAAGGGGGTTAGCCTTTTGTACACCTAGATCAGGCTGTCATTGGTTACCCCTGTTGGTGTGGGTGTAACCTTCCAGGTGGTTTCCTGGTGAGGTGGCTCCTGTCAGCCAAGGGCAATTCTCCAGAGGAGGTAGATCTGGAACATGAGACTTATCCACCAGCAGGGCTGATAAAGGGTGTCCTGGTGGGACACCAACAGTGTCTACAACAATCATTTATGAAGTTATTTTTTTATTTTTTATTTTTTTTTGAGGAAGATCAGCCCTGAGCTAACATCTGCCAATCCTCCTCTTTTTTTTTGCTGAGGAAGACTGGCCCTGGGCTAACATCCGTGCCCATCTTCCTCCACTTTATATGGGATGCCGCCACAGCATTGCTTGCCAAGCGGTGCGTCGGTCTGCGCCCGGGATCCGAACCGGCGAACCCTGGGCCGCTGCAGCGGAGCGCACATACTTAACCGCTTGTGCCGCCAGGCCAGCCCCCTACCAAGTTATTTAAAAAAAAAAAAAGACAAAGAAAGGAAGATGCAAGACTGATCCCACAGAGGATCTTTCCACCCTTGACCTCTGCCTTCTACACTTGCTGCTTGACCACCATTGAATCAGTTAACAAATGAAGAGGTCTTGGCTCTAGATAACGGAGAGAAATAGGACTGGCTTACCAAGTTGCAAATTATGCTCTTTCTAAACGTAAGACTCTTTAAAATAACTATGGAAGAAAGTGGTGCTTTCTTTCTATTTCTTTTAAAATCTGGAGCCTGTAGCAAAATAAAAATAGAAGGTTTTAAAATGTATCCCTTGAGCCCACCCTGATGGCCTAGTGGTTAAAGTTTGGCGCTCCACTTCAGCGGCCTGAGTTTGGTTCCCGGACATAGAACCACACCACTCATCTGTCAGTAGCCATGCTGTGGCGGCAGCTCACATAGAAGAACTTACAACTAGACACACCTATGTACTGGGGCTTTGTGGGGGGAAAAGAAGGAAAAAGGAAGAAGATTTGCAACAGGTGTTAGCTTAGGGTGAATCTTCCCCTGCAAAAAAACCAAAAAATAAAAAGATGTATCCCTTGACTTGCATTACGCTGAGTCTGAGGGTTTTACTTCTGCAGAAGAAGCCCTCACCTGGCCCATTGGCTGCCTGCCTTGCCCTATCTTCTAAGGGGCTGACTTGTTACTTTGGACTGGGTGACTTGGGGCTGGAGAAGAGAAGGTGGTGAGTTAGGGAGAAATGCCTGGGAATTCCAGGTCCTCCCTCCACCCCCGCCCCCCCCCCAGCGCACTCTCTCAGGGGATTCTCCTCAAGTGCCATGGAATATTCCCATGGAGACACCGAGTTGGGTTCTGTTGCTCTGGTGACCAGTCGTCTGGAGTCTCTGCACTGGAGCTGCCACGGTTCTGGGAAGAGGCAGGCCTGCGTGGCCCAGATTTGGAGGAAGGCTTCCAGGCAGAAGAGCAGAGGAGTGGAGCCATCGTCTCGGCTCTACTTTCATCTCAGTGATGTCCTCCCTTTCAGTGTTCATGGATGTGCCCCTAGCCCAGAAGCTAGAAGGCAGCTTGTTAAAGACCTACAAAAAAGACGATTGCCCTAACAAGATATTCCTGGCCTATAAAGGTAGATACCTAGTAGTTTTGGAGTCTATGACTTAGTATATGGAATTCCCTCCAGGAGGGCAGAACTCCACTGCCACAGAGGAATTGGGGGATAACCCAAGTGTCCGCAAGTGGAGAGGTCTGTTCTTGTTAACAGAATTGCCCAGTGGGGAAAAGAGCAGAAAATGCCCCAGGTTATTCTGTGACCCCTGCCCTACTCTGGGGGCTTCTGGGGATCTGGCAATAGCTATGTCCTCTCCCCCAGCTCCACACTTTGGGGCCTGCATGCGTGCTGCACTTTCTTCAGCCTCTTCCTTCTTCCCCCGCCTTCTGTTCCTGAACCCAGAATGGTTCCCAAAATTGACTCTTCTGCTGTGCAGCCAGCCCTTGCCACTGTGCAAGTCATCGTTACCTTTGTTTAGTCTCATGTAGCCATAACTCCCGTGTTACATGTCATTTTTCCTTTAAAATGGCATAGGTTTTAGTTGTTTTTTTAAAGACAAAAATTATACACATTCACTAACAGCCCATTATTTTTATAAAGGAGGAAAAAAAGGAAAGTTGTCTTTTCCTAGGCAGCTTTCCCAAGCCCCAAGAAAGGCAGGACAGACAAATTGTTTGTGGGCTGTCTGCAGAGCCCTGCCTCCGAGGCCCCGAGGCTGGGCATCGAGAGCTCCCTTTGTGGTTCCCTCACAGTCTGCATGACCAATGAAGGCCGACCCTGGGTTTCTTCCGTGGTGCACAAGATTAGACTGCAGATCTCACAGGACCCCTCCTTGAACTACGAGTACATACCAGTGATGGGCATGAAATCATTCCTCCAGGCCTCCCTGGAACTCCTCTTTGGAAAGCACAGCCAAGTGATTGTGGAGAACAGGGTGAGAAGAAGGGCCCTTCCCTCACTCACCCAGACAGAGGGAGCAGAGGTCAGGGCGTGCACTATCTTCACCCTGAAAGGGACCTTGGAGGGCCCCTGGAATTGACAAAGGCGACACCTGAGGCTCAGAGAGTCCAAAGCTTTAGTCACTGAAGGGCAGAGCCAGGATCAGAACCCAAAGCCAGTGCTCTTGGCACCAGCCCGCACTGTGGATGTGGGAGCTATTCCAGGAAAGGAATCATCTGGATCTGAGGTGGTCCTAATATCACCATGACTCTTTAAAGCGTTATTTCTGTCTATCTTTTGCTGGCAGGGAGGGGGTGTGCACACTGTCGGTGACAGTGGTGCCTTCCAACTTGGCGCCCAGTTCCTCAAAACTTGGCGTCGGGATTCTCAAATAGTTTACATCATTTCTTCTCAAAAAGGTGAGTGTCATACAAGGTGAGGACAGAAGATCCCTGTCCCCTGTTGCTGATTCCCACCCCATTTGCAACCTTCACTGTCGTCCTTCTCACTCTCTGTCATGAGAAAAATGGTGGACAAGCCAAGGTATGCTTGTCCCTTTACTCTTATTGTTCCACATTCAACCAGTGACCCTCAGGCCCATTTTCTGGTATGTCTGCCTCTATCTCTCCATTTCCTGTGTACCAACAGCTGGAGGGCTGTGTTTCCACAGAACCACATGGACTTATCTTCCAGGACATGGGCTTTACAGTTTATGAATACTCCTTCTGGGACTCCAAGCGGCTGTGCCTAGACCCCAACATCCTCCTCAGTGTGGCAGAGGTAGTGGGGCCCTGCTTAGAAACTTCTCCCCAGACCCAATTTACAGTTTTATTTTCCTTTCCTCCCCACCACCCGTCTAGTCATCCAAGGTCTTTTCTAGGCTTGGATTTGCCTAGCCTGTTAGTAGGAACCAACTAGAAGGATCACTTGTCCTCCAAATGCCTTGGTGCCACTACCACTTGGTAAGGGAAGTGCCTGATGAGACAGTCTCTACCTACAGCAGGCCCCACATGGCTGTGTCTTTGTGATCGGGAATATTGGCAACTGCAAGTTGACACAAAGTCAGTGGGCAAAGTTGATGGCCACCATGAAGGTGAGCCCAACCTCCTGCCTGACTTTCCTCCCTCTCGCCATCTACCATCGACTCCACCAGACTCATCCTTTTTTCATTCTCTTTTCTTCTATAGAGCAAGCAGATATTCCCATTTTTTGACATTCCCTATCAAGGTTTATCCACGGGTGACCTGGAAGAAGATACTAAGTTCTTACAATACTTTGTGTCTCAAGGCTTTGAGTTCTTCTGCAGCCAGTCTCTGTCCAAGAATTTTGGCATTTATGGTATGGTATGGTTTGGCATTTATGGTATGGTATGAGAAGGATAAGGGAGGCCCTGGTGCTGAAGTGGTGCCAGACCCATAGCACAAACAATGACGCCTCCTACCCTTTGGAGAGAGCCAAGGCCTCCAGTGAGAGCACCACGGAGGCAGAAGGGATGAGCACTGTGCTAGAAGTCAGGTTCTGTGGTGTTGTCTCAGCTCAGCTACTAAAACTAGCTACTAAAACTGACTCTGGTTAAGTCATTCACCCCCTTAGCCCTCTGTTTCCTCAACTATAAGATAAGGGGGTAGGACTTAGTGATATTTTAAGTCCCTTCCACCTTTAAGACTCTTTCTTATGGCTACTTTTTCTGGAAGAAGAGCCTCTGGTAACTTCCTGGGGTCTGGATACCAGGTTGGCTGGGCTGGGATGAGTTCCCCATAGTTCAATCCTCTCTTCTGCGAGGGTGGAGGCAGAGTCATAGAGGAAGGCCCCGGTAAGGGAGGAGGAGACCGAGAATGAGCCTGTCTGTCTCCAAACTGCAGATGAAGGAGTGGGGATCCTAGTCGTGGTGGCACTCAACAACCAGCTCCTGCTGTGTGTCCTCTCCCAGCTGACGAACTTCGCCCGGGCCCTGTGGCTCAACCCTCCTACCACGGGTGCTCGCATTATCACCTCCATCCTCTGTAACCCTGCTCTGCAGGGAGAATGGTAAGGGTGAAGGGTGGGGGCAGGAAAGGATGGGCAGAGCCTCTGGATACCTACAGACTTGCTGATTGACAGGATTCAGCTGGGCGCTTCTCTTCCTGCCCACGTGGCCTCTTCAGTCCATTCGTCAACATTTACTGAGGACCCACTGTGTACCAGTGGCAGTGGCTATGCCAAAGGTTGCCCTATCTTGGGGGAGTGGGTAATAGGATGTTCTTTTTGGACACAGGCCAATGAATTATTTGAACTCTTCCAGATTGCAGGAGGAGGTTAGGAAGCAGCAAGGGCTTGCTACTCGGGCAAAATCTGCCTAAGAGCCTGCTTGGCTTGCTTAAATGTATATAGGCTGAAACCCCACTCCCATTCATAAGCATCCCAGATCCCTGGCTCCACCAGTGCGCCCTGAGGCACCCCGGTTGGGGGCTTTGGAAGGGAAGAAGAGTGGAATGGCAATGAGGAGGTTGGGAGCTGGGGGAGAACTCATACTCTAATTTCTCGCTGTCATGCCTTTGGCAGGAAGCAGAGTCTGAAAGGGGTCGTAGAGAACATCATGATGATCAAGGAAAAGGTGAAGGAGAAGCTCAGGCTCCTGGGGACTCCTGGCTCCTGGGATCACATCACTAAACAGAATGGGACCCATAACTATCTGGGACTCAACCGTAAGTGTCTAGGAGGGTAGCTCCCCCCTTTCTGACCTTGGGCTTGTATTTGAGTATTAAACTTCGCTGACTAGGTGACCAGTCCCTAGCTTCACCCCAGATTTTGATTCTTTCCTGAGCAAAGTGGAGCTACTTTAAAGACCCTTCTGGATCCCCAGAAATGCTGACACTCCCTATCCCCTGTAATCCACCAGGGCTAGAGGGGAGTTAGAGGTGGCCACCCCAGGTTCTGAGACCCTATGATGATTATCACCAGCCCAACAGGTGGAATACCTGATCAAGAGAAAGCATATTTACATCCCCAAGAATGGTCGTATCAACTTCAGCTGTATCAATACCTATAACATAGATTACATCACTCAGAGCATCAATGAGGCTGTCCGCTTCACAAAGGCCTCAGGGAATGTCTTCAGAAGTAAATGACTCCCGATTGGAATAAAAGCTTTAGTCTTTGCGAAAATTTTGTGCTGATTCTTCATTGCTATAATTAATTTCTCTGCAAAGCACTCTCTCTCTCGATCTATTTATGAAGCATTGCTCTGCCCTCAGCAAAAGACGGGAAAAAATAAAAGGCCCAGAGAAGAAGGAAATGTTTACCTTCATTGACTATCTCATATTTATTTTGAGCACCTACTATGTTAAGGCCCTGATCTGGTGTCTTAGTCTATTTGGGCTGCTATAAAAAAACACCATAGATTGGGTGGCTTATAAACAATGGAAATTTATTTCTCACAGTTTTAGAGGCTGGGAAGTCCAAGATCAAGGTGCCAACAGATTCAGTGTCTGGTGAAGGCCCACCTCCTTGATCACAAACAGCACCTTCCAGCTGTAATCTCACATGGTGGAAGCAGCAAGGATCATTCTGGGGATTCTTTTAAAGGGCACTAATCCACTTGCGAGGGCCCCACCTTCATGACCTAACCACATCCAAATCCTATCGCCTTGGGGATTCAGTTTCAATGTGTACATTTTGAGGGGCACAAACATTCAGACCGTAGCATATGGGCATCAAAGGGAATGCAAAAAACAGGTACAAGCCAGCCCTTTTTCTCCAGAAGTTGACCATCTAGTTGGGAGATGAGCCTTACTCACATAAAACAGTTAAGTAACATTTCAAAGCTGAATGTAATAGACGTCACATAGATTATATAGGCAGTAAACATGTCAGGAATTGAGAACAGAAATACCTTAATGTGCACCAGAATAGTTGGGGAAGATCTCATGAGGTAGGACTTGGTTTAGATATTGATGGATGGCTAGGATTGGGGTAATAGGTGTGGAAGGGAGCTGGAAGGATATCCCAGGCCAGAGAACAACCTGAGCAAGGGTCACTGTCCTGATAATAAAATATGAATATTTATTGGATGTCTCCATGTACATGGAGCTCTGCAAGCCCCCAGGATACTAGGTATAAGAGAGTTGCTGCTCTTATGGTGGCCTCCACCCTAGCTGGGGAGATACAACTTATGTGGTAAAGATGTAGTTAACAAAAAAAGGTGACATGTAATACATGCTAGATGAGTGTGAATAAAAGGTTAACTCAGCAGAACTTCGTTGCCCAACCTCTACATTTCAAAGGTCTTCAGGACTGGCTCCTGACCGGTTCCTGGGAGAGACCTCTGAGCCCTTATAGTATCCTGCCTGATAAGAGTGGTTTTGTATGCCTGAGACCTTGAGACATGTTTGACCTCTGGGGGTTGGAGACTGAGTAGTCAAGGTCAGTTACGTGGGCACATGTGATAAAAACTTTGGTATCCGTGGTTGGCAACACTTCACACATGTTGTCACACATTGGTGCTGAGAGAATTGAGTGCTGTCTCTGCAATTCCACTGGGAGAGGACAACTAGAAGCTTGTGCCTGGCTTCTCCTGGACTCCATCTTATGTGCTTTTTTCCTCTGCTGATTTCAATCTGTATCCTTTGACTGTAATGAACTGTAACCAGGGGTATAACAGCTTTTCTGGGTCCTGTGAGTCCTTCTAATGAATCATTGAACCTTGGAGACTCCTGGCTCCCGTATTAAATTATGTACAGAGCTGGGTTTAGCACAAGGATACAGGCAAGGCCATTTTCAGCTGCCTCGCATTCCCTGAAGATCGTTCTTACAGGGAGTGCAGAAGTGATCAGCCACGTGGGGTCAGGCTTAAGATCACAAAACCTGTCTGCCAAGGCTAGTGGGCTCCTGCCTGGAAAATAAATAGTACCTTTCCTGTAGATCGTAATTCTTGCAAGAGGAAGCAGAACTTCTGTCTAGGTCTCACGAGTGAGGAGGATCACAGGCAAGTTCATGGAGCAAGTGGAACCATCCCCTTTGATTTCCTGTTGCTTAGAGATGGATTTATCTTGAGTCCCCGTGTTTATCCACAGATGCAGGCTCTTCTCTCAGGTCTTCTGAAGATTTTTTTGTCCTCAGGTTCTAAGGGCTTCTAGCCTCAATGTCAGAAGACCTCTAGAGGAACTCTTAGTGCCTGTGGGTGGTATGTTTTAACCATTCTTAAAGGTGCATTAGCATGAGGATAGAATTTATTCAGCCAGGTTCTCTCCAACCTCCTGAGCCTAAGAAAATAATACCAGGAACTTTCAGGTTATGCAGGTCAGAAAGCATTGAACTATCAAAGAAAAACTACTGCCTGTGAACTTTCCCACTAGTGGCTTATGTGAGATACAAGGGCTTCAGAGCCCCCACCCGGGATTCAGGTCTTATAAAGCTACAGTAATCAAATGGTGTAATACTGGGGACTGGTCCCGTGGCTTAGCTGTTAAGTGTGTGTGCTCAGCTACTGGCAGCCCTGGTTTGGATCCTGGGCGCGCACCAACGCACCGCTTGTCCGGCCATGCTGAGGCGGCATCCCACATACAGCAACTAGCAGGATGTGCAACTACGACATACAACTATCTACTGGAGCTTGGGGGAGAAAACAGGGGAAAAAAAGGAGGAGGATTGGCAATAGATGTTAGCTCATGGCTGGTCTCCCTCAGCAAAAAGAGGATTGGCATGGATGTTAGCTCAGGGCTGATCTTCCTCACCAAAAAAAAAAAAAAAAAAAAGGTGTAATATTGGTGTAAAGGTAGACCAGAATAGAGTGTTCAGAAAGAAACACATCCATATATATATATATATATGGACAACTGATTTTTGACAAAGATGCAAAGGCAATACAACAAATGGTGCTGTAAAAGTTGTATATCTATATGCAAAAAAAAAAAAAAAGAAAGAAAAAGAAAAGAGCTTCAATCTGTACCTTGCACCATGTATAAAATTTAACTCAAAATGGATCATAGATCTAAATGTAAAACCTAAAACTATAAAACTTCTAGAAGAAAGCACAGGAGAAAATCTTATGACTTTGAGTTAGGCAAAGATTTCTTAGATACGACAACAAAGCACAACCCATAAAAGAAAAATAGATAAATTCGAATTCATCAAAATTCACCATTTCTGCTATTTGAAGTTATTGTTCAGAGAATGAAAAGACAAGCCACAGACTGAGAAAAAATATTTGTATATCATATATTTGATTAAGGACTTGTATCTAGAATATATTAAAAACTCAGTAATAAGAAAACAACACAATTTTTTAAATGGACAAAGGATTTGAACAGACACTTCACCACAAAAAAAAAAAAAGGTATACGAGTGGCAAATAAAACATATAAAAAGATGCTCAACATAAGTGGTCTATAAGGAAATACAAATTAAAAGACTGACCATACTAAGTGTTGGTGAGGAAATGGGGAAACTAAAATGCTCATACACTGCTGCTGGGAATGTAAAATGATACAACCACTTTGGAAAAATTTTGGCAGTTTTTTAGAGTTGAACATACACTTACCATATGATCCAGCTATTCCACTACTAGGTATTTGCCTAAGAGAAAAGGAAATATATGTCCATATAGAATCCTGTACATGAATGTTCATAGCAGTTTTATTTGTAATAGCCAATAACTAGAAACAACCCAGATGTCCACCAGCAGGTGAATGGAATTGAGTGGATTAACAAATTGTGGCCTATCTATACAATGGAACACTACACAGCAAGAAAAATGATGAACTATTGATATACACAACAGGAATGACTCTCAAAATAATTATGCTAAGTAAAAGAAGCTAGACAAAAAAGAGTGCATACTATATGATTCCATTTGTATAGTATTCTAGAAAATGCAAACTAATCTGTGATGACAAAAAGATCAGTGGTTGCCTGAGAGGGAGTGATTACCAATGGACACAAGGAAAGTTTTAGAAATGGTAAAACCATCACTATCTTGATTGTGGTGATGATTTCATAGGTGTATACATATGTCAGAGCTTATCAAATTGCACACTTTAAATATGTGCAATTTATTGTTACGTCAATTATACCTCAATTTAAAATAAAGATATGAGAGGAGTGATAAAAAAGTGAAAAAGTCATGGAGGCCAGTGAATGAGAGGTTTAGAAATCAGAGAAGTTAGAAGCTGATGGTCTGTGGGCGGGAAGTGTGAAATCAATATGTCAGTAATGGTGCATTTTCTGGTAATGCTAATGACTTGGGTATGACCATGTGAGTGGGTGGCCAGGTGGAGTGGAGGAAGATTATTGGTGCTAAAGAAAGAGGACTATTGGCTCACTTCTTAAGCAGAGGTCCTGCTATACATACACGCTCTGAAGAGGGAAGTTTTTCCTTGCCACCCTGCAAGATTGCTCTTTGATCCAGCAATTCCATTTCTCACAGTTTATCCTAAGGAAATAAGCAAGTACATAAGAATGTGTGTACAAATGTGTTTATCATCAAAGCTTTACATTACCAAAAAATTGAAATCTGACTAAATGTTAAGAAAGGATTGGCTAAATAAACTATATCTATTCCTCCAAATACTATGCAGTTATTAAGAATGAGAAGATAAATGTCAGTTTCATGACCTATCAAGTGAGGCAGAAGCATATAGTGGGGTTAAGTGGACTCTGCCACTTCCCACTTACTTGTGTGACCTTTGGCAAGTCACTTACCTTTTCTAGGATTTAACTTCCTCATCTGTAAAATGGGGAATTCAATCAGGTGCTACCTCATAGAGCTCTTATGAGGATTAAATGAGTTAATATGACTAAAACACTTTAGAATAGGGTCTGGTACATAGTAAGCACCACATTAAGAGTTAGCTACTATTATCATATTTACAATGCCTTAAGTGAAAAACAGGTTATAAAACAGTATGTACCACAGAACTCCATTTTTGTAAGCAAATTATATTAAAGATTAATATATATTTACATTTATATTTAGAGAAGTCTGGAAGGATATGCTTCCAAGACATCTTTGGGTGATGAGATTATGAATAACATTCATTTTTTATTCATATATTTTCATTTTTTATTACTTTCACATAAAATACTTTTATTTAAAAAATATGTATTAGGTGATTCTCAGTGACTGGATTTGCATAGCTTTCAGGGAAATAAACTTTAAAGGAAAAAATATTAAATTATTTTAAACTTTTATTTTAAAAGTTCTATTAACGAAGATTACATTGTAGCATTATCTAATGATAAATAAATGAAAAGCAATAGTATATATTGGAGTACATGAGGAAGCCATTTGGTTTAAAACCAATTTGGCTTGACCTTGTTTTTCCAAAGGGCCTGACATGGCCTGTTGAGCATGCATTGTATATCTGCTTTAAATATTTACTATGTCCCAAAGACAAGAATGATGCCCCTAAAGATAGGGATGTAACTTCCCCCACATTGGCATTTCCTTTAGGATAAGCATCTCTTCCTAGAAACTAAGGATTAATTGCTGACCTGCTGTGCTCACCTTGTGACCACTCACCATGTGACCACTGACCTGCTGACCACCAATATACTGTGCCAGCTAAGCATCTTGCGACAACTGTAAAAGGGACATTCCTATCATATGTGATGTATGCTCTTTGTTCCAAGATGGTATATAACCACTCTGTACACCACACTTTTGGGGCGCCCTTCCTTCCTTGTGGAAGGAAGGCCCTGGGCTAGTCCTCAGACCTGGCTTTTAATAAACTCACCCCAATTTTGATTTAGTGATTGATTACAGATTATTTGTGTCAACACTAATAAAAAATTGTAAACATCTTAAGAATCCAATGATAAGGGTAACTTATCTGCTACATCAATCTAGCAGAGTAGTATGCATTCATTAAAATGATAGTTATTAAAACCAGGTAGCAGCCAGGGAAATACTTATATAATAACTGATAAAAGAAGAATACAAAATTACATGCATGTAAGCTGGGGATAATATGAAAGACTGAAAATAGGTGATTTGTTAGGAATAGTAGGAGGTAGGCAATTTTCCCATTTGGATTTCTTCATACTAGGGTGGAGTTAACATGGGAAGTAATGAATACATTTTCACTTTTTGTTCTTAAGAGCTTGTCTTCCTTTGCAACCCAGCCTAGGATACTGGAAACATGGGTGCTTAGGTTGAGTAAATTGTCAGTGAACACATCTGGCTCTTTCAAGGCGTCCAGACTGTTAAGAATGATCCTTATTATTGTAGTTAACGGTTCTTGAGCGCTTATCTGGAGCTGTACTCTTCTAAGCACTTTACGTCTATCATCTCATTTAATCCTCATAACAATTCACAGAGGTAGGTTTTTATTATTTTTATCATTTATAGTCTTGGTGAGCATAAATAAACTGCCCAACCCAGGTCACACAGCTATTAAGGGGTACAGAGGTCTATGGCCTGGTGCCTAGACCCCTGCTACGGGTGCTGCCTTCCCCCGTCCAGGCTGCTCCCATCACGCCTTCATTTTCACCCCGCAAGTGCTCTTGCACCTAACCCTGAGGAGGTAACAAGCTCCCAGAGCAGGGCCCAGGGGGTGCCTCCAAGGTCCGCGCGTCCAGAGCCAACGGCACCGCGTGCGCCTTGCGGAGAACGAAGAGCTGCAGAACCGCGCCCCCTCGGAGCAGATCTCGTCCTCTGCGCGGGAGGATACCTTGCCCACAGCGCGGCTGGTACCGAGGGGAGATAAAGGAACCGGTAGGAGGAAGAGACTGGTCCACAGCCTGTCTTAGGACGGGGAAAGCCCCGTGCAGGGGCGCGCGGCGCCACCAGCGGCTCAGGCGTGGTCGCGGGCCGGCCTGGCTGCAGAGAGGCCCGGCTCCGCGGCCGGGCGCCAGGCGCTGCTGCAGACACCGCGGCCCCGCCGTTTCTGGCGGCGGTCAGGTTCCCGCCCGGCAGTGCCGACGGCCCCACGTGGCCGGCTGGCCCAGGCTTCTTCAAGGCTCCGCTGTGTGTGTGCTGGGGAGGAGGGCGCCGAGGAGGAAGGGTTTCAAAGTGCAGCAGTCGACGCCCCGCGACCTGCCGTCGGGGATCTTGGTCTTCAACTGAATCCGCCTCTGAAGGTGCCTGGCAACTCCGAAGTTCTCCCTGCGGGGGCACGCCGGGATTCCAGAGGGTGCCGGAGGATCCCAGGGACCTGCGTCCCCTTGTCTCCTCCAGGGTGCGGGCGCCTGAGTCCAGCAGTTTGTGGGTGCACGCACTGAGCCTTCCCCAGCGTTTCTTGGGCTGCTTTCTCCCCTTTTCCATAGGCTGTGGGTCCCAGCAAGACCTAGCAGTAAAAGGGCGGCGGGGGTGGATGGGGGATTCAGAACTGCTCTTGAGGGCCCGCAGCAGGCCTCGCCTTTGCCACTGCTTGTAGAGTCAATCCTGTCCCGGCTCCAGGGTCTCCCTAGGCAGCCCAATCTGTGTGCTCGCCTACTACTCCTCTCCCCTGGACCTGTAACAGGGACCCTCACCCTTCTCCGTGATTTAAGATTTAAGCGCCATTCTGTCGCCTGCTTATCACACTCCAGCCACACCAGTCTTCTTCCAGTTCCTCGAATATAAAGGCGTCTTCCTGTCTCCGGGCCTTTGCATATGCTGTCTCTTTTGCCAGTCACACTTTCTTCTTTTTGCAAGGTCAGCTCTTCCTCATCGTGTGGGTCTCAGCTCTCAGCTTACATGTCTCCCCCTCAGAAAGGCTTTTATCTAACCATCCTACGAAGTAAGGTCCTCCCTCCCCTACAAATATATTTGTTTCCTTTCCTTGTTTCCTTTATGCTTCTTGCCTCACTTTGTATTTATTTTATTCTCTGACTTTGCCAATTTAATGTAAAAGGGCAGGGAACATATTTGTCCTGTCAAGCCCGTGACTGGCACAAAACAGGTTCTCAAATATGTATGATGGAATGTTTATTAATTAATTGACTCCTTGCTCCCTAGAACTTTAGAGCCAGAAAATGCCTCCTGCGATAGGGCAGTTCTGCAGAAACTTGTGCTGTTTGCAGCAGCCCCAATCCATCAAGGTACAGGTTGGCACCTAAGTGTGGTCTTCATTCCCTGGATCGTCCCTTAGAGACCTCCGTCAGCCACCTCTGCCGGGCGCCATCTTCCTGGGCGCGGGCTCAAGGTCTGGCACTCAGGAGCTCCGTTCATCAGGAGCGCAGTGGGGTAGGCCTCACGCTGGCAGCTCTGGCTCTTCTCCATGCTCCCTTTGAGGCGGACTCAGCGCGTCACCACATTCCTCCAAAACTGCTTTCACACCACACAGCTGAAGCCGTCATGGGGACACGGAGAGGTGAATCTACCACACACGGCAAACTTAGGAAGATCCCCATTAGACCTCCCTGTTGTTCCCCCAACGTCCCTGGCTGGCTACCAGCTGCCTCATTTTCCTCCTCTTCCTCTCACCTGTGTACGACCTTGCACATCTCTAGGCCTTGAGCGGCTCTGTTCAGAACCCAAGGTTATACCCTCAGCTCGGCACAGTCCAGCCTGCAGAAGGCGGTGCTGAGAGCACCCCTTCTTACTGCAGCAAGCCCCCTGGGGGTGTCACTGCCCCCTACACACACCTGAGCAGCTGACTTAGTCTTTACCCCCTGAAAATGGATTTCCCTGGAGAGGGTAGGGAGGAGGGAAGGTGTATTCTGTACTTAAGAAAAATGAGCTTTTCTCCATTTTATTACAATAAAAACAAGGATAGCCTAGTGGTTAGGAGAATGTGCTTTGTAGTGAGGCAAACTTGGGTTCAAATCTGTGCTCTGCATTTATCTGTCTGACCTTGGGAAAATTACCTCTTGTCCTTAAGGCTATGTTTTCTCCTCTGTAAAATGGGGATTAAAATACACTTTTATGGCTTGTGGTGAGGAGAAATAAGATCATGTCTTTAAAGAGCACAATGACTGCTCAGTAAGAGTTATTAGTAGGAGTCTTCCAGAAGGTTCTGTGGTCACTAACATCCCCAGGAGAGAACTCAAGGAGCCACCTAAGGCCACCGTGGATTACAAAAGGCCTCCTCATGTCTCTGGCTTCTCTAGAACGTCTGCAGATTATAACCCTTCCCTCACGACGGCACGTCGATCTTCCTTCCCAGCTCTTCACTCCGGTTTCCCCTCTGCGATGTCCTTGGCACTCTGATTCCCTCCCTCCCTCGGCCACAATCGTGGTCACACACGAGGCAGGGATACTCTTGGGCATCATGTAGTTCACAGGCCTTGACTGTTCAAGGAAGGAGCTGGATAAATGAAGCTCTAGATGCTAATCTCCAAGGGCTCTCTGTTGGTGGCTCTTAGCCTCTTCTGAGTCAAGGACGCCTTTGAGAATCTGAGGAAGGGTAAAGAATGTCTCCCTAGAAAAATATATATTCCCACGGTCACATGAAATTTGCGTACAATTTCAGGGTCTCTTGGACTCGGTGAAGCCCATGCAGCGCCCCCTAAGCGTGCTCCGGACGAGGCAGCCCAGATGACAGTTCTTCAGTCTCTCCCTGGGCAGCCACTCACAGAGCTGCAGCAGCAGAAAAACAAAGCAACCTCAACTCTTTTCTCTTTTCCTGCCTCCCCTTTGTCAGGAGGTGCCAAAACACAGAAATCATAACTGCTTTACGGAGAGGGAGAAAAAAACTAAAAACATCAGTGTTTAAAGACAGCCTGTGGGAGACTGAGCTAATAGGAGTATATTTTAGGAGCTCCGAGAGGATTCATGGTGTCAACGAAAAAATCAAGAAGAGCTTGAGATCTGAGAGGGGGACTACAGAATGGTGTTGAAAATGTTACTGGGGTTAAGATGAAAAGAGTTCTGGAGACTAGTTGCACAAGAATGTGAATTACTTAATGCTACTGAACTGTACACTTAAAAATGTAAATTTTATGTTATGTGTGTTTTACCACAATGAAGCAAAAAAAGTTACTGGGCAACTCATCCTCCATGAGGACTTTTAGGGGGTCTAGGGGTCTATCCCACCAGACCCTGAGCAGCTCACCACCCCTTCCTACCAGGAAGTGCGGAAGCTCACTGACAGAGTTGGGGTCCAGGACCTGTTTTATCAGCGGTAAGTTGGTGATGGAGGGATTATTGATGTGGTGCCGGTGGTGTAATTGGCATAAAGCAGTGGTAAACTGGTGGTTTTGTTGGAGGAGGGTTGGGATGGAGTAGGCAGGGGTCGTGGAGGAGAGGGCATAAGGCTGGCCTGCAGGGGTGTCCTGCCCTCCCTCTGTCTGAGTTGCACAGGCATGGTGGGCGGGAAACTTGTTCCACCCTAATGTGAATCTGGAAGGCTCACACATGGACTCTCTCCCGTTTCCTGACTTTTGAGACAGCAGGTGGTGCTGTTTAGCAAACTTGGGAGCCGAGAAGAAGAAACCTGAACTTTTAGCTTGAGAAGTGGGGCACCTCTACTGGTAACTCTCTCCCTTCCATCTGCCGGAGCGGTGAGGGTGTGGGAGATGTGGATCTTCTTCCTCTTCGACCTCTAAAGAACTCCTCAGCTGGCCCCAGGGAGGAGGGAGGGCTGAGATGGGCTCTCCTGTGTGTTTCCCACGTGTGCTGGTATCCCAGATGTCTCTGGAATGTGGCTTAGGTGAGGCCTGGGTGGTGGCCACCTGCAGCTTGTCTGGGAGCGGTAAAGAATTGGGAGGTGTCCCTCCATCAGCCAGGCTGACTCACCCTGTGCCCAGCTCACCATGGCTTCAATGGCTTTGCCTGCTTCTCCAGCTCCTAGGATCCCCCCTTTCCTTAGAACACTCAGACTGCTCTGAGGAGTCTGGGACTTCACAGCAAAACAGACCAAACACTTGGAAAACATCTCCTTAAAGGTATTTTTAAATTTCAGGCCTTCATCCAGTCAGCTCCGGTTCCAGAAAGTGCACAGGGGGACTGGCTGGTGACCGGCGGGGCTCTCCACATGGGTTGGGGCACTGGATGAGGTAGGAGGTCTCCTGCCATCCTGTGAATCTGGATTTGATTGTTTCGCTGGGCTTTGTCCCCAACAATGACAGGATTCTGGGGAATGAAAACACAGCACTGGTTTGACAGCTTCAGCAAGTTTCAGAAAGCCCAGCAGGCCAGAGCCCAGCGTGCCTCTGGGCTCCGCGCACGCCAGTCTCACTCTGAGCCCACTGTCTGTCCCTGCCCTTGTTTTCCCTCTGCCTCACCTTCCTCGCAGTGTTCTAATTTATGTTGTTTAACTTCATTTATGTGGTTTTGTAAATGGCCTTAAATCCTGTTTGAAACAGGGCCGGGTACAAATAAATAGAACATGACTCTAAAAGGTTAGATGTTTTGATATTGGCCAAACCTTGTGCTAATGTAAGAAAATGACCACATCCTTTAGTGACTGTAGCATCCAGAATCTTCCAAGACTGATGGTAGAGAGAGGATCTCATGGAAAAAGGGGACAGAACCTCACTGCCTTGACTTTTGACCCCTGGCATTCCTGATATCCCCAGTGGCATCTTTCTAGGGTTGCTTTAGGGTGGGGTGGGGCCTGGGGCTGCTGTGCCCCTTTGACCATTTTGCCATTGTGGACTCATGACCTTTCCCTCAAGACTCCTTGCAGAGCTTCTAAAGCTCTAAACTCCTAAGGCTGGAACATTTGAAATGTCTTCTCCCCCCCACCCCCAAAGCCCCAGTAGATAGTTGTACATCATAGTTTCACATCCTTCTAGTTGCTGTATGTGGGATGTGGCCTCAGCATGGCCGGAGAAGTGGTGCGTTGGTGCGCGCCCGGGATCTGAACCCAGGCCGCCAGCAGCGGAGCGCGCGCACCCAACCGCTAAGCCACAGGGCCGGCCCTGAAATGACTTCTAAAAAGACTATGGGATAAGCAAAATGTAAGCAGAAAATAACATGAAACTAGGTAGATCCAAGTGATAGCTTACAATTTTTTATCTTATTTTCCATTAGAGGGATCCCTCGTCCCTAGTGTCTAGCCTGCCTCAAGATAGTGGCACCATCTTAGGATACACCCACACCCTCCTTCCAGGGCCAGAACTAAGGGAGAAGGCCGAGGCAGAGAGAGGGGCTGTCCTTGTCTGCCAGCATTCCCGAGGCTCCTTTCCCGGTTCTATTTTCTATATGAGGCTCTGCTTCTTTTCCAGATGATTGACACTTGGAATGACTCCCCTTTCAGGGCTGCCTGTATCAGAACAATGCACCACATGGTGACCTCGACTTTTATACAAATCCGATCAGGACAGAGGTCGTGTTATACTAGTTACAAACCTAAGCAATTCTCAAGCTGCAGGACCTCGCATTCCCCTTGCTCAACAGAGTTATCGTTTTTTTCTTTCTTTCTTTCTTTTTTTTTTGTGAGGAAGATCAGCCCTGAGCTAACATCCATGCCAATCCTCCTCTTTTTGCTGAGGAAGACCGGCTCTGAGTTAACATCTGTTGCCAATCCTCCTCCTTTTTTTTCCCCAAAGCCCCAGCAGATAGTTGTATGTCATAGTTGCACATCCTTCCAGTTGCTGTATGTGGGACGCGGCCTCAGCATGGCTGGAGAAGCAGTGCGTCAGTGCACGCCCGGGATCCGAACCCAGGCCGCCAGTAGCGGAGCGCCGTGCACTTAACCGCTAAGCCACGGGTCCGGCCCCAGAGTTGTCCTTCTAACAAACCTTCCTAGGGCCACTTTCAAACCAGATAAGGTTTTGTAACTTCCAGCACCAACCTTGGCTTTCAGGTTTTGTTTTTTTTGTGTGTGAGGAAGATCAGCCCTGAGCTAACATCCGATGCCAATCCTCCTCTTTTTGCTGAGGAAGATTGGCCCTGGGCTAACATCCGTGCCCATCTTCCTCTACTTTATATGGGACGCCGCCACAGCATGGCTTAACAAGCTGTGCGTCGGTGCGCGCCCGGGATCTGAACCTGTGACCCATTGGGCTGCTGAAGCGGAGCATGCGCACTTAACCACTATGCCACCGGGCCACCCCCCTTGGCTTTCAATTTTAACTCACCTGTTTTTTCTCCCATTCTTTAAAAACGAACGTAGCCATATCAAATACTTAGATGCCTCGGACCACAAGCCTTGGTTGTAACACCTCAGAGAAGGCAGGGAAATACTTCTAAGTGTTGAAAAGTCATTTTTACCATCAAATTGGATTTGAAAGGATTTTAGAGGTGTAAGAGACCACAGAGATCATATAATGCTGTTCTCTTAGAGTACTGAGGCTGGAAGTGATTAAATGACTTGCTGAAGGTCCCAGAGCTAAAGAGTCTAAACTAAGGTTTATGCCTATTAACTCCCACATCACTCCTTTTCTGACTACACTACCCATATTGGCCTTTTCATGCCTAACCGAAGTGTAATCGTGACTGGAACTTTCTTTACAGAAGTAGATGATATATACAGATACAAACACATACAGACATATATACACATACAAGATAATAGAATTAGAAATTAAAGTCATTCAGGAATGATTGTGTTTGTATACAATTTTAGCTGTTTGTGATGGGTGTCTTAAGGCATGCACAGAAGCAAATCTGGACTCCTAATAGATGGAATGAATGAACGAGTCTGAGGGAGAAGAAAATTTAATCCCATCCATTGAATGCAGAGCTCTAGGGGAAACAATGAAATTTACACACGGTCCTACCGTGCAGAAGTTCATGAAGAGTAGACGTATGCTTAAATAATTCTAATATAAACTAGACATTGATCAGCACTGTCACAATTTAATAAGGAGTTCAGGATCACTATATCTGAAAACAATAGTAACAAAAACATGGAAACTTACCAGCAGGTAGAAGCAAACTACATGTGTATAGGTATGTAGCGGGTGTGTATGTACATGTGTATAGATATGTAGTGGCTGCCTACTCTCATACACGTAATTTTTCACTGTATTATAAGTATCTAGTAAACAAGGATGGTGTCATTTGGGATGAATTCTTGTATGACTTCCAGCTCAGTTTACGTACACAAAGATACTTAATGGTATCTCTCTTATCTCTTGGTTTGTTTCTGTGGTCTGATGAAGTAAATACAATTATATCTCAGTCCAGACCTCTCCTCTGAGCTCCAGACCCTATATCCAACAGCCTGTTCAACCTCCTCTTGGCTGTCTCAAAGGTGCCCAAAGCTCAACCTGTTCCCAATGCAAACTCGTCCTTCCTCCAGGGCTCCCCAGCTCAGTTAATGGTGTCACTGTCCTCACAGCTATGCAAGCCAGAAGCCTGGAGCCAGAACGTAATCTCCCTAGGGGCAGGGACCTGGCCTGTTTTGTTTTCTGCTGCATCTTCAAGACCTAGGACAGCAGATGGCATAGAGTGTGTATTTAGTGGAATTACTACCTGCAGTCTCTGGATGGTGTTCATTTCCCTCCACCCCCACCATTACCACTCAGTCCAGGCTGCCGTAACCTCACTGGCAGTGCTGCAATAGCCATCTAACTAGTCTCCCTTCACCCATGCTCAGCCCTGTTTCTATCTGTCTTCCGCTCGTCAGTCAGTGACCTTTTCAAAACATAAATCTGATCCTAAGACAAGTGTTCTTGCCATGGCCTCTGAGGTCTTGCATGGTCTGTATCCTACTACTCTTCCAGCCCTATCTCATACCATGATCACCCTTGCTCTTTAGATCCAGTCAAGTTAGTCTTTTTCACAACACCTCCCATCACTTTCTGTCTCCTGCCACAGGGCCTTTGCACATATTGCTTTCTCTGCTTGGACCATTCTTCCCCTCTTCACCCACTTAACTTCTACTTGTCCTCCAGATCTCACTCTCAGAAAAGCTTTGAGTATTGGGTCCTATAGGTCCTGATGTCAAATGTATCTGATAGAGCAGTCATGGTCAAAACCACTTGAAAAATGCTGACAAGAGACACCTCCATAGCACTTGTCATGGTTTCATTTTTACATTTGTTTGTGTAATTATCGTTTGCATAAAACTTTTCACAACTTGTAAGAAGTTTTTGTCTGTCTTCCTGTATGTGGTCAAGGATCTAGTCAAAAACCATTAACACATAAGTCACCATTTCTCTCTTTCTTCATGTATTTTTGGAAAGTACTATCAAATATATTTACCTGTATTCTTTTTTTTTTCTATTGGATACAGATCCTCAGAAGATAGATCCTACTCTGTTTTTGGATTAAAATTTATAAAGATCCTTCCCCAGTACAATATGAATGTTTAATAATGTTTAATAAAAATATCCCATAGTGACAGATTGTGAGATCTTCCTGAGCTCATGAATCCTTGTGGGATAGTTTAAGTGTAGTTCAGCCTGGAGACAGGCTATGGAACTTTAGAAGTCTTTTCTTACCCTGTGATATCAGGATTCAGTAAAATTGAGCAGACAGGGGCCTTTGCAGGTTATCTTCTGCCATACATATCTTCTCTTTTCTTGAGAGGTACAGAGAATGGGTAAATTGACTGGATCTTACATAATAAGATGGTTAGAATCACTCAGGTAGACTAGATGTTTCAAACAGACCCTGTAAATATAGGGGTTTATTATATGATAAAGAAGGATCATAAATCCAATAGGGGAAAGGTCAGGTTATTCAGTACATTATGTTTTACTATTTAATTAGCATTTTGTGGAAAAAAGTAAAATTTAACTTTATATTACCTCATGTACCAATATAAATTCCAGAAAGATTAACATGTAAAATAGTAAAAATTCAAGCCAAAAAAGGCTGTATGAAAACGTAAATGAATTATCTGATATCCAGTGGGAGGGAGACCTTCTAAGCTTAAGAGTAATGGAAAACATTACCCCCTCCCCCCATAAAGAATATTTTCGGCTATATAAAAATGAAAAACTAATGACCAAATTAAAAGGTAAACAGCAAAATGAAGGAAAAAGTAGATTATCAGACACTACAAAGGGTCAATATCTATATTACATAAGAATATTTATAAATTAATAAAAGAGCCCAAAACCCTAACAGAGAAATTGGGTAGAGGACATGAACAGACAGTTCAAGTGTAAACTAAAATAATTGATTGACACACAAGAAAAAAATATTCATCCTTGCTAGAAATCAAAGAAATGCAATTACACTATTTTTCAGTTGCATAAGTGCAAAAATTACCATTTTAATCTATCAAATTAACAGAAATAAAAAGTGTATAATACTCAATATTGGTGAAAGTTGGGTGAAATAGCTTTTCCAAGACATTATTGGGGGGAGTGACATTTGTCATTATGTATAATGAATATTAAGAATGTTTACAGCTTCTGACCCATTTCCCAGAATATATCCTAAGGAAATCTGTTAAGGAAATAAATCTAAATATGGACAGTATTCTATGCACAAATATTTTCATGTAAGTGTTATTTATAGTATTATGTTCAATAATAGGGAGATAGTTAAAAAACTAGTGTGCATTCATATAATGA
Organism: Ceratotherium simum simum; assembly: GCF_057802395.1. Lineage (NCBI taxonomy): Eukaryota > Metazoa > Chordata > Mammalia > Perissodactyla > Rhinocerotidae > Ceratotherium > Ceratotherium simum. Next base: position 34,544,808 of record NC_141927.1, on the reverse strand, counting down.
AATTAAGCAACCTTTGGAAATTAAGAATATGAAAATTGCTGATACAATGAGAAAATGTGGGAAAAAAGGATACAAAATTGCTTATACAGTATAATCTCAACTACATTTAAAGAAAAGTCTGCATAGAAAAAACACTGGAAAAAAATACTGAAACAGTAACAGTTGTTATTTTTCCAAAGTAAAACATAAGTGATTTTTTTAAAACTTTTTTCTACTTTTCTTTGTTTTCCAGATTTCCTATGAACCAATCCTCACTCCTTTCCTAGATGAAAACTGAGGTGATGCCATAAAAACAAGTGAAGTACTGTCACATGCTACAACCTGGATGAACCTTGAAAACATTAGGCTAAGTGAAAGAAGCCTGACACAAAAGGCCACATATTATATGATTCCATTTATATGAACTATCGAGAAGAGGCAAAGCCATAGGACAGAAAGCAGTTTAGTGGTTGCCAGGGGATGGAGGAATAGGAGGAATTGGGACTGATTGCTCATAGGTATGGGGTTTGTTTTTCGGGTGATAGTAATGTTCTGGAATTAGATAGTGGTGATGGTTGCATAACATAGTGAATATACTAAAAACCACTGAATGGCACACTTTAAAATGGTGAATTTTGTTATGTGAATTATATCTCAAAATAAATAAATAAAAAGAGGCTTGAGATTAAAAAAAAAAGAAACTGAGGTGAACGAGGGCTTTAGGTTAAGAATTTAATAGAGGGGCTGGCCCCGTGGCTTAGCGGTTAAGTGCGCGCGCGCCGCTACTGGCGGCCTGGGTTCGGATCCTGGGCGTGCACCGACTCACTGTTTGTCCGGCCATGCTGAGGCCGCATCCCACATACAGCAACTAGAAGGATGGGCAACTATGACATACCACTATCTACTGGGGCTTTGGGGGAGGAAAAAGGAGGAGGATTGGCAATAGATGTTAGCTCAGAGCCGGTCTTCCTCAGCAAAAAGAGGAGGATTAGCATGGATGTTAACTCAGGGCTGATCTTCCTCACAAAAATAAAAAATAAAAAAATAAACCATTAAAAAAAAAAAAGGAATTTAAGAGAGTCCATTTTCAAATGGTAATCTCTTTGTGTAATCTCGAGGGAGCAGCCATGAAAAGATCTAGGAGACCTCTTTCTTATTCCTGGCAGGCCTGAAGGACCTCTGTGGATGGTGTGTATGTTGTAGAGGAAGAGAGGAAGAGGGAGAATGAAGGAGAAAGATCAAACATTGCTCTGTGATTTGTGACTGACTGGCTCCTCTAAGGATCAGAGATGTTTTACAAATTATGAATGGCTGTTAAGAAATTAAAATGTAAAATGATACTATTTACAATAGCATCAAAAACATCAAATACCTAGGAATAAATCTAGCAAAAGATGTATAAGACCTATATAGAAAACTACCAACATTGAGAGAAATTAAATTAAAAAAAGGACATACCTTGTTCATTGTTTGAAAGATTTAATATCGTAAAGATGTCAAATTTCCCCAAATTGATCTATAAATTCAATTCTTTTAGAAATGAACAAGTTGATTCTAAAATGTATATGAAAATGCAAAAGGCCAAGAATAGCCAAGAAATCTAGACAGAGGAAGGACAAAGCTGAAGGCTTTACATTACTAGATATCAAGATGTATCCTAAAGCTATGATAATTTAGACAGTGTGGCCTTGCTTCAAGAAGAGACTAATAGAGCAATGGAACAGAACAGAGTTCAGATCTTACTGAATCCACACATAATGGTGACACTGAAGAGCTGGGGGAGGAAAGCTGGGTTTTTAATAAATGGCGCTGGGTCTATGTGATATACTTACGGAAAAAAAAAAGAATCTTGACTCCTATCTTATGCTGTATGGTAGGAAGACTTTGTGTTTCAGTGGAAAGCAGCACTGTCTGTAGCGTACCCTCTGGGTTGTCTGAGTTTGATTTTGTGGCAGCTGTTTTACCACTCTGTAACTTGTAGGTAGCTGACAGCAGTGCAAAATTCATGACAATAAATGCACCCTCCCGCCTACCGTGGAAAAACCAGTTTTGCCTCAATTTGCATATTCATTTCAATTTTCCTGATCTGTAAATGTGTCTGTTCTTCAGATTCACCTTCGAACAAGTCAAAACACCTTGCTAATTTTGCTTCTTAATGAGTTAAACAACATTTTAACATGTGTTCATTTTTATATCTGTATGAGTCATGATTTTATCTTTTTTTTGAAAATTATCTTTTAACAATACACAAAAATTAATTCCAGGTGGATTGCTAATCTAAATGTGAAAGTAAAGCCATAGAGCTTCTAGATTATAAAGGGGAATATATTCATGACTTTGGGGCAGTAAAGATTTCTTGAACAGGACACAAAAACACTAAAAGAAAAGATTGATAACTCAGATTTCATTAAAAGAATTTCTTTTTACCCCAAAACACCACTAAGAGAGTGAAAACGCAAGCCACAGAGTAGAAGATATTTGCATTACATTTTTTTGACAAACGTATAAAATATATATTTTTTTATTATATATCCTTATATATAATAAAATATATTGTCTATATAAATATATTTAAATATTTATATTATATATAATATATTATATTATATATTATACATAAATATTATACATATATATATCCTACAAACCAATAAGACAGACAACTGAAAAAAAATGGACAAAAGAAATGAGTAGGCACATCACAAAAGACCATATCCAAATGGCCAGTAAGTCAGCACACAACCTCATTAATCATCAGGGAAACACAAATTAAACCCACTGTACATCCACCAGAAGGGCAAATATGGAAGACTGACAATACCAAGCTTGACAAAGATGTGGAGAAACTGGATCTCTCAAACATTGCTGGTGGGAGTATAAATTGGTACAACTACTTTGGAAAATCGTTTGGCAATATCTCTCATGCTAAACATATATCCACCCTATGATCAGCAATTCCATTCTTAGGTGTGTGTGTATGTTTATGTATAGGTACCAAAAGATATGCAAGAGTGTATAGCAAATTTATTCCTAATAGCCGTGTATTAGTTCCCTGTGACTGCCATAACAAATTTCCACAAACTTGGCAGATCAATAATTTATCCTTTCACTGTCAGTTCTGGAGCCCAGAAGTCTGAAATTACAGTATCGGCAGGGCTGCACTGCCTCCAGAGGCTCTAGGGGAGGTTCTGTTCCTTGTCTCTTCCCTGCTTCTGGTGGCTGTGGGCATTCCTTGACTTGTGGATACATCACTCCAGTGTCTGCCTCCTTCTCGTGGCCTTCTCTCCTTCTCTCTGTGTAAACTCCCTCTGCCTCATTCTTTTAAGCACACTTGTCATTGGAGCTAGGGCCTTCTTGGATAATCCAGGATGATCTCCTCATCTCAAGATCCTTAACTTAATTACATCTGCAAAGACTCTTTTTTTCCTAAACAAAGTAACATTCACAGGTGCCAGGGATTAGGATGGCACATATCTTTTGGAGGGCGATCATTCAGCCCACTACCAGCCCCAAACTAGAAACAACCTAAATGTCTATCAACTGTAGAATGAAAAATAAACTGTGGTATAATCATACCATGGAATACTATAAAACAATAAAGATGAACAAACTATTGCTCCATGAACACCAATGGTGAATCTCATAAACACAATACTGTGAAAGGAGCCAGACCCAAAATAAATATGTAATGTATGATTCATTTATATAACGTTCAAAAATAGCAAGACCCATCTATGGGGATAGAAGTTAGGAGAGTGGTTACCTTTGGAAAGGAGGGGGGCTTGGTGACTGGGAGGAACTCAGGGGAGATTTCCTGCAGAAGCTGATACTCTTCTATTTCTTGATCTGGGTGGTGAAAATTCACCAAGCTGAACACTTTTGTGCACTTTTCTGTATATAATGTTTTCCTTTTCATTTTCTTTCCTTCGTTATAGCTGTGCTGTAATGCTATAATAAAGTTTGTTTAAAAAAATCTGTTCCTATGTTATACATTTTTCTTCCATTTTCTGATTAGATTTCAATACATATGTTTATTAAAAATTATGAATGATTACAACAATATTTGATTTCTCATTATAGATTTAGGTGGTATCATCTCTCAGGAATGTTTATTTTGGGACACGTGTACGTATTTTTAGTCCAACAAGTTTTGAAGAAAACTTGAATTGGAGGACCCAATCGTGCCACGGAACGGGCTGTTTTGTAATTTGTTTCCCTATCTGTTTATAAGACTTTAGTGTCACTGACTTTCCTTGCTGAAGGTGTTCCCCAAACTTGGAGTGTGCGTGGTTGGGGTGGTGGGGGGAAATGTTATCCCAGCGTGAATGATTTAGACTTAGGAAAGGTGTTGTGCATCCTAGGACCAGTAAGGGATAGGATTTCCCAAAGATGGGCAGAGATTCATAAGAGGGACTATAGGCACAGGTAAGAAGAAGGCATGTAAGGAGAGAACCTGGTTAGAACCTGGTGTTGCCCCCTGGAGGGGACCCCTAAGTAAAGACTTTTATTCTGATGCTCCCCCTTGGACTTTGTAAAATGTCAAGTGCTGGGCTCGGCTTTAAGCTTCCAGGCCTCCATTATAATTCCCTAGGGTATCAAACGTCAGTGTACCCCATCAGCCCTGTGCCACGTGTTGTGGCATCAAAATGGAAGAGGAGTAAAGAGTAGGTGGGGCTGCTCACACCCACCTCTTGGCCAGCTCTGCTGCGGTGGGGTCTGTGTCCAGGGGTCCCAGCAGATGAGAAAGCGGAGGCTCATGGCTTACATGGGAGAGGCCAGGAAGAGAACCAGACCCTGAGGGGTAGCTTCCAATGGGACAATTCAAGGAGGAATAAACATTCAAAACTTCTGCTTTCCCCCTGTATGCCTTGAAACTGATTCTGGAAAGGTGGAGTATGGCTTGCATCTATGATGAACATGTATTTCTTTTGTAATCATAAAAAATAAAACCTTACATTTCAAAAAGATCGTTATACAGGGTAGTGCTAAAGTGGCGGTAGCAGGGATTGAATGGACTAATGCTGAAGGGTTAAAAGTCATTTATGTCTCCTCTACTTAACTTGGACTGCCTTCTATTGGAGTTGGGAGAGCTAGAAATGGCAATGCAAACGTGAGGACATTTCCTGCCTTTGAGATGCTTACAGGGATTAAAACAAGGGCTGAATCGGAGTACAAGAAATAAGCTGGGAAACGAGAAGCGATTCTGAATGGGAGAGGTGGAAGGGAAGGCTTTGGGCAGAAAGTGGGAAGGTAAGGGGCACACATTCTCTGCTGCCTTTTAGTCGTAGGACTCAGGGGCCTTCTCTGAAGGGACGTGACAAATGGGAAAGATAATACCTTTGCGTTATCTATGATGCAAGCCACTGGGGCCATGGAAAGAGAGCCTGATGTCAGGGATTGCTCCCCGGGCTCCCTGACCCCACAAAGCAGGAAACCCTTACTCCCAGAGCCCACGCCTGGAAGGTAGTCTCAGTCAACCGAGTGTGCAGGAGGCTGAGGCAGCTGGACCTGGAGAAGCCAGAGGGCTGTTTACCAAGAGCCTCAGTGAATGAGTCATGTGTGTGGACATTTGTCACCACACCCCTAGAGTCTGAGGCAAAGGAGAAAGACAAGCGGCCATGACCAGCCCCTTTCTGCTCCTCCCTTGGGATAGCACATTAGCCCACCCAGAGTCCCCTGATGATTTTTTTTTTTTTAAAGATTTTATTTATTCATTTTTTTCCCCCCAAAGCCGCAGTAGATAGTTGTATGTCATAGGTTCACATCCTTCTAGTTGCTGTACGTGGGACTCGGCCTCGCGTTGGATGGAGAAGTGGTGCCTCGGGGCGCGCCCGGGATCCGAACCCGGGCCGCCAGCATCAGAGCGCGCGCACTTAACCGCTAAGCCACAGAGCTGGCCCCCCTGATGATTTTTGAGTTAGTGTTCCGGCAGTAGGGGGATACTGAGGAGCCGTCGGTGGGAGTGACTGGCAGTTAGCAGGGCAGTGAAAGTCTCTCCTTCCGCATGGCCTGCCTCCTGGCCCCCAGCACAGCTCTACACTATGTCTTATGGAGGTGCAGTCTTCCCAGCTGCGCCGAAGAGCAAATCTGTGCTCGGCATCTAACTGCACAGCCGGGAGCTGCCTGCGGAGAGGCCCAGGGCCGGCCGTGGCTGGGGGTCCGGCGCTCTCTGCTCCGCTGCTCTGGGAGGAGTTCAGGCAGCTAACCTGTCCAGTCTAACCTGCCGGGTGCCTTGCCCACGTGCTCAGGGCCCACTGAAACTCTTTTCCTCTTTCAGGCTGAGCTAGAAGCGGGGCAGGGTGAGAGGAAAGAGAGTCATCAGCCACACCCTGGCTGTGGGAGGTGTTTACAAACACTCCTGGAATTCAGTGAACCAGAATTCAGTGAAACTGAGAAGGGTCTGCCACCCCAGGCCCACCCAGGACCCAGCCTGTGGGAGAGGAGGTAGAGTCCTCCCAGGGCAGGTGGGGGACAGGGCCAGCTGATCTCACTCTTGTCGTTAGGCCTGCGCACCCCACAGCCCAGACTGTGGGTCTATAACATGGGGAGAAGACAGGCTCTTACTCCTGGGAGGTCAGTGAGTGAGTCTAGAGGGACAGATGATGTGCTCTGGCAGGAGGAGGGAAGAAGACAAGCACCGAGGAGCCTGGAGGGCAGGAAGCCAGCCCTGAAGCTGGCCCTGTGCTGGAGTTCCTGGCATCTCTCTCCCCCCTGGGATGGATTTCTACCTCCTGCCTCTCGTGAGCCCCACCCCTCTGAGTTAACCCCTGCTAGTGGCCAGTGTCTAGTGGCCAGTGTCTAGAGAGAGGATCTTGATTTCTCCAAGTGGTGAGGCAGCCTTGCCCTCCCCGAACCTACCACCTTGGCTTTTTTTTTTTTTTAATTTTATTTATTTATTTATTTATTTGTGAGGAAGATTGGCCCTGACCTAACATCTGCCAATCTACCTCTTTTTGCTGAGGAAGACTGGCCCTGGGCTAACATCCATGCCCATCTTCCTCCACTTTATATGAGACGCTGCCACAGCATGGCCTGACAAGCGGTTCGTCGGTACGCACCTGGGATCCAAACCCGTGAACCCCGGGCCGCTGCAGCGGAGTGCTCGCACTTAACTGCTTGCGCCACCAGGCCAGCCCCCACCCACCACCTTGGCTTTAACCATAAAGCCTATTTGTGTCTGACAGAAACCCAAACACACGAGGTCACAAGGTGCTTATAATTTTTCCTCCCTCTCCCCTTTGTCCTCTAATCCTTTCCATGAGTGGAAGGGATGCTTCGTGTCACACTCAGCTTGTGAGGCTGTCCAGCCAGGTTTCATTCCTTGGTCTCTTTACTGCGGGGAGTAGGGAGACCAGAGCTGAAAAATTTTACTCCCAGTTTTGATCCCAAATCTTTGACTTTGTCCAGCTGGGATGCAGTGGACAGGTAGGACAACCAAGAAGGAAGTATATGCTTTACTGGAGGCAGTACCAACCTAGAATAGACACCAAGGATGGGTAAGGGGTGGGCTGGAATGGGGCGGGAGGCAGACGTCCCCAGGTGAAAATGAAGGAAGGTAGCTGGCTCTGACCTGCCATGCTGTTGGCTGCTGGGCTACTTCTGCTCATACCTGCCTTGCAACCTGAAGCACAGTCTGATCACACCACTGCTCAAAATCCTCTGAAGGCTGGCTCACCTGGTCTAACACTGTGGTGTTCATGATATGCATGATCTGGACCCACCTACTATGGCGGTCTTATCTCTACCACCCACCCCCAGCGCCCTCCTAAAATATCCCACAGTCCAGCCCCAGTGGGGGTGCTCATAACCCCTGTACACGTCAGGGGTACTCTCTGGCCCCCATGCCTTTACTTCATCTGTTCTGCTTGCCCCTCCTGAAATACTCTTCCCCCATGGCCCCTTCTCTGCCCATCAAATCTGGTATATCCATTGGGGCCCAGCTCAATGCCACTTCCTTCACAAAAATCCACCTGCTTAGAGAAATTTCTCTGTCCTCAAAACACCCAAAGCATTTTATTAATGCAGGACTTCCTCTATAGCATCTGTCATGGTGCACCTTGGAACTGGGTCTCCTTTGAAGGACTTTGTCCCCTCCGTAGCACCTAGCAGATGCCGGGCACAGAGTAAAGTTCTCAATAAACCTGTACGGTAACGAATGGAGCCATGAGGTTAATAGATCATCAAGAAGGGGAAATGGCATCAAAACAAGAGTTCTGTTAGGCTCTCTTGCCACCTCATGTTTGGTGCCTCCTTTCCTTTTCCCTTCCGATTACCGTTAAATATTTACAACGTACTAAATAGGCCTTTCTCACACTGTAGCCACCCTCAGTTGCAAACCTGAGGCATAATGTCTGTCATCTAATTTCCTACATGGTAAAAGGACACACGATGTACTCATGGTTGGCTGGAATAACCTGCAAACTCTTCAATTCCATAGCACTTCCCGAGCACCTACTGTGTACCCAGGCGTCTCTAGGGTCTGTGGAGGAGACAAGTTAAATAAGTCGCTACCTGGCCCCTGCCCTGAAGGGGGCTATAAGAAGCCAGACCTTGGAGAAATCAGAGTGAAGCTGTGCAGTGGGTAGGACCTGGGTAGGCAGAGAGGTTGGCAGGGCAGCCATGGGACAGCCCAGTGAGTAAAGGCCTGGAGGTGGGAAGATTATCTGGGCTACAGTTTGTTCGGGAGATAGAGGAGAATGAGTCAGAGTGGGGCCAAAATAGGAATGCCTTGAAATCTCTGCTAAGTCTGAAGTTAATGCAAATGGTGGTGAGGCAACATTGTAGGATTTCGAGCAGGTTAGTGCAGCAATGTGCAGTGCGGACCGGAGGGAGGAGAGCCTAGAGATCAGGGGGCAACCAGCAGCAATCCAAGATTGGGGTTGAGGATCTGGAAGAAGCGAGGGATGCAGCAAAAACACTGGAGGCTCCAGACACCTGGGTTCTAGTCCTGGCTCTATTGTGGGAGCTTAAACGAGTCACTTCTCTGCTCTGGGCCTTTTCTTAACACTAAAACCCATAAGCTTGCAGAGTGACCTTTCCAGTGTGATGATCCACAGTCGACCCTATAGTGGGAATGAAGGGAATCCGCCAATCTAATGGATATTTGGAACAAGGAAGCGACTGACTGGGAGCCCAGAGATAAACAGCAGGGAGTGACTGAAGAGGGTCCAGGCCAGGGAGAAATGGGGAACTGAGGCGGGGGGCCCTCTGCTCCTGACATCTGGTTTGGCAATCCCATTTCAGTTCCTCCTTTCTTCCCCTTCCCTCATGTAGCCTCTTAGCCTCACCTTATTTGGTGAGGGCAGGGCAAAACAGGACACTCCCACACCACCTCCTGCCCACCCTCCACTTCACCTTCCCCTTTTGGGCCCTGAAACGATACTCCTCCTTCCCCACCACCTGGCACCATCCCAGAACCCACCTTCCTCCAGTAACGCACTCGGCGGGCCCAAGTAGAAAGCGCCGTGAATTTGGGATCATGTTCATCATCACCATCATACCCACCGTTTACTGAGGACTCACCATGTGCCAGGCTACATTATGTTTTCACAGCAATTCTATGAGGTGACTGTTATCTCGTTTCACACAAGAAGAAACTGGGACGAAAGCTGTGAAGTAATCGTGCTAGGTCATACACCTGCCAACTGGCGGTGCCAGACTGGCGTGAGGTCTGACTGCCCAGCCAGGGCTCGGGCAGTTCCGGTGCGCGGGGCGGCCTTTGGCCGTTGGGGACCCCATCCCTCTCCTAGCGCCTCTCAGACAGAATTCCCCAAGCCCCCGCCCCTGCCCTCGCCGCGCCAGCCCCGCCCCCGGTGCCCGGTGCCCGGTGCCCCGCACGGCCTGCGCTCGGAGGCGGGGCCGGCGCGGGCAGGGGGCGGGCGGCGCGCCGGGCCGGGGGAGGCGGGCCCGGCGGGGGCGTGGCCGGAAGCCTTAAAGCGGCCGGGGCGGCGGGGCGGGCTGTAGAGGCCGCGGACCGGCGATCCTCTCCTCGCGTCGAACGGACTGCGGCACCGTCACCATGTCCCTGGCGGCCTCGGCGGGCCGGGGCCCGGGGGCCGTGTGGTCCCCAACGCACGTGCAGGTGACAGTGCTGCAGGCGCGGGGCCTGCGGGCCAAGGGCCCCGGGGGCACGAGCGACGCGTACGCGGTGATCCAGGTGGGCAAGGAGAAGTACGCCACCTCGGTGTCGGAGCGCAGCCTGGGCGCGCCGGTGTGGCGGGAGGAGGCCACCTTCGAGCTGCCACCGCTGCTATCGACCGGGGCCGCGCCGGCGGCCGCCGCCACCCTGCAGCTCACCGTGCTGCACCGCGCGCTGCTCGGCCTCGACAAGTTCCTGGGCCGCGCCGAGGTGGACCTGCGGGAGCTGCACCGGGACCAGAGCCGCCGGAAGACGCAGTGAGTGCGGGCCGGGGGAGAGGACGGGGAGCGGAGGCGCGGGCCCCTCGGGCATGGGGCATGGCGGGGAGAACGTGTGGTCGGGGCGCCGAGATCCTGTTGGAGTGAGCGCGGCGGTCACCGCGCTGCTGGGTCCCCAGGGGCGGACCGAGAGAGGCCTTTCGAGAGGGATCCCCTGGACTAGTAATAACGTAGCTTTAACTTCTTCGGCTGCCATACCCCAGCTGTCCCAGTATGTGGGCTCTTTGAAAGGAGGACGGGGTTGGGAGAGTGTATATCTGGGGCATTTTTGAATCTGCTGGACGTTGCTCAGCGCGTGGAACCTAGTAAGCCCTTAATGAATTTTTGATGAGTTGAAAATATATGTGGGCTGGCAAACACCTCTTATTAGTGTGAGTAGTGTGTCTGATGCACGCCTTAGCTTATGCGGAAAGCCTCCTGGGTATTTCACTGACCTGGACGCTGAGCTGAGAATGACCGGGCCAGGGCGCAGGGAGGATTAACTGGAGGAGTGAGACCCACTGAAGCTCCCTGGCCCGAGAGGCTCACCCAGGGACAGAGCGGGGGCGTTACAGTGCGGGGTGGGTGGAGGTGGGGGGCTGGGGAATGGGGAATGCAGGCTGCCCGGTGATGGCTATCCCTCACCCCCACCTCACAACTGCAGAAGGGGTTGGTGAAGAGAATTTGCCCCTCCCTCCCCGCTCTCTTCCCCAAAGAATGGTAGAACAGTTTGGTTTTAACTTTCAAACTGAAGAATGTTAACCCTGTTTGCCCTGGGCCCCAGGTTAGTAAGGATTTCCCAGTGATGGCTGGAGCAAGGGTCTGAGACCCAACTGGGAAGCAGGCATTGTTTCTCATTGGAGTTTGTCAAGTTCTCTCTGGTCCTACTCCCAGTGGATAGCTGCTCACCTGTAGCTCCCCAGTCAAGAGTTCTGTGTTCGAGTTTCTCACTCCTGCAGGGAGAGCTGGGCAATTCACTCCACAGTGTTATGGATTTATTTCTTCTCTTTCACAGGTGCTTGGAATGGAACATTTGATTATGCTAATCTAGTATACCAAAAGCTCGCCTCGCTTAGCTTAATTGGTTACTTTGCTGGATCTTAAATATGCAGGCAGTCACGTTACCGCCTAACTGCCCCAGTTTAAGGAGCGCACTGATTTACTTTGTGTGTTTTAAACAGTATGTTAACTTTCCCTGGTGAAGGAAACGGGAAAAGCCAGAGGGTTTGAAGTTACCAGACTCCGTTTTCTGTCCAGTGGCTCCAATTTCGGCATGCCTGCTTGCAAATGTAATACCTGATTCTCTTATCTGGCCGAAGATGAATAGGCATTTCTGAGCTCAAATCAGATAAAACTAGAGAGCCTCGAGGTGAGGATGGATGGGGTATCTCATGGCATCAATTTACAAGCCATAAGGTGAGCAGTGTCTTTGCTAAGCAGGGGCTGAAGCACTGCTAATTTTCCATTTGATCAAACGACATTTGGGGCTTTGAGTTGGCTTCCTTTCCAGCCTCAAATGAGCACCGTTGACCGTCCTTTATCTTGCCCCATCCCAAGATGTGTGGATATTAACTTCTGACTCTGCCATCCATTTCTTATGTGAACACCTCATTCCCTTGAAAGACAGATTGCATCTCCCTGCCAGGGACAGGGATTTCAGATTCCTGGCTTTGATGCCCACTTTGGTCCTGACTCATTGTTGGGCTTCTGGCTGTTCCGTCTCTAAACACCCAAGTTTCCCTATTTATAAAGGGAGCTTGTTGCCAGACTTAATTGATCTTTGTAAGATGTTTCTGGATTTGTGAATTAATGGGACCCATGTATAGATTCAGAAGGTTCTGTTATTGCTTTGTGAGGAATGGAAACCTCCCTAAGCTCCCTATGTCAGGAAGAGTTCAGTCTCTGCATCTTCATTTTTCTCATCCTCCCCAATGTACTCCTAAACCCAGGTGGTTATTCCTGTCTCTGTTACATGAGCTGATTACCACTTAGTCACAGTATCAACTTGTAGGAAAATGGCGCTTAATTGATGGTTTTTTAATAACTGCAAAGGAAGACTTCTTTGCTCCTCTATCGGTAGGTGAAATTGCAAGTTTCCTGGGACTTTCCGAGGTGCTGGGGAACCCAGTTAAACTGAGCCCTGGTTTTCAGGGCTGATGCCCTGGTACATCACTTGGGTGCCCAAGATAGCTGACAGTTGGAAAGTGAGACATACTGAGAGGCAAAAGTTTAACAGAAAGAAACTGGTTGGGCTAGGAAAGTCATTTGACCTAGTTATTAATGGATTGACTCCACCTTAGACGTTAAAACCAGAAACAAAACAAAAGCTCAAATCTTGGTCTATAGGTTTGTGTGTGTGGGTATGGGGGTGTGTGTGTGTGCACGCGCATGTGTGTTAATCTCTAAGAAAGAAGAGTTGCTGCTATACACTATAGCTTTTGTCATGGTTCTAGAAGCTGAAACTCAAGCCATTAAGAGCCAGCTGAGTTAATATTTCCATTTGTTCTCTTGATATATTTGGAGTCAAGAGAATATGCTTTTTGTAATGACTCAGATTTTGCAGACGTCAAATTTAGTGTGATAACACACATCTTTAAGACACCAAAGAGGCTGACATATAGATAGGATACATTTAATAGGGAAGACTGCATGGCCCTTTTAGTTAAGAAAAAATTGAAATGAATTGATTTTGCACTTATACTTAGCTATGAAAGACCTGGGGTCTCAGTTGGGCCTCAGTTAACTGGGAATCAGTTACATCTCGTGATCATAGAACAGACATGAATCTGAGAGCAGGACGAGGTCACCAACATGTAGGAGTCTCTGTACAGCTCTCTGGTCTGATGTAGTTTGGGATCCTAAATTGATTAAAAAAAAAAAGACACCTTTTTAGGTACTAAGAGCAATAAAATTTGGAGAAACAGTCTCTTAAGGATAGATTAAAATGAATATTCATTCAGGCTGGTGACTGGAAGGCCATTGTGTAACTAAATATCATGAAACTTAATACTGGAATAGTCTTCCAGATATGAAGAGAGAACATGAGTGATGGAGAGGCATTTTCTTATCTCTCTTGAAGAGTCAAGAGGGAATTCAGTTGCACCTGAAAGGATTTGGATATTAATAAAGGTTAGATATTTGGAAGAACTGTAAGTGTAGTAAGATTCTGTCATAAATTGCCAAGGGAAATTCGGGTTATTAAAAAGAAATAAGGGCTAGATAGTTGTTTTTCTGGGAGAGCTAGATGCAGAGAAATGACTTAGATGATGGTTGAGATCTATAATTCACACATTATGAGCTGTCAGCATTTGTGCTTATACCTGTACGTTTCCTAACCACATTTAGATTATTTGTAACAGAATGGAAAATTCGAACAATGTTGTTACTGCTTCAGTTTTTCCTTTCTTGGGATTCCCCTTAGAGATAACATTGAGCCTTCCTGGAACGCTCCCACCTCCCACCTTTCACAGTCCCTTCCCACTCCAGGGTAGGAAACTGAGCTCAGTGCCCAGGACTGAGTTTGTCTGTCGGCTCTGGGATAAATAACCCTAACCTGCTTACAACAATGGAATGAAATGACTAAGGGGGGAATGTAACTTAAAGGCATTGTTCCGATGATGTGCAAGATGTTCCTTCATGTTTTTTTCATGGTATGCTTTGATTATGATGTCATTTGTAAGACATTCAGTTAGCATGGGGAGAGTTCTACCTGCTTTCCCCTGTCTTGAAAGTTCATCTATACTTTTAGTAAATATTTTTTAATGCCTACTGTGTGCCAGGTACTGGGTGTACAGTGTAAACAAGGGTGACCAAAACAGCCAGGGTCCCTGCTTTCAGGACGCTCAGAGTCTGTGGGGGAGAGAGACATTAAACAAACGAACACATAAATAAATAATCATATATTGTGATAAGTAGTGTGGAGGAAGAGAACAGGGTGTCATAAGAGAAAAAAGCAGGAAGGACATGATTTAAAGAAGGAGATTGCACATCGCCTCTCTGAGGCAGAGACCTGAAGAATAAAGAGGAGTTTTTCTGGTGAAGAGTAGAGGAAGGGAGCCTGATGGAGGGGGAGCAGCCTGTGCAAGGGCCCTGAGACAGGAACACCTGGGAAGCTGGAGAGATTGTGTAGACTGAGGCTGAAGAGGAAGTCAGAGCTTTATTTAAGAGCAATGGGAAACCACTAAGGGTTAATAGCAGAGGGGTGGTGTGATCCAGTTTGTCAAAAATCACTGTGGCGGTTGGGTTGAGAATGGATTTGAAGCAGGCCTGGCCTGGAATCAGACAGACAAAATGGGAGGCTGTTGGAGTAATCTAGGTGACTAATGGTGGTGGCTGGGCTAGGGTGACTGCACGGAGATGGACAGAGGTGGGTGGATTTCACAAATATTTTGAAGTTTCAATTGGCCTGGCTGGTGATGGATTGGATGTGGGTGGGGACACATGAGAGGAAGTGTTAAGAATGAGCAAATAAAATAAGGAGAGCTGGCTGTTGAAAATGAATCAGGAAGTGGTGGCTGCTTTCTTTCCCCAACAGTCACTGTGATACCAGAGTGAGGTCACCATTACAAAGAACTCTGGGCGGTGACACCCCTGAGCTGAGTCTTCTGTTGGAGTGATTTAGTAGGGAACACCATTGAAACCAGGGTGCGTATATGTACATCTTCAGGTATTTACCGTTTTCATACAGGCCAAGTCTTTGTTTTGGAAGAGTGTAGCTGATGAAATCTCACTGGTGTGCTCTAACACGGCTGATGAAGTCACTGCTTCAAGGAATATAGGACTAAGAAAAGGAAAAATAATATATAATGTTGGGAAAAATAAACCCATAAATGAAAAATAAAACTCTTGAGGCAAGTAAGTCAACCACTTAAGTGTTTTTCACATTAGAGAAGATAAGTCTGTGAAAGAGTCTTGTACCTTTTTCGTTTTGCTTAAACTTCCTTTTGGTTACAAAGACTTCATTGTATTTCTATAACTACCATCAGAGGAGGGTCTTTATATATAGTATCTGATATGTCATTTTAATGGTAATTATTAACTTAAAAATGTAAAAGCTTAAAATTGTTAATTTTAAGCACATTAAAAGCAATACATGTGCTTATTAAAATGTCGTCGGCTCCAACATATATTTGCTGACATCACTCTTCTCCCCTTTAACAATAATCTTAGATATCTATTAAAATACTACGATTTTAGTTGCTATACGTCCTAGAAAACTGTGCTTCACACCCTCTACTTTTGGAAGGACGCTGGCTCTGGCTTAGCTCCAGAAGGATTGAGAAGCCCTAGCTCAGATAGAGAGAGTGAGAGGAGGTCATTTTAGGCCTTATCTTCATCTCAGAGCCGTTCCCTGGGTGACCTTTGGTTCTGGGTCTGGCCCAGATCTCTAAACCGTGGGGCCTTTGAATTCCAGCAAAATCAACACCTAGACCCTTGTATTGGACTTTGAAGAAGCCCTTTGAAGAAAATCAGTCTGATGCCAAGATCATTTGTCTTGGAAAAAACTTGGCGAGTGGGTTCTGCTCCCTGAAGGGTGTCTTGGGTCAGAGCTCATGCCCCAGCTGGCTCAGGAGGAGACCCAGCCTGAGTTTCACCTGCTTTTTCCTTGGCCAGGGACCACATCAGTCTGGTCCTGGCTGTGTGACCCAGCGCAGGGGCTCATAAACGTCTCTGAGTGAGTGAGTAGGCACGGGGCGGGCGGTCGTTTGCCTGTGTGGACGTGGAGAACTGTTGAGTCTTACATTTAGCCAGTAGATTAAAGACTAGGGGTGTCCGAGGTGTGAGGTTGAAGCTCCGCTTCTTCCGTTTCCCAGTTTGGGGTATGGCTTGCTCTCCAGAGCCCTTTCTTAACATAAAGGAGCAGGTTACCTTCTGCAGCTTGGTGGCTAATGATGCCTTTGGCAAAGGAGCCACTTTTAGCCACTAATGAGACGAGAAATTCCTTTCCTGCAGGGAGAAGTCTGTAGATAATCTGTTAGAGAAAAATCAAGGGCTTTAGTCTCCAGGGTGTCCCTGAGGGACACATTTAGGAATGTGTCTGTGGAGAGAAAAAAGGCAGCTTTAATTATGTGTCTTTTCCTGAATGCCAGCCTTTGGACAGAGTAGAGGGAAGGCATTTATAAGAAATCCCAGAAAAGTGTTTCTTGAGGTGTGGCTGCTGCACACTTCACTTTTTAAATACTCTTTTATGAAAAAGGACGTGGTTAACCCAGGTAGAACAATTAAGGCTTCCAGAAAGCCTGGTCTGAAAAGGCCTCTTGTGATCATAAAGAATGGGGGCCTGTGTGAAGGGCGCTGGCGTCAGGCTTGGTCCCCGGATATTTCTTCAAGGATGTCACCTCCTATAGCACAAGACCTGTGGGGTTTTCCTTTTACACTAATGGAACATTCCGTTTGTACTAATCATTTGTTGTTAAAACAGGATTTAAAAATGCTTTTGTCGTGGGCTTCTTTTCCTCCTCCTTGGGACTTACCTTGATTACAGGATAATCATCGATACTCCGCTTCCTTGCCAGGAGCTCTCATAGAAAGGAGTGTGAGTCTGTGGGGTGGAGAGTGGACTGAATGTTCTTTGATGTCTGTTATGCTGAAGTTTGTTTGTTTTCTTTTGTCCTGGCCAAGAGGTGGTGAACCAAACCATTGCAGTTTCTTTTTCCATCCTTACAGTCTCTTTGCATAAGTGATAAAGGACCCCATGGTTGGCGGGAGACTGTTCTTTGGTAGACCAAATAGAATTCATCAGTGGCATTTACATTTGGACAGGAGGCTAGATACCTGATCTGATGGTAGACTATTAACATTTGCGGCTTTTCAAGATATGATCAAGTAAAACTGATAAGTAGATGATTGCAGGAGTGGTAGACTTATGTGTTTAAAAATGTGTTAATTTTTCTAATTCTTAGAGAATCTTAAAATACTAATGCTTGCTATTTCCTTTAGTCTTCACCTACCAGGAGTTTAGTATTGCTTTCAGCTTAGAAAACCCTTTTATTTAAAAGTCAGTTGTGCCATCTTGGCATATGTCTGAAATCGTTGGGGAGCCCTCTATTTCTTGTCTCTCCTTCCTATGTAGAAACCCTGAAGAGTTCTATCTGAGGATCGTTAAATCTTACAGTAAGTTATAGAAAATATACACTGATCATGGTAGTTTAAAAATTCTTAAATATTTTTTAATTTTGGAAATTGCATAATACAAACTGATTTTGTAATTCAGTCTTTTCCTACTCCCTTCACATGCAAAATCATTGTGATTTGTATTTGATGGATAAGTTTGGATACCAAGGAATACAGTCAGTCAGAACTGCTGATATCTGGAATTCCCTTTTGAGAACCATCTGACTCGGTAGATAAACTATGGTATATGTGCACTTGGTGGAATAGCATACAGCCATTAAAAATGATGGTATGAAGACTGTAAGGCAATAACGTGCTACAAATAAAATTGGATGTGTACTGTGGTTACAACTAAGTAAAAATTATAACTAACACTTATTGAGTGCTTGTTAAGTGCCAGTTACTGTTCTAAGCACTTTACGTATATTAAGTCATTTAATCTTCATGATTTCCTGATGACATAGGTGCTTTTAACCCTGTTGCAGAGGAGGAGCCTGAGCCACAGAGAGGTTAACTCACTTGCGTAAAGTCTCTTAGCTAGTGATTGTTAAAATCTACAGGAAAAAGACTTCAAGCAAGTACATAAAAAGGAATGGATGGATTAGCATGAGAGAGAGTCAATTTTTAAAAATATTTAAAAATTTTTTCTATAACCTGTTTTGATTACTTTCCAAGAGAATTTCTGTAGAACCAATAATATAGAAGGGACCAAAAGCATTTTAACCTGCTTTTTCTATTATCTGTCATTTACCATGTCACTGACTAGCTTGCAGGACTGAGTTTGGTGGCTCCAGGTAGCCTCTCAGTGCTGCTAGAGTGGCTGTTTCAGGGATTAGGGCAAGAACAGCCATTTGCCGCTGTCGTGATTTACCGTGAATTCTTCCAAGAGGTGACAATGGTCAGAGGGGAATGTCCACCTAAGAAGGCAAGGTTGGCTGGTTGGTATGTCTGTATTCAGAGTCAGGTAATGATGACCAGCCGCCTTGGTCAATAACAAAACTACTTCGCTTCTCTAAGGTACACAGCACCACCGTTTTATGGGTCATAAACATCTTGTCCGTGTTTGCTCTGCATTGCTTCTGGGCTGCCAAGAAGAGTCTGGACATTTTACCCATATGGAGCCACTCCTTTTCAGAACCCCTTTTGTTCTCAACTGCTAACCCCCCATGATTTTCAGCCTTATTTTTATTCCCTGAGGAAGACAATTAACGAACTGCTTTTTAAAATTTCATCTAAGAAAGATGGATTGCGTCTTCCATCTCAAACACTACATTAAGGCTGTTCTGTTCTTCCTGCTTCCTTCCTCACCTGAGGCCATACTCCCCTGTGTCACGATGCTTGGTTACTGTGGAGATGACGCATGCTCCAAATCATGGTTGGGATTCTACACGGGAAGGGAAATAGGCAGTCCACCACTGACCCTGGAATCCAAACTGGACCCATGGACACAGATCCCTTGAAATTAACAGTAACACATTAAAATGTTGAAGTAACTCATAGAGCTGGTGGTCTTCCTTTGCCTTGCCTTTCCTGGAGCCCCCTGTGTTCACTACAAGGATATAGTATTAATTCATTTTGCTGCAGTCCCTAAGTAGGTGGTTCTTATAGCCCTTGGGGTTTAAATTAGCTGAGAACCTTATTTGTGTGTGAGTCCTTATTTGTGATGAAGTTGTATACTTTGGCAAGAGTTCCTTTTCATGTCTAATTATTTTCTCATGCTTCAAAGTCAGAAAGAAGAGGCAGCAGTTGTCCCACTGTCACAAACACTATGATGTTTGGTAAGCCCGCTCTCTGTCCCACTGGAGGGTAAGCTTTTTAGGGCAGAATCTGGCCTCTTCATTTTGTATTCCCCGTGCCTAGCATGTAAAAACCTTTGAACCGAACCTCTGAAGCCATTATTTCTCTGCTCGTGCCTTTAATCTTTGAAGCCATCATTTCTCTCTATGTGTCTGCTCTCTGGAGTGTTTTAAAGGAAAAACATGTTTGCTTCAGCTGCAAAAAGATTGTTTTTGAGACCTACCAGTCAGTCCTTTACAAGTGTAATCCGAATGTCTGCAGGCATGACTGTGAGACTGCATTTCCCAAGAGCAGGAGCCACACTGCCCTCGCCCTGCCACATTCCGACGGAGGGCCCCTGGGGTCAGCTTTCCATGTATTTGAGAAACGTGCATTCTGAGGCAAACGGGCCCTGAGAATTGGGCATGGTTGGATGGTTTTAACTGTTCTCAAAATGACTGTTTAAAACCCCAAGAGATTTGACAATGAAGATCCAGGCACTAGCACCCCAGCCAGCTCCTCGGGAGGCAGATCCTGCATCCTGCACCCTGCATGTTCCTTCCTGTGCCTAGATCATTCTTTTTCACATTCCCTTACTGCTCTTAATAAGATATCTTTTTTTATGGCTGAGTAGTATTCCATTGTGTATATATACACTGGATCTTCTTTATCCATTCATTTGTTGATAGGCACTTGAGTTGCTTTCACATCTTGGCTATTGTGAATAATGCTGCAATGAATATAAGGGTGCATATATCTTTTTGAATTATTGATTTCATGTTCTTTTTGTGACAACATGGATGGACCTTGAGGGTATTATGCTAAGTGAAATAAGTCAGACAGAGATAGACAAATACTGTATGATATCGCTCATATGTAGAAGATAAATGAACACATAGATAAGGAGAACAGATTAGTGGTGACCAGAGAAGAGGGTGGGGGAAGAGAGAAGAGGGTAAAGGGCCACATACATATGGTGACAGATAAAAACTAGACTCTTGGTGGTGAACGTGGTGCAGTCTATACAGAAACTGAAATATAGTGATGTACATCTGAACTTTACACAATGTTGTAAGCCAATGTGACCTCAATAAAATAATTAAAAAAAATTAAAATACCAAAAAAAGAGACATCTTTTTGAAAGTGTAGAAGACATAAATGACTTTTTCTATATTTTTAGCTGTTACCTTGTCTTGTGTTTGACCCAAAAAACCCAAAACCCAAAAACCCCCCAAACAGTAGGGCAGCCTGTTTGGATAACATGCATTTTTGCTTGTATATGCACAGGACTATCACTTGACTGAGGGACATGGAGGGGCAGGAAGACTGAAGTTTCCATTCTATACCATTTTGTGTGATTTGAATTTTTCCGCTATGTCTGTTATTACTTAAAAATATAGTTTATGTAAATTTCCTGTCACTTTCTATGTATTCAGAGAGCCTTTAATTTTTAAAGATCTGAGTTTTAATTATAAGTAAAAAGAATTACTCACTTACGGAGATGGTCCTTTGATTATTTTTGATAGGTTGCAAGGTTTTTCCAGAATATGAGTTTAAAAATAAACTTGCTACATTGGGATTATGGCTTTCTTTCTGTACTCTTGCCCTTTGGACTAGGAAAATGAACCCAGCCCTGATTTCTGAGATAATTCAAGCTTTCTGGGCCTACATGAAAGATAATGCTGGAACACCCACACTGCTGTCACATGCTGTGTGGCCATGCGGGACTTTATTATTTATGAACTACTTCCGTGAGGTGCTGGAATTAAGTGAACTAGAAGGCAATTGGACAGAAACACTTAAAAATTGAATTGGTGCTTAAATGTTAAAACCCACAAATGTGTTCTGGTTTGGGATTTCTTAGGGTGAGACGTTTCTGGATTGCGGCTTTCACTTTTGTTAAATTATGCTCGTGTCAACTATCCCTTGCTTAAAGTGTTTGAATTTAATGATAAGGATAATATTGATAGTTTTTAAACCATTCCTGTCTTCCTTGCCAGCTTTAATAAATCCAGCACAGATTTTTAAAAATTCTTAACATTTGCATGAGATGCTTCCCTGCCTGTGATTCTGTCTGCTTTCCACATCCTTCAGTAGCCCTGTGGCTGTTCTTGGCTACCTGGTGTTTGGTTTTAGGTTTGCTTGTGAAAATAAGCGACAGGAGCAGTTGGTGAAGTGTCTGTTCACACCTCCTAAGTGGTGTTAGAAGTTTCCAAAACAAATCCCACTTTGCTGCTCAGGGACTGAACCTATGTTAGGTCATAATAGGCCCTCAGAGAGGATTCTAGAGTTGGTTGTAGCTTCGCTCAAAGTAAACAGACTTTGGTGCTGATACTTTGGGAAAAGTGGACCTGGTCTCAGGAACTGTCAGGTGGCATTCTTTGAAGGTCAGTACCCTCTTAGCATCCCCAGGAGGGCTAAGAGAGGAGGCTGTGTGGGAGAGCTGGGAGAAGGCCTAACCAGCACTCCTGCCCTGGGCGAGAGGTGAAGCTCTCTGCCTGCGGCTGGTGTGGTCATCTGAGCCTTTGCATTCAGCTTTCGGCAACTTCCCCTTTTCAGATGCCCACAATTGGTATTTACAAAAGCTAACCACCCTTCATCACCAAGGCTACCATTTAGCACATGACTGTCAGAAGAGAAAACACAAATAATCCTCTCAACATCTAAGTGACAAATATGCAAACTCTTCCAGGCCAGGTCCTGGAAATGTATTGGAAAGACTCTAGGCTGGCAGGGGTGAGGTCGTCTTCAAAGACCTCGCATCTTCCCTTTCTCTAGCTGTGGACTGTGGTTTTAAAAACCATAAAAGATTTCTCCTAAAGGTCCAAAATCATAGCTCGCAGCATTTCCTGAGATCTTGGCTGTATTTTGTTAATCTAGTTTAGGTTTTTCTTGATGATTTTGTACACTGGGCCATATGTAACCTTATGATTTACGACTGATGGCCAGCTAGGGTGGGTTTTCTTCTTTCTTCTTTTACCTTAGGACATTTAAACGGGAAGTTTAAACTTTCCTCAAAAAGAATTTAAATTTGAGCCCTCGTCTCTATGTGTGCAAAAGATGGCCCATGGAAGATAAATTAGGAGAGAGTGCAAAGCAGGAATCTTGGTGTAGGAGAAAGAACAGGAGCTTTGGAGAAATGCAGTGCGGATTTGGAATCCTGGCTATGGCCCTTAACAGTTTCAGGACCTTGTACCAATTACCTAACTTGTGAGCCACAATTTCTTTTTCTGGAAAATGGGTATAATATCCACTTCATGTCATTCTTGTGAGACTTGAGTGAGGATGTTTCTAAGTGTGTACAGTGCCAGGCATGCTGTAGGTACTATTTAAGTCTTAGGTTTCTGCTACCCTCCGCCCCTTTCCTTTAAGTGTAGAATGAGCTGAGATAGTGTGGGCAGTGATCTGCCCTGTGAGCAAGAGAGGCTGAAGGTGAAAGAGGAAATTGGGTTTATTTGGGCAAAACCATCATTTCCTTAAAGTCCCTGGCCCTCAGCTCTTAAATAGGTCACTGAAGAGAACATCAGAATGTGGGTTCTCAGTCTGTGAGGGTGACCCTGGGGATGGCTGTCGGTAGACCGCGCACTGGAATTGTTTCTTCTTTCGTGGCCACGCTGCTCATCGGGCTCACATTCTTGCAGTTCACCAGATGGAGAAATGCCAGGAGGGAGTTTCCTTTTTCTGAAGTCTGTCTGTCAGTGGAGTTGGACTGATACAATACCATTTGCCATATCTTGAAGTAGTTTGCAAATGACCAAGTGAAATACTTGAATAATGTTTGAAATATTCCTTTTCATGATTGTTGAGCTAGGGAAGAGTGCCTCCTTTCAATTTCTCATTTTTTTTTTTTTGTGAGGAAGATCGGCCCTGAGCTAACATCTGCCAATCCTCCTCTTTTTTTTTTTTTTTTTGCTGAGGAAGACTGGCCCTGGACTAACATCCATGCCCATCTTCCTCCACTTTACATGGGACGCCGCCACAGAATGGCTTGACAAGCGATGCGTCGGTGCGCGCCTGGGATCCGAACCGGCGAACCCCGGGCGGCTGCAGCAGAGTGCGCACACCCAATTGCTTGCGCCACCGGGCCAGCCCCTCTCATTTTTTTTTATTATGGTAAAATATACATAACACAATTCACCATTTTAACCATTTTTAACTGTACAGTTCTGTAGCATTTTCACATTGTTGTGCAACCATCACTACCATCCATCCCCAAAACTTTTTTATTTTTCACAACTGAAACTCTGTGCCCATTAAACACTAACTCCCCTTTCCCTTTTCCCCCCAGCTCCTGGCAACCAACAATCTCCTTTCTGTCTCTATGAATTTGAGTACTCTAGGTACCTCATATAAGTGGACTCATACAATATTTGTCACTTTGTTATTATTTCACTCTTTTCTTCTTTTAATATGTATTTTTTGCTCTGTCTTATATTTTCCGTTACTCCCTGGCAGGGACTGTTCTACAAAGTCTTGCTTTTCTCTGAGATTTACCTGTAAATTTGCACTCTACCTTCTTAACTTTTTGTGTATGATCTTTGCATTTTTACCCCATTGAAGGAAAATACCAGTCATAGGAAATTATTTGATGGAATGTTTATTCTATTTATTTTATTTTTAGTAATAGCTCTTTATTGAATCAAGATTTTAGGTTGTAATACACTAAGTACAGAATCAGATCCTATCTTTGCCTATTGAGTGTCTTCTCAAAGATAAAACTACAAGTTCTTCCCTCATCCCCCACCCCTCCCTCCATTCCCCAGAGAAGAGAGCATAAGAATGTGTTTGTATAAGAGGTTGGTAGTAGCAGAGAGGAGAGGCCAGTTAATGGGGATTGTGAACATTGTTTTAGGCTCTTCAATTCAAAGGTAACTTCTCCGCTTTTTCTGTGTAGGTGGTATACCTTGAAATCCAAACCAGGAAAGAAGGATAAAGAGCGAGGAGAAATTGAGGTTGACATCCAATTTATGAGAAACAACATGACTGCTAGCATGTTTGACCTTTCCATGAAAGACAAGTCTCGGAATCCATTTGGGAAACTGAAGGACAAGATCAAGGGGAAGAATAAGGAGACTGCATCAGATACTGCTTCAGCCATTGTCTCCAGCATGAGCCCCTCAGCTGACAGTGATGATGAGTCTTCTTTGAAAGACAAGAAAAAGAAGTCAAAGATCAAGAACTTGTTTTCCAAGTCTAATTTGCAGAAGACGCCGCTTTCCCAGTCCATGTCTGTCCTGCCTACATCAAAGTCAGACAAAGTGCTGCTTCATCCTGGAGAATTTCAGTCCCGGTGGGAGAATGATGACAATGAGGACGAGTCCTCCTCTGCCTCGGACGGTGAGTTTTCTCCTCCTCCTCCTTACTTGGCCTCTCTCCCTCAGCTTAGTCTACTTTGCTGTGAGAGAGAAGAAACAAACAAATCTCAAGAGAAAGATTTTAATTCAGCTCCTCAATTGCTAAAATGATGATAGTGATGATGGTGGTGATGATGGTGATGGTGGTGATGGTATTGGTGGTGGTAGTAGTGAATGGTGATGGTGGTGGTATGATGGTGGTGGTGATGGTAGTGAATGGTGGTGGTGGTGGTATGATGGTGGTGGTGATGGTAGTGAATGGTGGTGGTGGTGGTATGATGGTGGTGATGGTAGTGAATGGTGGTGGTGGTGGTATGATGGTGGTGGTGATGGTAGTGAATGGTGGTGGTGGTGGTATGATGGTGGTGGTGATGGTAGTGAATGGTGGTGGTGGTGGTATGATGGTGGTGGTGATGGTAGTGAATGGTGGTGGTGGTGGTATGATGGTGGTGGTGATGGTAGTGAATGGTGGTGGTGGTGGTATGATGGTGGTGATGGTAGTGAATGGTGGTGGTGGTGGTATGATGGTGGTGATGGTAGTGAATGGTGGTGGTGATGGTAGTGAATGGTGGTGGTGGTGGTATGATGGTGGTGGTGATGGTAGTGAATGGTGGTGGTGGTGGTATGATGGTGGTGGTGATGGTAGTGAATGGTGGTGGTGGTGGTATGATGGTGGTGGTGATGGTAGTGAATGGTGGTGGTGGTGGTATGATGGTGGTGGTGATGGTAGTGAATGGTGGTGGTGGTGGTATGATGGTGGTGGTGATGGTAGTGAATGGTGGTGGTGGTGGTATGATGGTGGTGGTGATGGTAGTGAATGGTGGTGGTGGTGGTATGATGGTGGTGATGGTAGTGAATGGTGGTGGTGGTGGTATGATGGTGGTGGTGATGGTAGTGAATGGTGGTGGTGGTGGTATGATGGTGGTGGTGATGGTAGTGAATGGTGGTGGTGGTGGTATGATGGTGGTGGTGATGGTAGTGAATGGTGGTGGTGGTGGTATGATGGTGGTGGTGATGGTAGTGAATGGTGGTGGTGGTGGTATGATGGTGGTGGTGATGGTAGTGAATGATGGTGGTGGTGGTATGATGGTGGTGGTGATGGTAGTGAATGGTGGTGGTGGTGGTATGATGGTGGTGGTGATGGTAGTGAATGGTGGTGGTGGTGGTATGATGGTGGTGGTGATGGTAGTAATGGTGATGGTGTTGGTGGTGATTGTGATGATAATGATGGATAATCTTGGTTAGGAACGCTTCTCTATCTCTAAGCCCTCTGGTTTCTAAGAATGTATACAGTCCTTTTACAAAATATCTGGCTTTGTAACTGATGTGCATTAGTACAAGCTTTTGGAGCTAACAGAATGAGTGCATCCAGGTTTTTTTTATTCCGGGTAAAACCATGGAACCTGGCTGATATTTCATTAACTCATCAAGTATTTACTGAGCTCCAGTGAATGTGCCTAACCCTCATGGGATACATCCCTAATGAAAGCTGAGGAATCCAGTTCCTTAAACTCTGAATTAAGCGTATATTTTGAACTTCAATTTCAATGACCAAATCCCTACTATTGGGCAGATTCTGCTCCTCTACCAAGAGTACTGCCCTTTTCATTGGTTTAAATGCAGGATTTCTCAACCTCAGCACTAGTGATAGTTTGGGCCAGAAAATTCTTTGTTGTGGGGGGCTTTCTGTGCATTGTAGGATCTTCAGCAGCATCCCTGGCCTCTACCTGCTAGATGCCAGTAGCACACTCCCGCCCAGTTGTGACAACCAAAAATGTATTCAGACGTGGACAAGTGCCACCCCCTTCCAGTTGTGAACCATTCATTCAGCTTCTTATTCCCTCTCATTCTTTGTTTCCCTCCCACAGTCATGTCTCACAAGAGAACAGCAAGTGTGGATCCTAAGCAACTGAACCAGATCAACTTCAACCTTCCCAAGAAGGAAGGACTCTCCTTTCTTGGTGGCCTTCGGTCTAAGAATGACTCCCTTTCCCGCTCTAATGTCTGTATCAATGGGAACCATGTTTACATGGAGGAGCCGGAAGCCAAGAGTGAGACCAAAGACAGCACCCCTTCTCCTTCCCCGTCGCCCCAGGGCTTCAGGAAGAAGCATTTGTTCTCATCTACAGAAAACCTGGCTACTCGGTCTTGGAAGGAGCCTGGGGAAGGAGGGGCAGTGTCTTCTGATAGGGGGCTCTCTGAGTCTGCCACAAAGGACTCTCTGAAATACATGTCTCTGCCATCCTACCGGCCACTGGTCAGTGGGGACAATAGGGAGAACCTGGCTCCAGCGACCTTGGAGGCTGCAAAAGAAACCAAAGAAAGCAAGAAGCAGGAGAACAAGAAGTCCTCCTTGCTTTCCCTGGTGACGGGAAAGAAGGATGTGGCCAAGGGCAGTGAAGGCGAAAGCCCTCCTACCATCCCGCGGAAGGAGAGGGAGAAGGAGAAGGAGAAGGAGGGCACGCTTAGGGAAGTCAGACCGGGGGAGGGCGGGTCAGGGCCTGCTGAAGACCTTGTGAAAAGATCCGAGAAGAATACTACGGCTGTTGTCTCTGGACGGGGTAAATCCCTGAACCCCTTTGAGGAAGTGCAGATCACAGAACCGGAAGCTGACCCAGAGCCCAAGTCAGAACCTGCACCCCCTGTGACCTCTGCAAGGGCACCCCAGACCAAAGCCGTCAAACCTCGGTGAGTCTTCTCACGCAGGCCTTTCCCCCTCACTGTTTGTGGTAATCAGCACGGCCTACTGTCAGAGCAAATCGTGCTGCTTGTCCCACGCTGGGCCCTGTGTATGCCCAAGGTTTACTGGTCTGCATTGTTATTCTTTGCCAGTCCCTAATGCCTGCCTGGCCCACCCTGCACAAATTGCAAACTGACATGTCCCAGCCCAAAGCCACTGCCAGCAGGCATGGTCTGTCCACCTCAGTAAGATAATCAGACCCCGGGAGAATGCCATGGTTTGTGGCAGGTTCTGAGTGTCGCAAGTTGGAAATACCAGGTTTCCGTTGTGGAATGTGCAGAACCTGTGTTCATGAAGTTCTTATCACCTCTTTCCCTGGGAGGCAGCCGTTATCTTTCCTCCCTGTACTTTGGCATTGGTTTACTGGTATGAGAGACCCCTGGTCCACTCTCGAGTCTGCCTGTGGCAGTTCTCTGTGTGTTTACGCTGCGCCTTGTTGCAAGAGCCTGAGGGGGCCTCGGAGGTTCTGCTTTTCAGTGCGACTCACATTCACACAAACAACATTTCTGTGGTCTGGGAGGGGAGAGACTTTTTTTTTGAGATTCTGCTCACTTTGATTTGATGTGCACACACACACACACACACACTCTCAGACACACACACAGAGACACACACAGACTATTCCTCTTCAAAATGTGTGCCTATTGCCTGTGTCTTCGATGGCTTTGAACTTTTTAGATGCGTTTTCTTTATCACCAAAAGAAACTGTAGGTTGTTGCTTTGCCTGGATCTTTCTGTTTCTGTGGCAACAGCCCTTTGTGTGGCAGATGTGCTTGGTGATACAGTATGATAAGTATTTCGAATGTTAAGTATTGGTGTTCCTTCTTTAACTTCTTAAGGTACTGCCCCTAATATAAAACAAGATCCCCCCTTTGGAACGACTTTATTTTTACATGTTTTTTGCCTCTCACGATGTGTCTGCAACTGACCTGCAGATTTTATTTTGTCCTTTTTGCAGACTGGAAGTGTCTCCAGAGGCTCAACCCACAGCCAGGCTTCCTTCTTCCTCTGAGTCTCCTCTCTTTTTTTCGGCTCTTCCTTTCACTTCTGGCCAGACACCTGTCCCTTCTGAATTGGGGCATGATTCAGAGACACAGTCCTCTGAATCTCCTTCTGTCTTCTCCTCTTTCTCCTCTCCCATAGCAGCTCCCATTTCCACATCCACTCCGATTAAAAACTGGCCTTCCACAGACCAGGGCCAGGCTGCTTCTGAAGCACCACCTTTGCTCCTTGAAGAAGAGAGTTTAACACAAGTTCCAAACACTGTTTCTTGTGCCTTGGGGTCACTTGCCAAACAGCCACCCATTCCAGTGTGTGAAGGGATGGAAGATTCTCCAATGGGGAAGACCAGTGAGATAGGCACAGAGAAGAATAGTAGTGGTAATGACTCAGAAAAGTCTCTCCTGAAGCAGCCTGAAATGGGGCAACAAGAACTTCTGAGGGTCCCCGCCACAAAACAGCAAGGCCACATCCCTTCATCTGAAGAGGCCCCGGAAGTAACAATTGCCCTTTCACTCAGAAGTGGCAGGATTGAAAGGCCAGCTGGGAAGCCTCCGATGGGGGAAAACACGGACTTGGAGAGTCCGTCTAGGTCTTTTGTGGAGAGTGAAGGAAGGGATGGCGGAATGTCTGTAATTGAAGAAGCAGCGCCCCCTCTTCAAGTGGGAGAGTCGGTCCCCCCACTTGACTCTGTGATGCGGAGACCTGAAGAGATGGGTCTTAATGTCAGCGAGGGCCGAAAGAAAATCAAGAAGCGTGTGTCATTTTCTGAGCAGCTCTGTACGGAAGAGGAGGTGGAGAAGTCCACTGGGTTGGTCAGTCCCCGGGAGCTGATGTGTGAAGGGGCTCCCGCTGGAGACGTGTCTGACGGAGAGCCTGCTGAGTCTCCCCACATGGGAGACTCAGAGAGGAAAGCTGTGACTGAACTCGGGCCGTTGAGTTACAGTGTACCAGCTTCTGTGGCGGATCACTTCCCCCTCCCCTCTCATGAGGCGGGTTTCTCAGAAGGCCCCACGAGTGAAGCAAGCTCAGGGAAAGACACTCCACTCTTGAGCGTTGAGGGAGACAGTACCCTTATGGCTCAAAATCAGAGCAAAGCCAGCGATCATGAAGGTTTATTGTCTGATCCCCTGAGTGACATTCCGTCTGCCTCAGATGTTAAAGCTCCAGTCATGGCTGATCTGGACTTAACCCTTCCGTCCATTCCTGAAGTCGCATCGGATGATGAAAGAATAGATCAGGTTGAAGATGACAGAGAGACAGCCAAGGTGGCAACTCTGGAAGTAGGAGCTTCTTCCTTGAGTGGGTTACCTGCCCGTCCTGAGAAGGAAAAGGCGCTGAGTGGTGAGGTAGATGGGTTGGCAGCTCCTGCAGAGAGTGCGTGTGACCTCAGGACAAAAGCACCCAAAGCATCTGTTACAGCTTCCTCAGAGCAGACTACAGCTTTGGGAATTCATAAACCGTATCTTGGCAAGAGCTCACACTTGGATAAACAGCTGCCAGGCACTGGCAGTGGCGAGGAGGAAAAACTGATGGGAAATGGGAGGCCAGGTCAGCCTCCTGATGCGGCCCTGGAATCTCTTATATCTGGCCCCTCCTTTTCTGAGACCTTTCCTGCCACACACTCTTTCTCCAGCTCTCCACACTCTGACACTCACCACACCAGTACAGCAGAATCTCAAAAAAAAGCAACAGCAGAGGGCTCCGCTGGTAAGGTGGAAAATTCTGGCAAGAGGAAGCCGCTTCTTCAGGCCTGGGTCTCACCCTCAGAGACACATCCAGTCTCACCTCAGCCAAGCGCTGGAACTGGGTCAGCCAAGCACAGGTGAGAGATGGGGAAGGTGGTCTTCATAAATATAGTGATGGCCCTCCTTTGCTTTTTGCCTGCAGAGGTTATGGCTTTCTAACTACACAGATGTTCTGATAGCACAACCTGCCAGTTTAGGGCCTATTTTAAAAGGGCTATCGTATCCCCTGTGGTGGGAATACCTCAAGACACTCCTGTGTTTGTAGCAAGAACGTTGTAGTAGTCTTCAAGGGTAGTTTAGGAAGTGCTCTGCACAGTCAGATTTGGAGGTCTCCAATTGCAGAGATGTACTGTGACCAGTATCTTACTAGTCTCAGAAACCAACTGAGATTGAGCGGTAGGACTTAGCAGCGTTGAAAGCTTGCTTTAACTACGGCCCGATGTGAAGCTGGCATGTTTGTTCTGAGTTCTTTCTTTACTGTTGAGGAACAGAAGGCTCTGCAGGGACTCCCACGGTGCAGTCCTAGGATGTAGTTGCCTCCAAAAATAAGAGACTGTCTTTAATGTTCTCCTGACACTGATAACGAGACCAAGGGTCCTGTGAGAACGTAAGGACGCCGGGCTAGAAGGGTGTACTTCGTTGGCTTGCATGGCTGTCTAGTGCTGACTTCTTTCATTTCCACAGGAACGTTGGCTTGTGTTAGACTGGAGATGTGAACAGAGCATGTCACCACTCTCCCACCTTGTCTCTCTTGATGGCTGTCACGTTTGAGATGGGAAGTCTCGGTTTTGCTGTTACAGAAAGGTCTAATGATCCTTTCCCCCTTTTCTTTAGACTTCATCCTGTGAAGCCAATGAACACAACAGCCACCAGGATTGCTAACTCCAGCTTGGGAACTGCCACCATCATTAGTGAGAACTTGATCAACGAAGCCATGATGAAGGTATGTCTTTTCCAAGAAGTAGACATGTTAGTTAGGGGTCTACAAAAAACCCGTTTCTAGAGTCACCATTGTATACATCTCTTGGGGCAGCAGGTACCACCAGGAGTAACCTAACCATACATCTTGTGTCTTTGGATAATCTTTGGAAGTCCCTACACTTTCCATTGCATGACTACTTTTCACTTTATAGTTATTAGTTGTTGTTGAATTTTTTGTCTCAAGCAACATGATTGACAGCAGGACTTCTTTTTACTGAGAAGAAAATGTCACGTACCATCTGGCCCATTCAAATCAGATATTATCATTTTCCTGTGTATCCTTTCTTGTCTTTTGGCAAGAATATAAAATTCTTGTAGTTGTAATCATTGCAGAGATATACTTTTTTGTAACTTTATTCTGAAATAATTTCAAACTTTAAAAAAGTTGCAAGAATAGTACAAAGAACTCCTGTATACCTTTCATCCCAATTCACCAATTGTTGACATTTTATCAGATTTGCTTTATCATTCTCCCTGTCTCTCTCTCCCGCTCCCTCTCCATTCTCTCTTTGTATTTACGTAATTTTTTTTTCTGAACCATTTGAGAGTAAGTTGCATACATCATGCCCCTTTTACCCCTAAATACTGAAGTGTGTGATTCCAAAGAATAAGGACATTTATAAAAATCAAGAAATTTAACATTGATGTAATACTCTTTTCCCATCTGTAGTCCATATTTCAGCTTCACCAGTTGTCCCATTAGTGTCCTTTTTAGTTTTTGTTTTTCTTTTCTAGTCCAGGAGCCAATCTAGGACCACTCATTGTGTTTTGTTGTCTTGTGTCTCTAGTCTCCCTTATTCTGGAGTAGTTCCTCGGCCTTTTTGTGTCTTTCAAGACATTGACAGTTTTTAAGAGTTTCGATAGTCGTTTTGTGGAATTTTCCTCAGTTTGGATTTGTCTGATGTTTCCTCATGGTTTGGTTGAGGTATGCATTCTTGGCAGGAATTAACTATACAATGAATGTGTCTTCCTCAGTGCATCGTCTAAAGAGGCCCCTTAGATCAGTTTGTCCTGTTAGTGAGAGTGCTAACTCTGATGACTTAGTTTAGGTGGTGTCCACCAGGTTCTCCAGGGTAAAGTTGCTATTTTTGCCCTTTATGATTAATAAGAAATTTGTGGGGAATTAACTTCAGGCTATGTAAATATTCTGTGCCTCATCAACCTTTGATTCACAGGCTTTAGTATCCATTGATGATTATGGTAGTTGCAAAATGATGATTTTCCAGCTCTATCATGTGCATGGAAACACTCTTCAGTTCTCTTTTTCACTTAGCAGTATATTGTAAGTAATTTTGCATGTTGCTACTTCATTATTCTTTGAAATGGTTATAGCCGTATTTACCTAACCATTTCCCTATCATTGGATATTTGGGTTGTTTTCTGTTTTTCAATATGAATAACCTATATCAACGATTTCTTGCATAGAACTTTTCCCCTTCTTTTAGATTGTTTCCTTAAGCGAAATTTCCAGGAAGAATATTGCTGGATTAGAGGGTCTCTTCTTTTCCCCGGTGATCTCTGCTTCAGAGTGTCTTCATCCTGCCCTCTCTGGTTCTAAAAGCAGAAGGATTTAGAATACTGCTTTGTCGCAAACCTCTGGTCTTGGACTCATTATCACATGGACTGGAGGAGAAGGATTTACCGGGTAATGGGTGACTGTTAGTGGGCAAGGATGTGTCGTGTTTCAAATACATGGAGAGGAATTTCCTAACTGACTGCTGGGGGCCACAGTCGGTAGAAATAAACTTTGTTTCTATTTTAGTTCAGGGCATCTAAAAGTTTCATTCAGTCATAGATTTTACAGTCCAATGGACGACTCCAGGACATCAAATAGTTTTTGTGTTTTTAAAATAAAACTTTTTGCTCAAGTCTTCTTCAGCTCTGCCAGCATTGTTTTCAGTGCCAGGTGGTTGCTCTTGCCTCTGGTTCTGTTGCACCTGTGCCTCCAGGAGCTGGGCTAAATTTTCAGAGAAAGCTGAAGGTTTGAGTTTCAGGTAAAGAGGCTGAGTAGTAGTAATGAATTGTTGCTGAAAACAAGTTAGCATCTTCTGGCCATCTTGCCTTCTCTTCCCTTGTAGTCCATGCCGACAGGGCAGGTGATAAGCATCATTCTCAAAGTTACCAGCTGTAGCCAGAGCTGTGTACCTACTATGTTTTAGCCGTAGCCTACAAATGTACCACAACTTGACCAGCTCAGCTTGGCTGGCTTCTGTGGTTGTGTAGAAGAGACAGCACTTGTCTTCCTGGAGTTAACTATATTTACCAGGAAACTGGGCAAAAGAACAAGCATAAAAGGGACAATAATGAAAGCCGGAGTCATTTAGTGGCCTCCCATCCCCTCTTCCTTTCACTGTGGAATGTACCTTGGCTCCAAAGAGAAGCACACACCTAGCTTTCGGGAAGTGAGCGAGACCCTTGGCTCCCGTTTTATTTACTCTTCAAAGCTCATCTAATCAGGAGCTTATCTCCTGGCTCTAATTGAGAGGAGAACTTGCCTTAAAACAAAGACAACTGCTGCTTATGTTGCTTAGGATTTGTAAGCCCTGCTGTTCCTCTGCTTGCCTGTATGGAAGCTCCTGGTCCTGGACCATACCTAGTGAACATTCTGAGTAAACATGGGGAGTTTCCTGGAGACTGCTGTTCGCTGGCCGTGTAATAAATGCTTTGTACTAAGGCATAAACAATATTTATAAAAGTAACTACTCTTTGGAATGTTGCAAAATAAGAGAGAGGTTAGGGAAAGAAATTGCACAGCTGAAGTTATGAAAAGCTAGCTGAATCATTACCATAGAGGCTTTCTTTTTTGGTTATTGTTTTTGGGCCTCCATCTGTTATAGATGATTTATAACAAGGAGTGTATTATTTACTCAGGTGGCTGTAAAACTTCCATTTAAAAATAATACAGCCAACTAGATCCAAAATCATCTGTCATATTATATGGAAAAGTTGGATAAAAAATTGAATATACGTCATTATTATTACAACTATGGAGGAAAAGATCCAATGGAAGAATCCTGGAAGGAAATATGTGACAATGGGAACTGTTGTTTCTGGAATTAATGGGTATTTTGTTTGCACTTCTTCCTCTCCATGGCTGTTGCTCACTTTCTGTAATGCTGGATTGTTTTGTAATTTTTTAATCATCACATACCTAGGATCTTCTAATGATTTCAAAGTCCTACATACTTTCCCTTTTGGATTACAGAATCCATATTGAATAGCTGTTTAACAGTTTGTATGAAGTACCTTACGTGTGCATTATATAATTGTGAAAACTGAAAACAGCCTAAATATCTAGCGATAGAAAGATTGTTAAAATATAATGGAATTTTAAGCATTCATTAAAAAAGCAATTTTTTGCTAAAATTTAATGATGAGAAAAGTCTCACAAAATAATAATTTAAAAAAAGCTATGAAGCTATATTCTGTATGATGCTAAAGTTGTAAAACATACCATGAAGAAAGCTACGGGGAAAAAAATAAGAAAGAAAGAGACCCAAATGTTATGTGTTGGGGTTATGGGTAATAATTTTTTCCTTCTTCTGTATTTGAGGTTTTCTGTGGTGAGCAAATATTCCTTTTATAATTAAAAAAAATCCTGTGATTTTTGGGGAAAATTAATTTTAATTTATCTCCAAGGTCTGGTTCAGATGTCACTCCATCTTTGAGGTTTGTTGCAATCACTTGTGTAGCAGTGGTTTCTTGCTGGTCCAGCTCCTGGAGCACACTGTCCCTCTCTGGGCTCTGACCCCCTCAGCCTCAGATTATGGCCACTGAGCCCTGTGTGTGTCTGACACTGTGGGGACCTGGCCCCTACTCTTGAGGAGCACCTGACTGCTCCTCCCTCCAGGTGTTAGCTTCCTCATCTTTCTATCTCCCAAACTCCCTAGCAGAGTATCTTATGTAATTAGTATTTTTGAATAAATAAAATCCTTGTATGACAGATATATAATCTAAAAACGCTTGAGGACATATTCTTGGTTATTGTTCACAAAGTCTACTTTTTTCTTGATAGGATATGTAAACAGACATGCAACTTTTTAAAAAAATTGTAGTAAAATAAACATAATATAAATTTTACCATCATAACCATTTTTTGTGTGTGTGTGTGTGAGGAAGATCAGCCCTGAGCTAACATCCATGCCAATCCTCCTCTTTTTGCTGAGGAAGACTGGCCGTGGGCTAACGTCTGTGCCCATCTTCCTCCACTTTATATGAGACGCCTCCACAGCATGGTCTGACAAGTGGTGCGTCGGTGCGCGCCCGGGATCCGAACCCCGGGCCGCTGCAGCGGAGCGCGCGCACTTAACCACTACGCCACCAGGCCGGCCCCACATCTTAACCATTTTTAAGTGTGCATTTCAGTGGTGTTAAGTACATTCACATTGTTGTACAACGAGCCTCCAGAATTTTTTTTCTAGACATGCAACTTTTAGGTGGAAGGTTGTTTCGGAAGTCACAAATAGAGTGATTGAAGTCCAGAGGACGTATCCTGTGAATGTATGCCTTCAACAAGTTAAAAAGAAAAAAAAGGATTAAAGGAGAAGCAGTTTTTGGAAAAGTGTTCCCAACATCTCACCTACTTCTGTGCGGCCTGTGTTAGGCTAAAACCTGCTGTGTGTGTGAAAATGTCAGTGTGTGTTTCTAAGCTAGGATTGCAGTCACTCTGCCGTTCTTCCTAACCAGGACGAGAGGGATGGGATTTCTCTTGCAATTCTGGCGAGTGTGTAGACAGTTGCGTCACTAGGCTGAACAGGGCCGTCTATCATGTTGTGTCAATGGGTATTGATTCTGCTCTTGACTTAGCTTCTTAGCCTTCCTAAGTGGAACCATTAGACCCTCAGGGCCGTGAGACTGTGATGGCCTCAGAGTTCTGCAGGCAAGATTGTCTTGAGGTTGCTCCAGGACCTTGTTTGTTTAAACTTGTAAATCTCCTGAGCCACAGGTTTCAGGAAAAGTTAGTTGTTTTTTTCCTCTCTTTCCTTACTGGAGACTTGGCACGTCGTGTTACTTTTTATTTACTCCTTATCTTGTGTTTCCTCATGGTTCGCGGGCCTGGTCCGTTTGCAGTTGGACTCCAGTCGTCCCAGATTATAAATGCCAGTGAGGGAACTCCTTACGGCTCCTGCTCTCGTCAGGAGTGGGGCTGCTCAGCCCTGGCACAGGCCACTGTGTACCCAGAGGCTGTGCCATTGATGTCTGAGGGTGGTGACGCTGATATGGTGGCACTTAGCTTTGACTCTGCATATTTTCTGGTATGAAGCGACTTAAAGTGGAGGGTCTGAGGGGCCAGGGCATTGACATAATCACCAAATCCTCCTGAGAGCAGCTGAGGCAGTCACAGTCTGGGGTGAACGGCCACCTGTCATATCGGGGGGAGAGTGTCACCTCCTCCACCGTCTGTCACCAGGGTTTCTTCGTGGGGCCCCTGGGCTTGGGGCTCAGCTCTCAGCTGTGCATCGATACTTGGTTGTGCCAGTTCCTCGTGTTCACAGAGTCCTCCAATGATTATGTTTCTTACAACCTCAAACTCAGAGCCTAGTCCAGGGGTCTGCAGCCTGTGAGCCAAGTATGGCTTTTACATTTTTAAAGGTCATAAAACACAAAAACAAAACAATAAAGAAGAACATGCAACAAAGGCCACATGTGGCCTGCAAAGCCTAAAATATTTACTCTCTGGCCCTTTACAGAAAACTTCATCAGTCCATGACCTGTTTTCCACCTAAATTGAAAACAGATTCCCAGGAGACCCAGCTCATTAATAACATTTTCCTCTTTTGTGTTTCTTTCAGATATTTGATTTCTATGCTGACTTATTAATTTCTCCCCCTTTTCTCCCCTCTCCACAGAAGTACAACCCCTCGGACCCCGCGTTTGCTTATGCACAGCTCACCCACGATGAGCTGATCCAGTTGGTCCTCAAACAGAAGGAAACAATAAGCAAGAAGGAGTTTCAGGTTCGAGAGCTAGAGGACTACATCGACAATCTGCTAGTCAGGGTCATGGAAGAAACCCCCAACATCCTCCGAGTTCCGGCTCAGGTCGGCAAAAAAGCAGGGAAGATGTGAATCGCCAGCATACGACACTGAGACTTTTCTGTGAGTTTGTTTCCACCTGCTCCTGAGGTCAAGGACCCAGTGTGCCTGATAACCAGCGTCCAGGCTCCGCCTCAGGATCTCCCTTGCATGTTATCTGGCAGGAGTCAATTCTACCAGCTGAAGCCAGGTTAATTATTACAATGAATCTTTTCCTGTACGTTCCCAGGGTTTTATTTTTAAATGCCACTGTGCCTTTAACTATGTTGTAAATATTTTATGCCCCAACCAGAGACACGTCATAAGATCTGATCCTGGCCCAGAGATTCAGACAGCGCTGGGACTACTAATGTATTTTAACACTGGGGTTTTCTTTCTTTGATATTGAGATTTTAAATTACATATCCCCCAGTCATTGAAGCCTGGGGGGAAATGAGAAGGACCATGCAGTGGGTGCTGTGTTACACACACTTTCTCGGCTTTTGAGTAGCTCAGGCGTGGCTTTTTGGCCACAGATGCTAAATGTTGATACCATGTAAACCTACTGGGCTTCTTGGACTGTCTTGTTGTTTTGACTGGAGCAGAAGAGTTTAGGGAAAGCCTCTGAGTGTGCCTTTTAGATTCTGAACAAGCTACCTTTTCAAAACGTCAGCATCTACTACTCTCCAGCCTTCACATGTGCGCTTTATCGATCCAGAGGGCCTGTCTATGGAGATATGAAAAGCAGACTAGGGGAATTAGTGAGTCCGTTTGCACTTGAGGAAGGGTCAGCGTCCCTCCTCTCAGGGTAGCAGGGGCCCGCTGGCTGGAATGGCCTGGTCAGAGCCTTGATAAGCACTTACTAAAACGGCTCCACCAGCGAAGGAATGAGTTCAGTAGGATTCCTTCGGTCTTTTCTTCCTGTGCCCTCACACACTTGGCCCCTTCTTAAATAATAGCACCAGTTCAGATTCTTCAGGGAATTTCACTGTTAGTAGTAACCTGATATTGGGACTAGAATGTTTCTGTATTTCTCATTTTTTTCTCCTAGTTGTGACCGAATCTCATCAGATCTTGATGTCTCTCCTGGGGGTAGAATATCACAGGCCCATGGGGTGGGCAGGGGTTGAGATAATAGGAGTTATTAAATGGGGTATTTCTTTTCTGTATGTTCTTGTTATACTGAGGTTAAGAGGCAAGATTCTTGGCAGCGGGATCCTTCTTCAGGATCACGTTTGCTGCAACATTAGTTATTATCGGAGCACTTTAATCTGAAGGATGATACTGTAACTTGATTTGTCTAACTACCTTTTAATTATCTATAGCGATTTTATTTAATTCTCTCCTGCAGTCCTGGGGACCACGGTAAACTTCTCAGATGACTTGTATTTTTGTAGTGCTATGAAATTTATTTACATACCTATAAAAGAGAGCTGTTTATGAAGCTCTCTTGAAGTCTGAAAATATACATGTATATATTTGTTCTGCAATCTGTTTTTTACTTGATATAAATGTATATTGACTGTGATAACCCAAGTGCACTGGGGGCAGGTGTACTCTGCATGGTTTCTCCTTTGAAGAGCGGGCGTGGAAACCTGAACTGCTCACGAGAGGTGTTAGTTCATAGGATCTGGGGAACGTGACTCGGTGAGCGTTTAAGAGGGATGTCTGGGTGCAGGAGTGAGTTCCTGTGCTCTGAAATGCTACTTGGGGACTCTGGTGAATGAAGGACAATTTACTTCAAGGGTGTCTGGCTTCTACCACTGCTGGAAAAAAAATTCAATTTATAGCATTCCTGCACCTCACCAAGTAGATAACCTGGAGGTCATTAGTTAATAGCTGTCCTTGAGGACTCTACTTTGGGGGAAAATTTATCTGGGAAAAGCTTTAGCCTGCTCTGAGCCATTAGCAGGGGCTGGTGAACTGGAGTGCTGGAGCTCCCGTAACTGGGGTGTGTCTGAGGGCATACACCCATCTACATGGGGGAGCTGGGACCTGCCTCCAGCTGCTGTGAATGCTAACCTAACTGATAGGCCCTGGGAGGGGGCTGTGCTCTGGAGAAGCGGGAGCAGCTCTTTTCTTGGCCTTGCCTGGCTGCCTCCGGAAAGAGCAGTCAGTCCTTTAGGGAAGCATCTGATTAAATACCAAACACCTTGCAATGAACTTCAATTGGAGGTCAGCTTCCTGAAAAAATATCAGTCCCTTGCCCGGTTGTTTCATCTCATCTCATTCCTTGGACTTTGACAGGTGTCCTGCCCTCCCCTTTTATTCCTGTGTGTCAACCTCATCAGGGAGGCGGAATGGAGGAGCAAGAAAGTCTGCCCTTTGCCATGCAGGACAGCTCTTGGCCCTGAGTGAGAGGCGTGTGCACGCATACATGCGTGAGGGGGATGAGTGTGTGTGGCTTCCAGCTTTGCTAACAGTGGGAGCTCAATAGAATGCAGAGGGAGGAAGGTCCATGACACTCAGCCACATGCTGTATTGAAGGCTAGAGGCAATTTAATGTTAAATTATGCAGGATCTTCCCTCCCTGGGTCACTTCTCCCAATCAACCTTTTTTTCTTTTTTAGAACTACTATTTAATGATCCCTCAAGGCTGAAAGATTAATGGCCTGAGGTGGAGAACTTAACCTCCTAGTATCCACACCACCCTCAAGTCTGGTTTCTCAAGATCTGTCACGTGAGCTACTAACTTGACCCCTTCCTCCCTCCGATTGAAGGACTGCCCAGCAGTTTTGGATTATAGAATTATTTCTTGCTTTGTTACTTTGGGAATTTTGAATTTCTTTGGTTTTGTTTTTAAGAAGTAACCTAAAATTTCCTACAACACTAAATAAAATGGTACTACCTTTCGAAGATTCGTGTCTGTGCTTTAGTATGGGTGTAATAAAAATGTCTTCTGTCTTCCTGGAAGGCCTTTTGCGGCGGTGACCAGTGTTTCTCATCCCATGAGGGTCTCTCACTGGATTCCTGCTGCTGACACCTTGCCTGGTGCCCAGGGGTCCCACTGCCCTTTCTCCTACAGAAGATGGGACAACTATGATCCCTTCCCTATGACACACCCCTCATCTTGGCCTGCAGGGACCATGGCATTTTCCAGATGAACATCATTTGAATTTTCTGCCCCCAGTGCTAAAAGCTGCCGCCCTTTCCTGGGCAGTGGGTACCTTTGGCTGAGCGCATGAACAAGGCCCCTTCCTTGATTTCCTCTCCACCCCCTGCACGATTTCCCAAGGAGTGAAATCTTCACTTTTGGGGCATGATTTGAATTCATGCTGGGTTCAGGACTGCCCCAGGTCTGGGAGCCAGGTCCCTGGGTCAGGGAACGTGGTTCATTCATTGTGGAATAGAGGGCATCCTGGACAAGGCATCTCCTCCTGAGCTCCGCTCTCCCAAACTCCAAGCCTTTGCTGACGAGCTGAGAGCTCTGCCTGCCTCACAACCGTGGTCCATGCCCCACGGGCCCTTGCCTCTTGAAAGGGAGGAGATGCTCTTTCTTTGAGATAACAGTCACATGGTGGGACAGAGGCAGGCAGGGTCTGTGAAGCTCCTGGGTGGGGTGGGGGGAGCTTCCCGAAGGCCTCCTTGGTTTTGGTGGAGGGGCCTGGTTACTCCAACTGGATGTCAACAGTGGGTCCACTGTGTAAAGTGATACAAAAACAGCTTCTCTTAAAACAGCCCTCTGGGTTTGATAAAAAGAAACAAGGGCCCTCTGGAAGGAGAGTCTCCAAGGAGGGAACGTTTTATGCAAATGACCCCAACATTTCCCCCTGAGATTCATTTCCCTTGCTGTTGGAATTCTCTGGTTCCTGCTGCTGCCACCAAACCCAGCCCTTA
This sequence comes from Ceratotherium simum simum, assembly GCF_057802395.1. Classification (NCBI taxonomy): domain Eukaryota; kingdom Metazoa; phylum Chordata; class Mammalia; order Perissodactyla; family Rhinocerotidae; genus Ceratotherium; species Ceratotherium simum. Next base: position 34,503,872 of record NC_141927.1, on the reverse strand, counting down.
GGGGCAGGCTACTGTCTTTCGAATTCCAGCCCAAGGAGGGACACAACCCCCTTCTTTCTTTTGAGTCCCCTCAGCCCAGCTGCTAATAACAGAAAGCTTTTAAAAAAATACCAGCAAAATAAAGGGAATGATTATAGGATATATGAGCAGCATAAAAAGTGAACTTTCCCAAATCCAGGATTCTGAGCCCAGGGAAGTCAGGCACCTGCCTATCTCTGCCCAGTTGCCCCAGGTTCTTGTCTTGGCTTCTTAGCTGGTGTAAAGGCCCCTTGTGGTCCGTCTCTGGAGGAGCAGTGTCCGCTCCTCCCCCCATCCACTCCCCTGCCACTCAGTTGGTCTGTAGATTTTTCGAAGTAATGTCATACACGCTTATTCTTCTGGGAAAAAAAGAAATCCTAAGTTTCCCACGACCAAGAGGTAACCACCTTATTTTGATTCTTGTTCCAGCATTTCCCCCTCATACAAATAGATAAGCTTTAAAATGAAGATGGGAACACACAGTACAGACTGTTTTGAACTTTTCTCCATGCCTTTAGCTAGTTTTCTGCAACAAGGACAGAGAGTGATTCCAAGGGAGAGCCTGCCCCAGCCACCATCCCCACCACAGAAGAGCTGGGCCGATGGCAAAGAGGATCTAGCTCACTTCCGGCTCAGGTCACCATCGCAGCCACCTCTGGACCAGAGTGAAGATTTGCTGCGGAGCACCCTGCCCCCGCCTCCCCATGGAAAACGGTCACTTACAGGGTGTAGTTGCCATTTTTCACCACAGCCAAAGCATCAGCAGCACAGGCTCCCTTAGCCCTTGAACCAGTCTCCGAGCAAATGGATCCCGTTCCCTAGGCTCCTCTTCAGGCACCATCTTTAGGGTTCTGCATCTTCCTCTCCTGGGGAGGCAGGAGCTATTGCTTCACATTCACATGGCTTACTGAGTGCTTCGGGGCCAGCGTATCCCAGAGCCCCAAAATCTCCTGAGGGAGAATGTCCTCACTTAGCCTTTCAACGTTCGACTATTTTACACAGAAACCTGTGTCCTGAGCCCTGGAAACAGTCACTCTGGTGACATCGATAGGCCCTCTCAGAGTTGAGAGAAAGCTGCTTCTGTCTCTGCACATAAAGTGCTTACTTCGGGCTGAACCCTGACTGCAAGAGGAATGCCATTTATTGACTTCCTCTATTTGCTGAACACTGACATGTACTAGTTCTAATTCTCATCGAAGTAGATAATATCTCCATGATGCAGATAAGGAAACTAGACTTAGGCTTCAGAACTTCAGTTTGCCTAGGGTCCTGTAGTGGGCAGTAAAGAAAGGATTTCAACTCCTGGAGATCTCCTGACCTGGAGATCTAGAACAGGGGTCTGTGAACTATGGCCCTCAAGTCAAGAATGATTTTTACTTGTTTTTTTTTATGTAGGATGAATAAGTCTAGAGAACTAATGTACAGAATGATGACCACTGTCAATACCACACTGAATACTAGAAATTTTGTGTGTGTGTGTGTGAGGAAGATCAGCCCTGAGCTAACATCCATGCCAATCCGCCTCTTTGTGCTGAGGAAGACCGGCCCTGAGCTAACATCTATTGCCAATCCTCGTCCTTTTTTTTCCCCTTTTCTCCCCAAAGCCCCAGTAGATAGTTATACGTCATAGTTGCACATCCCTCTAGTTGCTGTATGTGGGATGCAGCCTCAGCATGGCTGGACAAGCAGTGCGTTGGTACATGCCCAGGATCCGAACCCGGGCCGCCAGTAGCGGAGTGCGCACACTTAACCACTAAGCCACAGGGCCGGCCCTGAGATTTTTTAACAAATCAAAATAATATTTCATGGCACATGAAATCCAAATTTCAGTGTCCACAAAGTTTTATTGGAATACAGCCACGCTCATTTGTTTACTTAATTGTCTATGGCTATTTCCATGTTACAACAGCAGAATTTAGTTGCGACAGAGATGTTATTGTCCGCCAAAACTAAATATTTGCTATCTGGCCCTTTAAAGAAAATGTTTGCCGACTCCAGTGTAGGATCATTTTGGGGGCCAATGAGATAATGTTCTGATTCACCCGTAATCCTGGAGGACTGGAGCAGGCAGGGAAATGGTATAACTCAACGCCCCCTCAAGACAAGGCAAGATAAGCCACAGCCTCCCTGAGGAGGAAAGTTCAGGTAAGGTGACTGGTATTCACTGGTATGCAGGGAATGGGAGCCTGGGACTACCTTCTTCGAGTTATCGGATGCCTTTTTCCCTAGGCGTTCAAGAAATGGAACACATTAGTCCTCAGGGAAGGGAAAGTGTGTTGAGGGGACAGAATAAACAACGCAAAAGGGTGGAGTGAACATGAGCGAGGGAAGTTACTCGGCACCAGGATTCAGGAAGTCCAGGCTGTGCTGTGTACTGTGGCTGTCTCATCCTAGAGTGGTGGAGAATGAGTGTCCACAAAGAGCCAAGGTGGTGGGAAGGAAATCCAGTCAGAAGGGCTCCAAGGGCAACTGCCAGGCTTAGTGTGCCAAGGAGAGTGTCCCCAGGGCTCAGAGTGAAACTGGTTTCGAGTGACAACATTTCAGTCAACTGAGCTGCGAGGAGCGCAGGGGTGAGGCTGGATTAAGGACCTGAGAGCAGCCAGCTCCCCCTGGCTACTTGCTCTAGATTAGAAAGATCTCGCCTCAGAGTTTCGGTCTTTGTTGCTTCTGACAGGCCCACCCAGGACAGGTATTCACGGGAGCTGAACAGCTCTTGACTGAGGGCCAGCCCTCGCTACAGGAGGTGCTCCAGGACACAGCGGTAGGAAGCCAGGTCATTCCACAGAGGCTTAACAATCAAAGGGAAGTGAGAAGGCAGACAACGAACTGGAAGACACAGTCTAACCGAGGGAGGACTGGCAGAGGGCATCCTGCAGGTCCACACCGTCGGTGCCTTCCCCTTCGGTCTCCTCTCTAGAAAGAACTCTCACCTTAAGGTCACTATTTCACATCTGGAGCATGGCTGAGGCAGCCTTTCCAACAGCCTCCTCTCCCGGGTAGCTTTCTTCTCTAATCCAGCCCATTCTTGGTACTCAGCATTCCAAAAGCCTGTGTGCCAGGGACCATGTGGGCGCTGGAGATACAGAGACAAGAATCACGCTTCCAGTTTCACAGGCTAGGGGGTGGAGTGGGGAGAGGGGTTTGAGGAGCATCTGTTAAACAGATAATCACAATCATTGAATGTCGGCATCTCTTAAGAAGAGTTTGTACCAGCAGGAAGGGCACCGAGGATGATGTGTCTGTTCTGATTTCCTGGAGAAAGGCAAATAAATTTCCTAAATAAATCCATTTCTTCTTGAGAAAGTGGAAAACCCCAGACTTACATGTCTTAGTAGAGTGCGCCATCTTCTGGCCTGGGTCCTGCCCACTTCCCAGCCTGTTTGTGTTAGGACAAGGCTCTCCTACCCCTCTGCCCCCT